>NC_136433.1:24465000-25045000 GCF_052849685.1 Lactuca virosa
CCAGTGACGATGACGTTTCTCAACATGAAACTCCACCTTGAGGTAATTCGCCTCCACCCTCACCAACTCATGAAGGTAACCGAAACTCACCTCCTCCTTATCCTACACGTTCGGTTCCTATTACCATTGCTCCGTTCCCACCTCCCATCTCATCTTCGACTACAACTTCAATTCCCATTCCTGCCCCTTTATTCACTAAAGTCACCACAACTACTACTACTACAACCAAACCGACTGTTCGTGTCAACGTATCTGATACGGGGGCACCTACTTTCGAAACTAAAACCCCAATTACCTCAAAACCTCAATCCCTACCTCCCTCACACGAATTTGACACTGTTCTTGGAGGAGAGGAAATGGAGTTTGATTCTGTTTACTTTAGCCCTTATCGAGTATAGAGCGATGATGACGACGACGCTCCTGTCACAAATAGACAGATAAAGGATCTGAATAACAAGATTGACCAATTGCTTTCTTCCTCTTCTACTTCAAGTAATGCATACTCTGAAGTAGCTATCAAGGCTCTGTTGGCAACCTTTGTCAAGGAGCATGGCACTTCCATTTCCAATGCTGTCAAAGCTATTGATGCATCTGCTTCCACATGTCAGAAAGCCTCTAGTGCAGTTGAAGAATCCTCCAAAGAGTGGAAGCAAGCGACCGCAAATGTCGAAAAACTAATTTCTGACACTCAAATTTTTCTTGACTCTCTTCAGGCTGCAACTCAGAAGAATGCTCAACTGGTGAATGCTTCTGTTGGTACTCTTACCAGCTCGCTCCAAGCTGAAAAGAAGCATTTTGAGGAAACATGCAAAGTCATTCAGTCTGCCAACACTGAGCTTCACACCTCAGTTGATGCTTGTCTTACTCAACTTGAAGCCGAACTCGTTGTGGAAAGCAAGATAATGGATGAGCTGGATAAACGAACTTCTCAGCTTAAAATTCAGAACCTAAAGCTCAAGACGGCGACCAAAGAAATTGAAGAACTTAAATCTGACCGCGCAGTAGTCAAAAGCTCTGTTGGTGATGTGCATTCTATTCTTTTGCATCTTTTGGAAGCACATGATTCGATCCTTTCCATCTCAATTCGACGCCACTTGGATGAGAAATTGAGACCTGCTCTCGACATTCTGAGCAAGATAGAAGGTGTTCTGGAGGCCGTTGTACCTCCGAAACAAGGGGGAGAAAATGTTACTCAGGGTCAATCAAAACCACCTCCAATAAGCAAACCCATCAACCAACCAAAAGTCACTGCTGAACCGAAGGGTAATGAAGCTTCGGGCAGTATGAAGGACAAACGAAAGAAGAAGATTGGTGATGATGAAACTGAAGATGTGGCTGGAACAGAAGAAAAAGGTTCCAAAACCGAAAGCCTCAAAGTCAAGCCAAATGATCAAGAGCTTATGGAGAAAGTTCGTAAGGCAAAGGAAGAAGTTTATAGGGAGAGGAAGCAAAAGGAAGCAAATGATATATTAGAACAGAGGAAATCTATGTTCCCTCTGTGGACTATGGAAAAACTTTTGAAGGAAGTGATTGAAGCTCCAAGCTCACATTAGCTCGAACCCGTCCTTTCATTCGATCTTGAGAATTCTAAGGATTCGCAATTCCGTCCTTTCATTCAATCTTGAGAATTCTAAGGATTCTCAATTTGATATGCCAATCACCCGAAAGACGTTCATCTTTCACTGTTTTGAGTCAACTGTTGCCATCCCCTCTCCAGAACCGAAGGTTGATAGAGACCTAATCGAGTACTATCTTACGTTCTCTCAACCGCAATACCTGACTTGGAGTAAACAGAAGATCACAACAGTCAAGGTGTTGAAACCCACTTCAGCAGGGAAATTTATCAATGTCAAATTCAAAGTGACCCGAGGCTCAGACAGTTCGGCTCACATGATCTCCCGTGCTGATCTTCAAAATTTGAATCCTCATGATTGGATTCTCCTGAACAATATTTTGCTGACTAATCAACAAGAGTATGAGCCCATCGTTGATCACATTAAGCGAATGCTTGTGTGCTATATTCTTGAAGTCGCAAAAATGGATCAGGAAATCGCCTCTGCCTTGAGAAGGAGGCCCACTATCAAGCCAATAGGAAAGGCAAGCGACATCAACTTGATGATGAAGGGAAAAATCGACCCACAATTTCATACAGTCATGTTCCTCAGGGGCGAAGGTCAAAAATGCATGTTCACTCTTGTTGACAAACACCTGTTCTCCGCTTCCAGCTTGGAGCATATTCTCGATATCATACACAGGTGCAATCAGAACAGTGAAGCAGATAAGAAGATGTTTTCAGATATGCTTCGGTGGTACATTAATTTTCGTCAAACTCTTCTTGCCATCATTCCAAAACTGTTCAAGACTGCGAAGAAAGTAACCGTTACTCAACCGAAGTGATCTCTCGCCTCAACTGGCGCAAAGGGGGAGATTGTTGAGTCTATGGGTTGCGCCATTGGGCTTAGTTAGTTCGGTCAATTTGTATTCACGGTTTGGGCCTGTCCAGCCGTCTGTTTGTTTTTAGGGTTTAGTATTTATGGTGCATGCATGCATCACATTTGTTGCACTTCTGAATATTTCCTTTGACAAGTACTGTAACCCTAGCACGCCTCTAAAGTAGAAGTTCTTCATCGAGCTCTTCTGAAGTGTTCCTGTTTTAATTATTCGACATCCGTTTGATTCATAGTTGTGTTCATTGTTTTCTATTACTTGTTATTATCTCATTGATATCTGTTTGAATCTATCGATCTAAGAGAATTTTATTCTCATCACTCTTTATCACAATCATCTTCTTGCTTGGTGTGTTTGTGAGCCATTAGAGGTGTTACACTTGTGACACTAAGTTCTCAAAGTTCAAGATCTTCAAGGAATTATTGTTATTACAATATAAAATAAAGGTATGAATTCTAACCTTAGTTTTCTATGAATTTCGAATATAATACATAGATCCTAAGGTTTCTTGTATTGTGTTCATTGTTTGCATGTTTAACTAGAGAAAACTTAGATTCAATCAATTTAAGGTTGCATGCACAAATAGGATGTTGTTATGCTCAAAACTCATCAGTGGTATCAGAGCCTAGAATTAGTTTTATGTTGAATATGATGCAATTATGAATTGTTCAAAGGAAAAAGGAACATAATTGTCATTCTGTTCATCGAACTCGACGAGTGCATTGCCCAACTCGGCGAGTTGCGCTGTCAGATCCTGAATTTTCAGTTTTGATAATTGTCTCATGGATCGATTAGGATAATTACCTTAAATTTGTTTTAGTTGTTTAAAATTGGATATTTTAATCAATAATTTTGTATCCTTATCATGAACTCATGATTTGGTTAAATTTTTTTGATAAAGATAAAATTAAATAGTATTAAGATTTAAAATTTAAATTAACCTAGTATTTTTGAAAAGTTTTAAAAATACATCATTGGTTTTAAGATTTAAAATTTAAATTAAATAGTTAAATTTTTAAATTTTTAAATTTAAGAACCCTAGTATTTTAAATGTTTAAAATACACCCTTATATATATATATATATATATATATATATATATATATATATATATATATATATATATATATATATATTGTAAAATTAAAAGTTAATATTTATATATATGTATAAGAAATGTCAGTCTTACTGTTAGTCCGCCTCATTCGTGAAGCTGGTCTATAAGGGGAGTTTAAGGAAGCGGCCTATAAAATGACCGCCATTGGGTATTCACTCTTACCCACCGCTCTCTTGACTAGTGGAGGGTTGTTAGCCGAACGGGTTTGATAGGACACTCAATTCTCATTAATAAGTATAATGAATTATAAAGTAACTAAATCGTTTTCTAAAAAAAATCTCACTCTTAGTTACTTTAGGAAAAATGTGAATTTGATGCTAACCCATGAAATTGCACATTGCACCTTATCTGTCATTAGTGGAGCGTGTGTGTTTAACCGGCACACTAATATGAGACTAATATTGTTGGAAATGGGTGTCTAGTAAGTTATCATTGATTAATGGAGTGTGTGTGGTTAACCGACACATTAATTAGATGGTAAATGACATCGAGAGTACCAAGCTAATTTGCATGGTTATTCACATCTCGTTTGTGATCCTCGGCATCTCAGTCACAAAGTGAGAGCATAATCGAGATTAAACATGCCATTGAATAGTTCAATGAATCTCAAAAGATCTAGGAGTTTCATAAGATTGAAATTGGTAAATGCTTACCTACCTAAAATAGATTCGAATTTGATTACGGCATCCCTCTTTAGAATTCGAATCGAAAATATGGATCATATCCTTAATTTGAATTTCTAGGTTAATAATTAAGGATTAAAATCAACTAACTTGAATTCCCTTTTTCTCCCTTTATATATGTCGAGTCAAGACAACAATGGTTCTCCCCGTCCTTCTGGAAATGTTTTTCCTTCTGAAGATGATCTCCCACATGTTGATCAAGATGAAAGAATGTTCCATTATTCAAGCAATGGTGCGACTGGAAATCATGCTTCTCCAACTCTTCCTCCACCTCATCATGTAATTCTCCCCGAGCCACGTTTTCTTCAAGCTGAAAAAATAGGAAGTCACTCAAGCCTTATTGGCAAGAAAACATCAAGATGGAAAGTCTGTGTGTGCGCATGTTCTGAAAATGAAATCGCACATTGACAGATTGGGAATGTTGGGTGTCGTTTTCCCAAGGGAGCTGGCCATTGATTTGGTTCTTCTTTCGCTTCCTGACTCATATAGTAAGTTCATTAAAGACTTCTATGAGAAGGACCACGACGTGACCCTAATCGATCTGAAATACATGTTGATTTTTGTTTAAGAAGAAATGCTTAAGAGCATAAATCAAGCAAATATGTCTGAAGGATCTGTCTCCCAAGTTTCCATGGACGTTAAAAATGGCAACATAGGTAGTCCAGAAAAGATTTCTCTTCCCAATGGAAAGGGATCGAACAAGGTAAAACCGTTTGACCATATGGTAAAGAGAAAGGCTAATCTCGAGATAGTCTCATGTGCTATTCCTGAAAAGTCCATATGTTTCTATTGCCAATTGAAGGGGCATTGGATACGAAGCTGCCCAGAATACCTAAAAGATCGCAGAAATGGTAAAGTCAATTCGTATGACTCTACTCCAGGTACATTCACTATCTAACTCTACGTTATTAAGTTCTTATTCGTAGATACTTATTAGATGATGTGATAGTCACATTTTTATGTTTTGCAGAATCTAAGAGAAAGAAGGAATCTTGAGAAGAGTAAGCTGAATCTGATCGTGAGAGATGGATTTCGGTCACATGGTTTGATGATCAGATTTTAGAAGCTGCTGCATAGGAATTATGATAGATTAATATATTGCATAATTTTGCATTGTAAGGACAAATTTTTCTGCATATTATCAATAAAGTGAATTTTTTATTTATTTACTTTGTATTTCCCTTGCAATGGCATTTATGAGAATTGGTGGTTATATTTCTATTATTAGCAATGTTAAATATAGATTTGATTCTTAATTATGTCGTTTGTGGAAATGTCATAATCAACCAAGTGAAAAGGAATTCTCATCGCCCAAGTTTCAATTGGACAGAAACTTGGAGTCATACAATTTGAAATTGTGTGATGTATGAGAATCTTGATCATTGGAAGATCATGACTAATTCGTTGATCACATATTTATGTGAGTCAATTGAAGGACTATTAGATCTTATACGCATTGATGTGGACTATTCAGTTTCACCACAAAGAATGATAACTTTATTCGTCATAAGTACTGATGCTTCAGTAAACATGGTTGTGTTTACAAGATTAGACATAATTCTAACACCTTGGAAAGTTTTCAAAGTGTAATAGAATGAATAAGAAGAATCTGTTAGGCAAAAAGATAAAGGTTTCTCCAATCTGAAAGGAAAGGGGAGTACCTTAGTATCTTGTTTTATGATCATCTTAATGATTGTGGAACTGTGTCACAATTGATCCTCGAAGAACATCTTAGTACATTTGTATGACTCAGAAGAGGAATCGAATATTGTTGAAATGGTTCAATAGAGAGATGAGTCATACTTCGTTTTCTAATCAAGTTTTAGAGTTATACTCTAGTTACTTCAAATCGTATCTTGAAGCTTATTTCAAACTAAGTAGGTTTATAACACCTCATCAAATGTGGAGTAGAAGTGTTTTCTTACTCTAGCACATTTGGAATTGGTAGTTGTGATGTTTTGGTTAAAATAAAGGATAAACTAAGACCAATTTTGTGAAGTGTTTTTCTTGATGGGAATCCATACTAACTTTTGAATATTTGTTTTGATCATCAAGGAATGATCCTTGAGATAAAAACTTATATGTCAAGAAGTCAGTGGGATTCTTATTGATCCTGAAGAGTTTCAGGAATCAATCGAGAATAAACCTTTTAGTTATCACTAGCACACGGCCTAAGGTTGATAATCTATCGCGCTCAGTTAACACATTCTTGTTTCTGTGCACCTTCCTGTTGTGTTGGCAATGATTATGAGTTCTATGGTTCTCATTCGACTGCAAAAGGCAGAGTACATTGGTCAATGGAAGTGAGCTGCTTAACAATACAGAAGCACTGGTAGGCCCTCGTGCTACCAGAAGGCAAGAGATTAAGAACACGCAAGTTCAGTCCATTAAAAGAAAAAACCTAAAATTGATTTTGGCTTTGTCCTCAACCTTATCTTATGATTGTAGGTTGGAATTGATAAATTCACATGGATAGGAACACATACACCATAAAATCTAAGTGGCTAAAGGTTTCGGTCTAATTCATGAAAATGATTATGAGGAAACACGTTCACTAGTAGATTTTAAATCTGATTAATATCATTATGGTTAGCAGTTGTGATAATTGCATTCTCAAATTCGAATATGATTACGGCATCCCTTTTCATAGTTCGAATTGTGAGAAATGGCAAGTAATAGTTTGAGCATTCGGGACTTATAGCTATAAGTTCTGAAAGGGTTTAAACACACACATATGCTATCTAATGAAGGTGTATGAGCTTGAAAAGTCTAGTTGAAGACTTATCGAAGCATTACGTATCAGAAATCTGCACTTTAGTAACAAACTCAAAAGTATTGATTTCTGGAAGTCCAGATGAGTTTTGGGTACATGTCAAAGCTAGTGGGAGCATAATTGTTATGCAGATAGAAGCATAATTGTTATGCTAGTGAGAGCATAGATGTTATGATAACAAGAGTATAATTATTATGCTTAGTGTTGCAAGTTGGCAATACTATTTGTAGGAAACAAAGTTTATAAATTTGCAAGTTGCAAAGTTTGGGAATTGTTTCGCTACAAAAGGATTTAGGGGAGAAAGCGCTTATACTTCATTTCAAATATAAAGGTTTAGATTGAAGGATTTTGATGGAACTTAGTCTTGGACATATATAAATGTCGTGTTGAAATGCTTCAACATAGGAAATTCGATATATGGAAATATTATAGCAAGAGACTGAATAGACATCGGGTCTTTGTATAAGACATTATGAATCAAGTCCCATATGTTTCGGATATAGGATTGATTACATATGCTATGATATTTACTTGTTCTGTTTTTTCCAAATGCCTAGGGCATTGAGAGGGGAAAAAGGACTAGAATAAGATGTGACTAAAGTTGTTAAACAATTATCAAGAACAGTCTGAGGTTTACCAAAATATTGGTTGCTTATGGACAGTTGGAAGTATAGTATTTGGACGGAGCATATTGACATAATTCATAGTGGAAGTGATTCTTGTTCAGAATTGATGGTCATATGAGAATATGAAATACGTCTATAGTAGGAGTTCGTTATTTAAATCTACATGTGAGTTATAAACCTTAACGCAAGGAAGGTGTTCAAGGAGTTACCTTGAATTTGATACTTCATTACCATGAATTTGTTTTAATTAACAAAGTTTCAATGGAGCATTTTGTGACATCATTGGTTAAGTCTCAGTGACTTTGATGCCACGTCATCACAAAAGGATATTGCACGCAAGGTGAACTCTGACACATTTAAAAAATGATATGATTTTGGAATTCTTACACTTGTAATAAGGATTTGGAATTGTGATATGAGCATCATTGGAATTATGTCCAATTGATCTTTTCACAAAGGAATGACCATAGAGAGACATAGTATGCATGTTTATAACATGGCATGACTGATGTTCAAATCAAGTGTTTAGTTGATTAATCAAAACATCATACAATTAATAAAGTCTAATTAATATGGTGATTAAATAATAAGTGTTTTATTATATTCAATGGTTTTGAGACCATAGTTAATTAGGTTATTATTGTGTTTCACTTCGCATGTTTTACTTCCCGAATAATTGGATTATTCAAAAATCCACAGTCGATCATACATTTGGAAATAAATAGTGAATTAAGACTGTCATGAATCAGACTGTAGATTGTCTAAGGGGTTAGACATAGCAATGGTTTGCTGCAGTATTCATGAGTACTTTTGAAATGGGGATTTAACTGTTGGGTAAACCCACGCTCAGAGAATTACTTCATGGATTTTATCACGAGTAATTTTGAGACGATAATATCTTATATTCTTGAAACGGAGATATATGAGTTGTTGTTTACGAGTCAGTCGTTCATTGATAATACGTAAACGCATCAGTAACTTGATGTTATAAAAATGTATTGTTATGCGTGATTTGATGAGTGAATAGTGCAAGCATATAAGTCGAAGTTTATCCGTTCTTTTTGCCATAACGGGAAAAGTGATATTTGTGGGCCCCTCGATGATTTGATGATGGCATCTAAAGCGCTTGGCCAAGCATGAACTGAATTGATGTGTTCAATTAGTAGTCTGATATCAGTCGTCATAAATCAGAAATCGAGAAACAAATATTGGATAGAGAGATTGATTATAATTCATGTCTCATGTCCATACGATATCTTGTAGAACAGAGGAATATTTGATCACTTATCTTAGGACACACAGTTGACTAGGTCAAAGTTCGACAGAAGCTTTGAGAGCTACGATTGTTTGTCACTTTTTGAAGTCATACTTGCAACTATAGTTATTATACTTATCCAAGTGGGAGACTGTTGAATTAGGTGTCTAAGTCCATAACTATAACTGGTATGTACTTAAATTGACAGTGACATGGTCATTTTGGGTTGTCTTCAGACTAGCAACTAGACAGGATGATTAATTGAGAAAGAGGAATAATTTATTATTTGGAATAATAAATTGGAATAAATGATTTATTAATATGTTATGGAAATGATATATTAATTAGTAATCATATTGTTTAATTAGTATTTAATCAGAAATTAATTTGGAATTAATTTTGGAATTAAAAGAATTAATTGAAAGTTAGAGACTAAAAGTGCAATTGTTCAATAGTTGAGCAAAATGGTCCAGAACCTTCCTAGGGAAGGGTATGGACGAAATTTATAATATATATATATATATATATATATATATATATATATATATATATATATATATATAATATGGATAATCAAATGAGGTGGATAATTACCATATTTGAAATAATGATATTTTATTCAGATCAGGGTTATCCATAACATCTTTGGTGCACTATATATAGAACCCCTTGCTATATGATTTTCGGCCAATCACTTTTACACAAGAAGAAAAATCCGAAATCAAAACCTCATTCCTCATTCTCACAATCATCTTCTTGATTGGTGTGTTTGTGAGTCATTAGAGGTGTTACACATGTGACACTAAGTTCTCAAAGTTCAAGATCTTCAAGGAATTATTGTTATTACAATATAATAATAAAGGTATGAATTCTAACCTTAGTTTTCTGTGAATTTCCATTATAATATATAGATCCTAGGGTTTCTTGTATTGTGTTCATTGTTTGCATGTTTAACTAGAGAAAACTTAGATCCAATCAATTTAGGGTTGCATGCACACATAGGATATGTTGTTATGCTCAAAATCCATCACGTTTTTCACTGGAGCCACGTCGCCCCCTTCTAGAAGGTATGCATGTTGCGCACGTGCACGAGACGAAATTCAGAATTTCAAAATTGCATAACTTCTTCATACGGATTCCGTTTTTGACGTACTTTATATCCACACGTAGCTATCGACGAGATCTACAATTTCCATTTAGACTCAATCGGCTACTTTATTTATTTCACACATTCTTAGACTTCCGTTCTCGACTGTTTTTATATCCACAGACTCCTATTAACGAGATCTTCGATTCTTATTTAGATTGTTTCGGCTAAAAATCGACCGATCTAAAATTCTATTTCTGAGTTGTATACTGTTACGTTGAATCTTAGAAAAATCATAACTTCCTCTAATGAAGTTAGATTTTGATGTTCTTTATATGTACGCTCTAGGTTTAATGACTACTACCACTTTCATTTAGAACACTAAGGCTAAAAAGCGATATATCTCTGATTCACTATTTACGATATCCGTAGCTGTATCGGGTCGTACACGAAACTTCAACAAATCATAACTCCTTCGTCTTACATCTGATTTATGCGTTCCTTATATCTCTGGAATCCTTGTTACGACTACTTCAACTTTCGTCAAGGATATTCGTCATAATTATTATTCTGTTTAGACGTGTATTTTATTTTTATCTTATTATATTGCTATAAGCACGTATACTACAAATATTTACACATAAAACACGTAGTCTTCACAAAATTTTCTTTTATTATATCTAATAGGTTACAATTGTTGACCCTAACTATTACATTATCTTATTAATACCTAGCGGGAAAACGCAGACATTACACATACATACATCGATTTACAAGAACACACACATCGGTGGTTACTCATATTATGGTAAGTTTTAAAGACCACAACGGCGACCAAATTTCTTAAGATCAGTGTTTGCTTGACTATTGGAATTAAGAGAAAGCGGAGATAAAGTTGTGAGGTTTTTTAGACTTTTGAAGAACAAACACGTTTTCAAGGTTGAGAGGAATGTACGGAGAAAGAAATATGGTGAAGAAGTGGAGAGTGTGGGTGTATGTGTGGAGAGTGTCGGAGTGCCCAATGACGTCACAAACAAGTTAAACCTACAATTACATGTCATAATGATATTTTGTGCAGGGGAAACAAGTTTTATGGTTATATATGTAAAAGAAAATACACAAACGTGTAGACAAGCTAAAATATATTAATCCTTATAATTCGTTATCCTCTTGATAATATTCAACTATGGTTACAATAAGATTAATATAACATAGAAGTTAGTTATATGGTTTGAATTTATACATCATCTTAATATTTGTATGTATCACTCCCCACATAATCCCATCTCCAAATATTTATGTGTATTTATAATCCTTTTACCCAAGTATACAATATATCACGAGAAGTGTTTTTCTTTAAAGAAAAACTTAAATGATTTAATCAAGAAAAACATATATCTCGTGGATAATATCATGTCAAACCAAATATTAAAAAAAATATATCTGCCTCGACATAATTAATATGTCCATCTCAAACCTCAAACATAGAACATCAATTCATTGAATCGTGAGCACATGTATGACTTTTTGCCTTTTTATTCGATGCCATAACTTTTGATTCATTTATTACGTTTTTGTTAAATTGTACCAATAAGTAAATAATATTTTAACCATTATTTTATTTGACCATATCCTTTTGCACTTTATGGTAAAAACTAAAGGGAAAATGACATAAATGTCCTACAAACTTTCTAGGGTTTACCCATTTAGTCCCTAAAGTTTTTGTCGGGATTTATGGGTCCCTAAACTAGGATATGACCTGCTCTTTTAGTCCCTGACAACCTGTAATAGCCGGTTCAGTGACCTTTTAGACCCAAAAACTCACATTGTGCCCCTTTAAAGCCAAAAAAATAAGTTCGGGGATCAAATTGTCAAAATGTTGTTTCAGTTAGGAGATTTCGAGTGCACTCTTTTACCTGGTTGACAAATGAGTGAAACACTTGATAATTAGATTATTATTTTCATTATCACTTAAACTTGTATACAGTGAGATATAAAAGTATAATTTAATGGTAATAGTAAATAATTAATATTTATATTACATACCATCTCTATGGTATGGTAAATATGATACGTTTTTCCTTTCGGTTCTAGTACTTCCTTTGCTTCTTTGTAAACATCCAATAGTTCTTGATATATGAATTTCATGTACGCAGGAAGTGTATCGATGCAGCTTGCCAACCATCTATATACATTAATTAAAATGGTCAAAATGTTGTTTAATTTAAAGAATTATGGGAACTACTATACGTATCGTTGGCTATTATAAGTAATTAATGCATACAACATACATTTGAACAGCTTGGGTGAACATCTCAAGCTCTTCGTATGTACCATAGTTATCATACGTGTCATCCAATATGATAGCAAGATTGCATGTTTTCATTAGAAAAATCCTAGCATCAGAATATTGAGGCTCAAAATAGACTGCCAATATCCAAAAGTAGCCTTCTACCAATCTGTCGCAAACATAAGCTAGCTTGTTTTCTAAATCCAAATTCTTGCACCATCTATTTAGACACATGAAGGTGCATGGCCCGCCATGAGAAGAATTAAATGAGTAGATTAACAAATTAAGCACACTAGTTAATTGGAGTGATTGATTAAGTACATACCCTTTGATCTAATCAATATGATTGGTCTAGCCAATATTATTACCAAGGTTTCACTCGTTCTCTGTCCATTTACATTAGAAAACTATAGAAGTTGTTAGGTTACGTACTTGCTGATTTGGCTGAGCTCCTTTTTGTGCAAGGATTGAAGTAAATTGAAATCCAACATGGAAAAGTGTAGTAAGGATTCATTATGGGAAACTTCTTTCTGATAGATGTGCATGTAACGCATGGCCAGTTTAGAGCATAGGCAACCTATGATTTGGTACATGCCCCGATATTTTTAAGGGCCCATATTTTTTTAATGTATACACTTACGGGCTGGCCAAAGGTTGAAGGAATTAAGACCTTGTCGATCACCCACTAGACGCATCGCCAGAAGAAGCACCAACAGAGGCGGAGCTACTTGGAATCTCGAGTAGTGCCTCCAACCTACAACTTTAATACGTCGTATCATTCCCTCCTGTGTTGCATGTGGCTGGCGATTTTTTTCTTCAGAATACGTCCCCTACCATTGTCGATCTCGACTGCACCACCTCCTGTAGTCCTCTTCCATTGGTGATTTGTTATTAGGTCGTTATCTCTTCACAAGCCCCATCACACATTACTTACGATCACAGCAAGATTATCGTCATTAGTTCTCCTCTCTGCCACTGCTTTGCTCGTGATTTTTAAAAGTTTTATGCACCTTTACATTTTGACCCAAAATGAAACTTTTGGTATGGATTGCTTTCTTACCCGCTCTCTATATATGTATCATATCCCAATAATCGACTCAGTTTTTATTGTGTATAACTGTATGAGTTAAGCAAGTCTTTATATGGCATGATTTCAAGCAAATTATGTGTTTGATAAAATGCCTGAGTGAATCCCTGTTTAGAAAGAACTTGAAGTTGCATTTTTTTCTTCATAGATTAGAACTGAAATCCCTTGGATCCTGTTTTTGAGTTGTTGGTTGTTTGTGGATCAACTTATCAGATAGTTCTTGCCCTCACTATTGAGTTGCTGTTGTTTTGTTGCTTTTGTTTAGGCCTGCTCTGATCTGGACCTTTTTGCCCCTGTCTTTTGCTTCTTTTGGTCCTCTGATACCTTTAGAGTAGGTAATCTTTATTGGTTTCTTCCTCATTTGTTCATTTTTTTGTGGTTTCACTATTAGGCTTTTTTAGTGTTTCTTTTTATTTGTAGCTGTATTGTAGCTAGATTTTAGAGTAGGTTGCCTTTGTTAGCTTAAATTTGGCATAAAATTTTTTGGTTTTTCAATATTTGTGTGAAAAGGGAAAGCAAACAAGTTAGAATTATGGAAAAAACAATTTTATTTATATAAATTACAGAATTGCTCCGTATGTTATGTTAACATTACAGAAATAGTACATATGTTATATTGAATTATAAAAATGCTCTCATGTGTTATATTAATTGCAATTTCAACATTACACAAATGGCCCAATGTGTAAAAAGAGCTTTAGTTTATATAATTTAATACTATGATTTTGCTAGGTTTATTGCTATAAAGTTTATCGTCATTTAAAAAAAACATTGGTTTATATAATTTAATTCGTTACACGTTATGACTTAAGGGACTTTTTTTCCGGCTCGTCCTGAGCATTTAAATTCTCAGGACCGGCCCTGATGTAACGCAATGCCTCAAGCCTTGGCAACCTTTTCCAGAGAGGCTGTTCTAGTGCTTGTTATATCCGGATCTTAAGAGATGAGTCCTTACACATATGATCATTTGCTATGTTTTTTGTTGAAAAGTCGAATAAGCGAGGGATGCATCGTAAAGTTATCCAATATTTACACTTTTTATAACATAACTATCACTTAAATCATTATTTTTAACGAATTGATCCCCAAACTTATTTTTTTGGCTTTCTAGGGCCACAATGTGAGTTTTTTGGTCTAAAAGGTCACTGAACCGGCTATTACAGGTTGACATGGAGTAAAAGAGCAGATCATATCCTAGTTTAGGGACCCATAAAGCCCGACAAAAACTTTAGGGACTAAATGGGTAAACCTTAGAAAGTTTGTAGGGCATTTATGTCATTTTCCCAAAACTAAAAAATCGTATTATTTGAGAAAATATGACCAAAAAACTTTATAAAAGGAGATGTATCTTTGGAATGGTCCGTCACAACTCACAACTAAAAGGCAAAGAAAGGCATCAACCTGTCAAAGCATAAATGCCATTAGCTTATATGCGGTTGATTTATGATACTAAATGTTGTAGAATATATGGATTTTGGTATAAAAACAAAAGTCTTTACATTTGAGGTCAGAAATCATTGTTTTTCTTTTGTCGTGAATATACTTAGGTTTGACTCTATAAAAGCTTATTTGAATTTCGTTTTTGCTATAACAAACTATATTTAATCTTAAACCAAATGTATGTTTCAACAAAAACCGAACTCTCACTTTGTATAATTTGATTTTCCAAATTGATAAACCATTTGTAAGAAACTTTGATTTTATATAAGTTGAATTTTCCAAATTCATTAAAGGTAAAAGGTTACAAGAATGTACATGACATCTCTCATTGTTAGTATTATAAAAACGACACTGTATTTAATATAAATAAATTTGTTTTTTTTGTGGTAACCGACTCCTATAGTAACTGCTTGGTAACCTCTGCTTAGTAAAATCAATTCTCATTGCTAAGTATCCTTTAAAATTCCGATACAATTACGATAAATGAATCAAATTTGAGATGTGTAATTTATTTATTCTCACATAAACACAAGAGATTCATAAAATTTAAGAAGTCCGATGACGACTAACCATCCACAAACTGCAACATGGTAGATGCGATGATTGAGAAAAAACTCTAATCGAGATGTTAGTTTATAGTAGTCATTCTTGAATTCAATTCATGGGTTCAACCCGATCAACTCCAACATTTGAGAGTCATCACTAGGAACTGCTTGGTAACCTCTGCATTTAGAGCATTTGGTACAACCATTGGATGAATCAAAAGCATTGAAATTGCTTCTAAAATTACGTTATCTTAATCATTATGAGATTAGAACCATTCACTTCTAATATTCAATGTGATTTACCAAACAGCCTAGGAAAAAAATCACCTTCTAATTTTCCTCATTTATATTTTATATTTTTTTATTATTGTAATCATCTTCTTATTCTTTATTAACTAGCTTCTCAAGTGTTAAATATTGATATATCAAGTTCTAAAATTATTATATCTGAATTTTTATAGAATAAAAGAACCACATTACGATATATCAAAATTCGTGTTCTTTTCCATAAAAAGTAAAAAACATCAAATATCATTCTTATTTTCACATCAATATTTTATAATTTATCTGAAACCATTTACTTTGATAGAGCATTTTCTTTCCGTTTCTACAAAATACAAACAAAAAAACAGATTGGCAAAAGGAAAAACGTATCAGTCCAGTAACTAAATTATAAAATTATAACTTATATTAGTATGCAACAAGGGCATTTGGTCTAGTGGTATGATTCTCGCTTAGGGTGCGAGAGGTCCCGAGTTCAATTCTCGGAATGCCCCAAATTTTATTTGCTTTGTTTTTTTTAACTCTCCCAAAATCATTTCAACCGTCCATTCAATTTTTGGCGGTATAATTTGCCTGTTCCTATGTTTGTTTCTGATTCGTTTACTGGCATTCTAAGCATTTACATATATTCTTAATCAAAGCGATTGATCATAAGCACATACAAAAAAAAGAAAAAAAAAGAAATAGTGATAGTTAAATAAACCCTACCAATCCATAATCATTAATCACAACAACACACTTGAAATAGTTCAATAAACAAAAAGAAACATCGACAAAAGAAACCTATATATAATAAATAAACACAAACCATTACTTCATAGATTCCACTAGTTAAATAAGATTAGCAAAATCAATGAAGCATCAAACATCAACTCCACTTTTCACTAAGACAAACATGAACCTCATGTTCTTCAGGTCCTACACGATGCTTAGGCACCATTATCTCAAGCATAGTTCCCGTTTCATCCCTGTAAGCTTCCAACTTTGCATCTTCAGGAATCGGAGTGGGAAGCAGAATCTCCCTCACAAATTCCCCGGGAGGGCAGTGCTCAGGCGCCGGATCAGTCATCTTAAACGTCCTGTTTTGTCTTTTCAACACGGGTATACACCCAGTGCTCACACAACAAATCTTCACAACACCTTGTGAAATGGTATTCCTCCATGTAACTTTTACCCTTTGAAGATCTACACATGGCAAACTTACCACAATCAAGAATCCCTCTTCATCTTCATAAATAGTCTTCGCAGCCGTTACGGGCCCATAAGCACTTCTTAACACCCCGGAAATTTCACTCGTCCAATGCGGATCCACTTGATGAACATCAAGAACCGAATCCGAACTTTCTTCATCGTGGTTGCCACGTGGCGAGTTGCTCTTCCGACGTTTACCATTACAACCCGCCAAAAGATCTGGCACACCGGTATTACTGCCAGTACCATTACCAGAAAGCAATCGCTTTGGTTCTTGTTGTTGTTGATGATGATGATGATTAGCAGTATCTTTTGGAATGAGAGCGCGTTCAATTTCGAAATTGGTACTTGGAAGATTCCTCCAAGAACCGAAATCACACGCTTCGAGAGTAATCGAAAAGTTCAAATCTCTTCCGGTAAGTTCCATCCACCTTCTTCTTTCTTCCTCTTCCAATCCCATCAAATTAGGCGATCTAACAACTTCAATCCCATGAACACATTGAGGATTCGAGAGTCCCCTATATTGTTTCCTTTGCATACGATGAGATCTAACGAAACCCTTATCAGCACAAAACGGAAACGGCTTTTCCCCTTGTCGTGAATGCCCGTTCATATAGCTTCTCAGTTGCATTTTCCCCAATGCGTTCTCGGGCCTTTCTTTAAAAGCCCACATATACATATTCTCCATGTCATGTTGAACCAAGAAAACATCTAACTTCAGCTGTGATTTATCAATATCGTCTCCGTTATTATTATTATTATCCCTGTTCTTGTTCTTTGACTTCTCGTTTAAAACTGGTTTGAAGTAGAAATTAAAGAAAAACCAAGCCCCCCACATGCTATCTAGTCGCTTAGCGGTTTTCTTTCCGGATTTTGTGACATTTATATGTGTTTCACTTTGGTAATGTTGAGAACCTAAACCGGGTTCTAGCATGTCACATGAATCAATCGACCCAGGGGGCGGAGGGCTTGGCTCCGCCGAAAGTGGGAGATTGATATCGGGCGGTAGACTTAGGTTCAGATCTACCGTCGGATCGAACAAACTTGAATCCATTGACAAAAAATGATTGTTGTCACCACCACCATTCATTTTCTCCTTTGCCGGCATTATCATATCACCAGAATCAACACTTAACAGCATGAGCAAATTACCTCATGCAATCATACTCGAAAAACCCGAATGAAATCAATAAAAAAGTATCCTAAATCCACCCAAATCAGTCCACATCGTAACCAATATGAATAATAGCGCATCGAAAGCAATTAAACCGCCTCAGATGCATTTTATTCTCAACCGATTTACAAAATAATCGTGTTAGATTGTCAGATATGTGTAGTTGATTTGATTTTATAAGGGTACGATCGAAGAAATCCTAACCCTAGAAAAGTCAAGATACTGAGAAGAGATTAGGGATAGGATCGAACGGTACCTGTGAAGACAACGCATCTGATCGGAGAACAGCAAGATTGATTTATGGTAGAGAGAAAAAGAAAAACAGATAGAGAGATAGATGAGAAATACGCGTTAATGGAGGAGAGAGTTTTAAAGAAAGAGAAGGTGGCGTATGTGGGTTTGGCGCTGGTGGGGGTAGGGGGAGACTGGAGAGAGAGAACCTTCACTAGTTGAAACCGTCCGGTTTTTGTGACAGGTGAATCAGACGCCGTCCCTTCCTACCGTCTTCTCCGTTTTCACGTGAAATGTTATAATAAAAATTAGAGTAGTTACACCAATGGTCCCTATGGTTTTAGGTAATTTGGTCAATAACTTGTTTTTTTAACTCGAAATGTCCCTAATGTTTGTTTTTGTTGCACACTTGGTCCATGTCTTATCTAAAAAGACTATTTTGCCATTGATTTTTAATTTATTTAAATAAACACACCTTCAACCTCACCTCAACATCACCTTACCTTACATTACCTACCTCATCTTATTTGAATAAACTAAAAAATTAATGGCAAAATAGTCTTTTTAGGTAAGACAGGGACCAAACGTGCACAAAAAACAAACAGTAGGGACTTTCCGAGTTAAAAAAGTAAGTTAGGGATCAAAATGTAAATTACCCAAAACCATAAGGACTATTCACTCTAAAAAAAATGGGTAAATTACACGGATGGTCCCTGTGGTTTAGGGTAAGCTACATGCTTAATCCCTAACAATTTTTTTTAACTCGGATCATCCCTACTACAAGTTTTTGTTGCGTCTCGGGTCCCTATCAGACATAAAAAGACAATTTTACCCTTATAATTTTATTTTCATATTTATTATAGTTTTTTTTTGTTATTCAGAAAATATATTTATTAAAAACGTTCATATAGGTCCCACCACCAAAAAATCACGCCTTTTACTCTCCTCTCTTGCACATTCTAATGATCTAACCTGCATCATCTCTATAACCAGCTCTCACCGTTGACTGCCTCATCCCTCCATCTTCACCGACGACCTGCATATCCATTTTCCCTTTTCCTTTCTCTCCTATGACACCCAACGTGACCATCTTCCCTTCCTGTTCAAAGATTCAACAAGAATCGCAATCACCACCACCTACATCCTAGCACATAATCGTATACACCACCGGAATCCGCCACAGACACGACCAACACCACCACAGACACCAAATCAAAATAAAATCAAAGTCAAAGTTGAAAATCAAACTTGAAAATCAAAATAAACCTGAAATCGAAGCTCAAAACCAACCTAGAATAAAACGTGAAATCAGAGCACAAAACGAAACAATAAAAACACTTGAAATCTAGTAACAGGGCCAGGACGCTGCAACCAGAGTGACAATGAGAAAAAATGGAGAGACGTTGGTGAGTTTTTTTTCGTAACAAGGGTGGACAACAACTTATTTTTATGATATGAGTTTACAAACGATTTTGAAATCCCGATTCCAAAATCAAATCAAAATCAATCGTAAGGAACCGACCATCAATCTATGAAACCGAAACCAAAAATCATATGGGGTTTGTGAAACGAAAATCAATTTCTTGATAACATCGATTTCAAAAATCGCGAACGACTGTTTTTGTGGCTCTCCCTCAAACAGGGTGTGTATGAAATGTATTTTTTTCTTGACTTGTAATCGAGGCTCGTTGAAAACAAAAATTAGGATGTAATCGACCAATGGGAAGATGCAGACAGCCGTGAAAAGGGAAAGGGATGAAGGGTGGATGGTGGTGGCTGCGTACGAGATCGGTGCCGAGTAAAAGGAAGAAAAGAAGGAGGGTTACATGTTGTTCTTTGATGTTGGTGGTATATAGGAAGAATGAGAAAAATAAGGGGATTGTGGAGTAAACTCAACAATCGATAGTCGATGGTGGCTATGGAGGTGATTTCGTCAGTTTGGAGGTGACGCAGGTGGAAGAGAAGTCGAAGTGAAGAAGAAGGGGGAAGAGTTGACGTCGTGCTTAGGCTTTTAGGGCATTCTTGAATAGTTATTATTAATATATTAATAATATGAAAATAATAAAAGAATATTAGAAAATATTTATTAAGGGCAATATAGTCTTTTTATCTTGGACAGAGACCAATGGTGCAACAAAAATATAAATAGGGACGGTCCAAGTTAAAAAAAAGTTGTTAGGGACCAAACACGCAGATTACTCAAAACCACAGGGACCATCCATTTTAATTTACCCCAAAAAAATTAATTTTTGCTTTGAGTAAACAACATTTCTCTTAAAATAAATTTATTAGGTAATGAATTTTAATTTGTTGTCATATTGGTGATTCGATGACTTTATTTTGATAATGGAAATCATGAAAATACTATGCAACGAAAGTTTTTTTTTTTTTTTTTTTTTTTTTTTTTTTTTTTTTTTTTTGTGTGACGTGGGTAGAAGATAAGAGATTGTGACTATGGTGTGCAAAATAAGGGGAATATCAATTTTATTCTCAGGAGATCATTTACGATGTTGTATATAAGGTCATCCGTTATACTTATTACTAACCATTATAGTGGTGGGTGTCACATAATCACGACTCTCTATCAGTAATTATGAAGTAACTATGAGATGCAAACCACTAAACACACCATTCTATATTATTTTTTCAATTAAATTTAATTTAAAAACACAATAAAACATATTTTTTTAATTAAATTTAATTTAAAAACACAATAGAACATATTTTTTTAAAACTAGTTTTTTATTCAATGAAACAAAGATTACATTAATTTAAAACACACAACATAAAATAAAAATAAAAAACATAAAAATGCAACCACAAACAACTTAAACTAGTTTTTAAACCTTATTTTTAATGACTAAAATTTAGGCACTATCTTAATTTTCGCCAAGCTTTGACGTGTTTAAACGGTGTATGTTTCGTGTCTTCATATTGGTGCATGTCCATAACAAACGGGTCGCCTTTGCCTACGTTGTTTATAACAAAGTTATAAATCTCATTGAATTCAAGGCATTTAACCCTCATATCGAGAAACTTCGAACATGTTTCATCAAGACTGCGACTTTGGCAACCCATTAAATTATGGGAAACGTTTCCAACTTTTACCCAAAAATTAGGAGACATTATAACATCTGGGTCTTCTGAAGCCGCTACTCATGCTCGTGCTAAGTTATCTTCTTCATTTTCTGACCAATTCATCCTTTTATGAGCCATTGGTTTTGAATGATAATGCAAAACAAGTGTGTGATTGTGAGAAAAGAAATAAGAAATTGTGATTATATAATAGAAAGTGTGGTATTTATAGAAAATGTTAAATATGTTTGAAAGGTAAAAAATAAAATAAAAAAAAGTATACGTTACAAATGAAAATGTAGTTGTTACAAACACAGCCAATAGGATTGTTCGTTTCAATTCGTGATATGCACAACGAACCACCACGAGAACCATGAACCACGACCGGTTGGGATAGTGTGCACGGCCATGGTCGTGGTCCAGCTCAACCAAGAAGGCGGTCGTGCTATCCATACCGGAAGGTCTAAGAAGAAAGAGCTCATTGAGTTTTACGGGTAGGGAGAATGGATGATGGCAATGGTCAGTGAAGGATCACATTGATTACAAGCATTATATATATATATATATATATATATATATATATATATATATATATATATATATATATATATATAATGTGGCGTTGATAGTCTTTTTTTGGAAACGGTAAATATTATAAAAACTCACCCAAATAGTAAGAAACTATATAGGAAAAAGAGCAAACAATTACATATTACATATTACAAAGAAAATTTAAGACTAAGACGAAAAAGGATAAGATACTCTTCCCAATTACATATACCACATTTTCCTCTACATTTTACGCACAAGGGCACTAAAGCTTTGATGTTGTCCACCACACCTTTTGGAGTAATGAATTTTGCTTGGAATATCTGATCATTTCTAGCTCTCCATATACTCCAAAGCATCCCGTAGCATATGGTTGTTAAACGCTCCTTTTTCTTAGGGCATCTCCCCCAGTTGGCTGCAAAACAAGTAATCTCTTCTACATTATGGAAATTGATTTGATCGATTCCGCAATAGTTAAGTATGGACTTCATGACTGACTTTGCATAACGACATTCCACCATAATATGATTTGCATATTCAATTCCATGAATAATGAGCAGCAACTGCAAGTGTCGAGAGTAACCCCACGATGGTAGAGGGCTACAGTTGACGATATTTTCCCCATCACAACACACCATATGAATGTAGTTACTTTAATTGGAACGAGTTTACACCAACTTATTTGAAATTGGTGGACATTTGCTGTAGAGCCATGATCAATCCTTTTCCGGAGTATGTCCACTCTATATTTGCCATCCGCCAAAGTAGACATGAAAGTTGATCCACACCAGGTTGTAATCGAATTGAATCCATGTCGTTGACTAGACATTCTAGTTCAGAGGAGCAACCAACAACTGTAGGACATGATCTCCAATTCCACGCGTTCCCATATTTATTTTTTCTCTCTGAAACCTTACATGACTTCTTTTTTCAAGTTCATGTAATCTGGGATATTTTGTTTTCATGTTCACACCACCATCAACCAAGAAGTCATGACAAAACTGAGTGTTATCCCCAGATTTGAAAACTTGCAAGAAGATATCATTAAAACTAAGTCTCATTGCATCAATATCCTTTTTAACTCCAACAATATTGTTCCAAACTCCAGTTATTGTTTTCTTTTTTTTTGCTAAATACTCAACAGGTTTATTTTCCAAGTTATGAAGACCTACAGTGACTCTGGCCCACAGTGAGGAGGATTCAAAGTTAAGTCTCCACCACCATTTACAATGAGAGCAACATTCAATGTACGAATTGATCTGACTCCCAAATCACCATGTTCCTTAGGAGCGATAACCTTCTCCAATGAAACCCAATTTATTTTATTTTTTTCTTCATGACCCCCCCCATAAGAACTTCCTGTTGGATATAGTGTCTAAGTCCATAACTATATTTGGTATGTACTTGACCCGACCCGGCATGGTCCATTTGGGTTTTGTTAAGTTGAAAAACTCTTAGATCGATTAGATCTTTCAACAGGTTAAACAAAATAAGCAAAACAAACACAATAAGCAAGATATAGAATCAAATAATGCTTAATGATTCAAATGTAGTCACGCCTTAGCAGAGCTCGACAAAGAACTTCCACTGTAGAGGTGAGTTAGGGTTTATAGTACAAAATCAATAATAATCAATGCGTTAATCATAAAGGCTGCATGCATGCACCTTAAATACTAAACCCTAAACAAAAACAATCACAGTTGGACAGGCCCAACCGGATAGCAAAACAGGGCTAAGGACCGAGCCCATGACGCAACACTTATTCAACCCAACAATCTCCCCCTTTGCGTCAAATGAGGCGAGAGATTATTTCTGTTGTGTAGCCTTCACTTTCTTCACAACCTTGAACAACCGAGGAATGATAGCAAGAAGTGTCTGCCGAAATTGAATGTACCATCGTAGCATATCAGTAAACAACTTCTTGTCGGCTGCAGAATTCTGATCACAACGGTGAATGATCTCCAAAATATGCTCCAAGCAAGCTGTTGAGAACAGGTGCTTATCAATGAGAGCAAAGAGACATTTTTGACTTTCACCTCTAACAAACATCACCATGTGAAATTTTGGGTCGATTTTACCCTTGACCATTGCGTTCACATTGCCAGCTCTTCCAATAGGTTTGATCGTTGGTCGCTTGTGAATGGCAGATGCGATTTCTTGATCCATCTTCGCTACTTCATGAATGTAGCAGACAAGCATTCGCTTGATGTGGTCAATTATCGGATGATACTCCTGAGGATTTGACAGCAGAATATTGTTGAGGAGTATCCAGTCGTGAGGGTTAAGATTCGGTAGATCAGCCAGGGAGAAATTATGAACCGATCTATCAGAGCCTCGGGTCACTTTAAACTTAACGTTGACAAATTTTCCTGCTGAATAAGGCTTCAACACCTTAACCGTAGTGATCTTCTGTGAGTTCCAGGTTAAGTACTGTGGCTGAGCGAACTCCAGATAAAATTCCAACAGATCCCGATCTACCTTCGGGTCCGGAGAGGGAATGACAACAGTGGAGTTGAAGCAATGAAATATAAATGCCTTTCGTGTGATTGACATATCAAATTGGGCATCTTTTGAGTTCTCAAGACCGAACGACATTACCGGTTCAAGCCAATGAGTACTCGGTTCATCTATAGCTTCTCTCTGGAGCGAGTCAATGGTACATTCTGGAAATATGGACTTCTTTTTCTCCAAGAGCTTCTTTTCTTTTTGCTTCTTCTCGAGCTCAACTGATTCCTTTTCGATCTTTTCCTGAAGCTCCTTATCAGTAGGCTTAGTTTTCCTAAAGGGCTTAGAGGGATTTTCACCCAAGATATCTTCAAAGTCATCATCATCTTCCACATCATCTTCTCCAATCTTCTTCTTCTTCTTATCCCTTTTGCTGACCGAAGCTACATTATCCTTCGGTGCAGCTGTTGATTTGGGTTCGGGAGGAGGTTGAGTTGCATCCTTGCTAGCTTGAGTATCCTTTTCTCCCCCTTGTTTCGGCTTGACAGAAGTCACCGAAACACCCTCTATCCGACTCAAGATATCCAACGCTGGTCTGAGTTTTTCGGCTAAATGGCGTCTAATGGATATAGTCAGAATAGAATCGTGAGCGTCAAGAAGATGTAACAGAATGGAATGAACATCGCCCACAGAGCTTCGAATAACCTCTCTTTCAGACTTTAAGTCATCAAGCTCTTTTGTGGCAGAGCGAAGCCTGACGTTTTGAATTATTAGCTGAGAAGTCCGTTTGTCAAGCTCATCCATAATTCGATTTTCAACAGCAAGTTCGGCTTCCAGCTGGGTCAACCGGTCATTGACATTATTATGAAGATTTTCGTTTGCAGATTCAATTGCCCGGCGAGCAACTTCAAGATTAGACCTTTCAGCTTCAAGAGAACGCTTGAGAGTATCAACCGAAGCATTCACAGTCTGAGATTTCTTCTGAGCAGCAGCTTGCAAAGAATCGAGGAATAGTTGAGCCTCAGAAATTAGTTTTTCGACTTTTGCGGTCGCGTCTTTGCATTCTTTTGTGGAAGCCTCAACGCAAGCGAGGCTTTCTGACATTGAGAAGTAGAAGCGTCAATGGCTTTTGCTGCAGCAGTGAGAGAGGCATCATGTTCTTGAACAACTGAAGAGAACAAGGCCTTGAGAGCGGCTTCAGAGTAAGCACCAGTGGAGGAGGAAGAGAGTAGCTGATCAAGCTTATCAGTAACCGTATTGATATGGCGCTTGGTGATAGGAGCATCGTCATCATCGTTACTTTGGACACGGTAGGGACTAAAGTAAGTAGAGTCGAACTCCAAGTCCTCACCGCCAAGAACGGTATTGGTTTCAGTGTATGGAGTAGGTGATGGAGGTTTAGTAGTAATAGGGGTTTCGGGAGCTGAAGAACGAGCCCCCATATCAGATATGTTGGTTCGAACTCCAGAAGTGGTGGTAGTAGTAGCCTCAGTAAAGATAGGTGCAGAAATGGGAATGGTAGTGGATGGTTGAGATGTGATGATAGGAAAATTAGGAGGGATGGAGACAGGAACAGAAACAGGTGGAGGCGAAGGTGCTTTGGAACGAACAGGTGCCTCGGGCGTAGGAGAGCGAAGTGGTGTATCCCCACGAACCGAACGTTCATCCTCTGAGCTTTCGCTTTCAGATTCACTGGGAGGAGGTGTGGGATGATTAGGAGGCACGTATTCCAAGTCAGAATCACTTGAGGATTGAAGAATCAGTCGGCGAGCAGGTTTCTTGCCTTTCTTCGGTTTTGGTTGAGAGGGGGCTGCCTTCTCAGATTTTCGCTTCCTAGGGGTTTTAACTTTGGAGACTTGACCCCCCTTATCCCCCTTTTTCACTTCTGCCTTCTTGCCTCTCTTTACAGGTTTGTCTGCATCATCAATCGATTTTACCATGTCAGCAGTGAGTTCCCTTGGACCGGAAGAGGGAAGCTTCTTGTATTCCTGAATAAGCTTGCTTGAAGGAGGCACACAAGCGAACATCGACTCAGGAATGGATCCCACAAAATTAAACTTTGAAGGATGAGTAACGATGATGTTGGTAGTATGAAACGTAGCAATGGAAGAAAGCATCGAGTCCGCCATGATAGGAACATGGAAACGATCCATTGCCCACTAAGTAATAATGGTCCAGAAGCGAGCACAAGAGATTTCGGTGTGGCGAGATGAAGATGATAAACTCTGAATGAGTTGAAGCCATAAAACCATTCCATAATCCAGATTAAGACCGTGGTACACACCATAAAGCAAAGTCATGAAGGACTTTCTTGCACCATCAGAGCTGGCACTTCGTTCAGAAAGCCCTTTGAACAATAGAGTAAAGAGGCCATTCCATTGAGGAGGAAGGCAGGACTTTTTGAACTTAGTCACAGTGGTTAGGATTTCAGTATACCCCATGTTGTAGAACATAGAGAAGAGCTGACATGTGGCAATGGAATCGGGATTAACCATGGAACCTTCATACGCAAGCCCTAGAAGAGAGCATAAACGATTCTTGGAGATCGAAGCCTTCTGGTTAAGAATGTCGAAGAAGATTTTATCTGCTCCCTTGTCATACGTTGCAGAGGAGTAGATTTGAGAGAGACAAGACATCGGCACGACTTCGACTGTGGTTAGGGCTTGAACGAGTGGGGAATATTTCAGGCATTCCACCACTTGATACATGTAGGTATCGTAAAGAAAAGGGGAAAGATCAATCAGCAAATTCTGATTGGGCTTGATGGCAAGAAGAGTGGAACGTGCAGTAGTTTCTTGAACTGAGGATGACTCTGCCATTGATGAAGCTTGTCGAGGAAGAAGATGAACAGTAAGAAATTGATCGCCTGCCTGTGCTCTAGAAGATTGAAGTGTGGTAAGGAACAGTCACACTGAAATCAGCCCTTATATACGATCTTGGAGAGAGAAAAATTAGAAGTTATGATTGCTTGAATCTTGGAAACGACTCGTGAAAAGGCGTGATTTGACAGCTTGCAACCCCGATAAAGTAGTGATGACGCAGGATGATGACCGATTCAAATTCTGGCGCCTTCCAACCTTATCCATAAATCAAATCACACGTTTAAACTTCCTGCTGAGTCAGCGGGTGAATCGCCAATAAAATTGCTAGTACCATAATAACCCAAAGACGTTACACCAACCCATCTCTTTTAATTTTGGAAATCATCTGCATTAATTCGCTAAGAACTGAACAAGACCTCTTTGTGAATATAGAATGTGTGTGCATAAGAGTGTAAAAGATAAATAAATAAAGCAAACTTTTTGTGGAAATTTGTGATGTCTATTATGACATAAAGCAGTGGATCACGGGCACGAATCTCTTCCTTCAAAGTCAAGAGAGACTTCAAAGTGCTTATTTGGATTCCCGTTGAATTACGATCAAGTACTTGTTAAGAAGCATTGAAAGGCATCTTTTTAATTAAGGCTTTTAAGGGTGGCTTTCGCTTCAATTCTTGATTTCGATACTTGATGTAAGACCGAAACAGAACGAAGTACTTGTGAGACCAATGTGGCATGTTAAACACGTAGGTAGGAAACATATTTAGTGACTTGGTGATAATTGTGAACAGGAAATCTCAAAAAAATAAAAAACTGGATCCGTTTGGGAAGAAAAAGTCTTGGTGAAAAACAATTTCATAAGGATCGCGCAAAAAGAAAATTGAGATTTCATAAGGTGACATATAATAGCTAGAACGTTGAAGTGTTCACCGTTAATTCATTATGGGAGTTGGATTTTGGGTTTCACTTAATTCGTGGTGGACGAAAGTAAGATCATCAACACAAAAATTGTGTAACCATAAACCTCAGTGGTTATTGCTGAAAGTCTCAAGGGTTACCAAATATGAAACGAACCGTGATGGAGAGAAATAAGGTGGTTAAGAGAACCGAATGTGCCTCTGCCATAAAGGATTGACAAAGCAGAAAAACTCTTAACTCAATGTGAGAAGAGTAAGGCAGCTCATGATTAGAGTAAATATGACAGCCTGATTGGGAAGACAAGATTTGTATATATCAAGTCATTAAGGCTTTACTCAAAATCGATCGAGGCTTTGGTCAACATACAGCAGCATGCTTCTAGGGACACTTAGCTAGTACATAGATTAAGATTGATACCTGCCCCAGCTCCATCAGTGAGAGAAAGTAGTGTACAGAAAGTAAACATAGCAAATTTTTGAAGTGATAAAAAAAATATTTTTGTATTTTAGGAAATTTTCTGAAAAAGAATTAAAAACAGAAATAAAAATAATTTTGGATTTTATGAGAATATAAAAGAAATACGTAAAGAAATACGTAAAGAAAGTTCTAAGAAAATAGTATACATACTATACAACAGAAACCATACGACAGAAATTAGAGGCGAAGCGAGACCGATGAAACCGAACCCGAAATGGACCGAGCGTTCGGTGCATTTCGGTTCCCAAAAGAACCGAACCCGAAATGGACCGAGCGTTCGCTCTATTTCGCTTCTAACTTTTATTGAAACACAGGAGATTTCGGTACGGATTCAGCTTCCATCATTCCTAGGCCATGCAATATTTTATTAAAACTTGCTTCAGGCAAGGCCTTAGTGAAGATGTCAGCTAGTTGATCAGTGGTTCTTACAAAATGAATTTCAACATTACCGTCTTCCACATGATCTTTGATAAAATGATACCTCAGTGCTATGTGTTTCGTCTTTGAGTGTTGCACTGGGTTGTGACAAATCCTAATTGCACTTTCGGAATCGCAATATAGTGGGATTTTCTTCATATTCAGGCCAAAGTCACGAAGTTGACTTTGTATCCAAATGACCTGAGATGTGCATGATGTTGCGGCAATGTATTCTGCTTCAGAAGTGGAGAGAGAAACACATGTTTGTTTCTTAGATTGCCAGCGTACGAGTTTGCCGTCTAAAAATTGACATCCTCCAGTGGTACTTTTCCGATCTAGACCACATCCCCCAAGATCAGCATCTGAGAATGCCTGGACAAAGAATCCTGAGTTTGCCGGGTACCACAACCCGAGAGAAGTAGTGCGTTTAAGATACCGAAAGATGTTCTTTACTGCCAATAGATGTGGTTATCGTGGATTTGCTTGAAACCTTGCACAATAACAAACAGAGAACATTATATCTGGTCGACTAGCAGTGAGATACATTAGAGACCCTATCATTTGACGGTAAAGAGTCACGTCAACAGCCGGTTTATCCAGAGAAGGTGTTAGCTTTGTGCCAAACGCCATAGGAACCTTCACTTTTGAGTCTCCCAACATTCCAAACTTGGCAAGCAATGTCTTCGTATAGGCCTCTTGATTAATGAAAATGCCTTTGGGTCCCTGTCTTATATTTAGACCAAGGAAAAAGTTAATAGGACCCATTGAGCTCATTTCAAATTTAGTTTCCATCAGCTTCCTGAACTCAGCAGTTAAGCTGGGATTTGTGGAGCCGAAGATGATGTCATCAACGTAAATTTGAACGATCATAAGGTGGTTACCCTCTTTCTTGCGAAAGAAGGTTGGGTCAACCGAACCTTGTTTAAATTTAGACATTTTCAAGAATCTAGTTAGAGTTTCATACCAGGCACGTGGAGCTTGTTTGAGACCATAGACCGCCTTATCCAGGATGTAACAGTGATCTGGATATTTTTCGTTCACAAAGCTCGGTGGTTGTTCTACATACACAGTTTCTTCCAGTTCACCATTTAAGAAGGCACACTTTGCGTCCATTTGGAAGACTTCAAAGTTTTTGTGTGCAACGTAGGCAAGAAAAATGCGAGTCGATTCTAACCGTGCTACTGGAGCGAAGGTCTCTTCATAGTCTATGCCCTCTTCTTGACAGTATCCTTTCACGACCAACCTCGCCTTGTTCCGTATCACATTCCCTTCCTTATCCATCTTATTCGTGAACACCCATTTTAATCCAACCACAGAGGCATCCCTTGGTGTTGGAATCAGTCTCCACACTTTATTTCGTTCGAATTCATGTAGTTCGTCCTGCATTGCCTGTACCCAATCAGAATGATCAAGTGCAGTCTTGACTGTCTTCGGTTCGACTTTTGAGACGAAAGAGTTAAACATACAAAATTCTACTTTAGAGAAAAGTGTTGTTCGTTTCTCTTTTAGCTGAGATCGTGTGAGAACTTTTTCCGTGGAATCACCAATAACTTGTGATTGGGGATGATCATTTGTCCATTTAATGAGCGGAGGATAATTTGGATCGAATGAAGGATCCAGTTCAGAGTTTACTTCTTCTTCAAACTCCGACTGAGTATCATCATCATTTATGTTCGCGTTCTCCCCCTTGAGCAATGATACTTCCTCTGTTGCAGGATTAGAATCTTTCACTTCGAACGATGATACTTCCTCAGTTTCAGGATTAGAATCTTTCACTTCGAACGATGATACTTCCTCAGTTTCAGGCTCAGAATTTTCCCCTTGAAGTTGGCTTTCGGTAGCAGAGCACTCCCCCTGGAATGTTGGATCTTGGTTGGGAAGATCAGACGAACCCTCCCCCTGAGCTTGAGAGCAATCTTTTTGAGATTCACATGTGTCTGGCTTGTTGGATTTCACAGGCTGTTCTTCTTCCATATTCGCTGCAGCTTCATCGATTATTTTCTTCAAGTTGTCTACCTTGTTGTCTGCAGCTTTGCATTCAGAGAGAATGGCCTTTTTGGGCTCATCAAACAGCAGCATGTATTGTTCAAAAAGGTTCGAAATAGGTATTGTAACTTGACCAGAACTTGGAAATATATCCCCCACAGAACCTTCGGTGGTTTTGAGTCTCCTGACGTAGTTGTCGTCGAAGGTAACATAATAGGTCTCCTCGATTTTCTTTGAACATTTGTTGAGAACCCTATATGTTATTGAGGTTAAGGAATAACCCAGAAAGATTCCTTCATCTGCTTTCACATCAAATTTATTTCGGTGCTCCTTTGAATTAAAGATGAAGCCCCTTGAACCGAACACATGAAAAAACTTGACATTTGGCTTTCGGTTGTTTAAGATCTTATATGGAGTGATCGAAAAGAGTTTGTTGAGATAAGATCTGTTCTGCGTAAAGCATGCAGTAACAATGGCATCAGCCCAGAAATACAAAGGTAATGAAGCGAAGCTCAGCATAGTTCGGGCTGCTTCACACAGAGATTGGTTTCGCCTTTCGACAATACCATTCTGTTGTGGAGTATACGGAGCCGAGAAGTTGTGAGTAGTTCCTTTCTCTACAAGAAACTCTTCAAATTTTTTATTCTTGAACTCCAATCCATTGTCACTTCTTATATTATGAACAATCTTTCTTAGCTGGACTTCTATTTGCTTGATAAAGAGTTTAAGTTTAGGAGTGGCCTCCGATTTCTGCTTCAAAAAGAATACCCAGGTAGATCAAGAGAAGTCATCCACTACAACAAGTATATACTTGTTACCACTAACACTTTCGATTGATGAAGGCCCACATAGATCAACATGAAGTAATTCAAGTGGTTCGATAATTTTTGTGTTGATGCAAGAAGGATGACTCTGTTGACTTTGCTTTCCCATTTTACATGCAGCACACAAGTGTTCTTTATCGAATTTCAGAACAGGAAGACCTCGAACGTGATCCCCAAGTACCAGTTTGTTGATGTCTTTAAAATTCAGATGGGAAAGTCTTCGGTGCCATAGCCAGCTTTCGTTTGAATGAGCCTTTGACAGCAAGCAGATTGCTGGTTTTCCCCGTATGGGATTGAGATTCAGAGGGTACATCTCTCCTTTTCGCTTTGATTTGAGCAGAATGTTGTTTGACTTCTTTTCAATAATCTCTGATCCCTCGTCGTTGAATGACACCTTTAGCCCAATACCAACTACCAGTTGAGAAACACTGATAAGGTTGTGTTGCAAACCCTCAACATACGCCACTTTTCTTATCGAGAACTCGCCATTGGTAATCATACCATAACCTTTGATCGTGCCATAAGAGTTGTTACCATACTTGACACTTCCACCATTTGTAAGGGACCGAAACTCCCTCAGCTCTTCCCTTCTTCCTGTCATGTGACGCGAGCAGCCACTGTCTATGTACCATTCATCGTCAAACTGCTCGTCACGTATAACCTGCAAAATTTAAGCAGATTTAGGAACCCAAAGTTTCTTGGGTCCTCGTGAGACTTTTACAGAGTAGGGAATTGTAAGCGAAACATCAACTAAAAAGGTTCTTTTTGTTAACGTTGTTTCATCTTTTCATTTTAAGGTGAAAACTTTGATTTTATCTGATTTAAGCACTTTAGGTGGTGTTGCCGAATATGTGTATTTTACGTTAGCGTACTTTCGATCAACATCAGGCTTGATTGACGAATTATTTGCATTTTCTGAACAAAGTTTTTCTTATCCCTTTTGATCATTCTGTGAGTGATGGTTAGAACTAGGGAAATGAGATTTGGAAACAGAGTTCTCTTTTCGGATGTAGCTCTTTTGTGGGTGAGAGCCAAAATCACTTTCCCTTCGGTTCTTCTCGCTGATTAGTCTAGAACCGAAACCACCCTTTCGGTTTTTCTCCTCTCGAGAACCGAAACCTTGAGTTCGGTAGATATTCTTTGATGGACCGAAACTCTGTTTTCGGTTGGATTGATGATGAGGACCGAAACTCTTCTTTCGGTTAGGTTGGTTCTGAGGACCGAAACTCTTCTTTCGGTTAGATTGATTTTGAGGACCGAAACTCTTCTTTCGGTTAGATTGATTTTGAGAACCGAAACTCTGTCTTCGGTTGTTTGCTCCATGCAGAGTGTGAATGCTGGAGTTTTCTTTTCCTTCTTCCTTTTGTTTAGACGGTTTTTCATAGCGAACGTAGTTGGGATTTTGAGATCGCCAGAACTGCTTCCTTTCAGTGAGGTTTTTCTTGTACCTCACATTCCTTTGATGCTTTCGTTCTTTCACCTATTTAGGATTTCTGTGGATGTTAGCCTTTTTCTCAGATTTTTGCACACAGGCTTCGCTCTTGAGTGAGGAGGTTTCGCTTGACACAACGACTTGTTCATCTGAAGGCGTTTTGGTACCACTTGTGCTAGGCTCATCAAAACGAGAAGGATCATTAAGTGGTTCTGCCACATACCTTACTTTTACTCTCCACGATGTTTTCTACGACAGACCTACTGTTTCACCGACATTATCAATAGGTGCTGACCAGAAATATTCATCACACCCTTCAGCATTATCTTCTGCTACTATTGCCGTTAGTTCGGCTGTTTGTTGCTGAGTAACTCCATTAACTTTGTACACCTGATTTGGAGTCGTTTGGACCTTTTGATACACTACGGCCTTTTCTTTAAGGACTTTGGTCTTGTCTTTGGACAAACGAGCAAACTCAACCGAATTTTCAGAAATAAGATTTTTGTTAGTTTCGGGTTCGCTTTTGACAAATTCTGAACAATCAACCTCATCTTCCACAGAAATGACGCTCATATCATCATCCTCATCGAATTCAGAAGTATTTTCAACATCAATTTTATTTTCTGAACTCAACTTAGCATTCAACGAGACAAATTTCTGTACAGTTTCGGTTTGGATTTTCAATTTGTCATTTTCATCCAACAAATTTTTGAGCATGTCCTTATGGTCTTTGGACTTTATGAAGGACTCTATTTTGTCAAGACCAATTCTATAAGCAGGAGAAATATCCTCAGAAGAAACAACATTTTCGCAATCATATGCATCGGCATCGATTTCATCCTCCTTTAACTCAAGGAAGGGTAAAATCATACGATGTATCTTCTTCCCTATTTCACAATCGAGATGTAATTGAGTAATATTGGTATATAAACGCTTAGCAATTAAACAAAAAACATTTCGTTGTTTTAAAAGCTTCAAATTATCTCTTTGCAAATAAATTGTTTCGTCCCTAGATCTAATCAACTCCTTCTCCTTCTGCTCAATCCACATTCGCCTCTCCTCACTCTTCGATGACACCCTGTTGATTTGATGAGTTAGGTTAGAGTTTATGACGCGAGTTTGAGTTAAACTTCCACTTAGACTAGAAAATTTGGATTTTAATCTATTGAGTTCCTTTTCATAGTTGGTGATAGGGATTTTTAGAGAGATAAGAATAGATTGTACCTTCTGGATCAACTCGTCGCATTCGTTGATCTGCTGACTGACAGGTTTCGCTGCAAAACAGCGGTCTTCTCTCTCCTTATCTTCATCATGTCCCCTTTCAGTGGTATAGCCTCGCGTGTGTGACACTCCAGAAGTCACCATCAAACACCTTCCTGCAGTATTCTCTTCCTTCACCAACAGAGCCCTGCCATGAGTCGGCTTCCTCACTTCTTCGTCCTCTGAATCAGTCGACCAAACTTCAACACCTCCAAATTCATCATCAGCAACATTTCCCTGCATAATGAGAGAATTCATAGTGTTGTTAGATCCTGCTTTCTTCTTCCTGATTTTCTCCAAACGCCTTGTGAGGTTCGCTTCCTCGTCCTCGTCCTCATCCTCATTTTTCTCAGTCATCTTTCTCAGCATGCAGTCTTTAGCGAAGTGATTTTTACCTCCACAGTAGTGACAGGTAAAGCCAGAGTTACCTCCAAGTTTCGCTTCCTTCTTTGGTTCTTCCGTCTGAGAAACACTTTTCGGTTCCTCCTTTGCTTTCTCCGCGCCGTAACTGCCTTGCCAGTTTCGGTTCTTGTTTGTTGAGAACCTTCTCTTGATGAACTTCTTGGGATTTGACACCATCAGAGCATAGTCTTCACTTGTTAGATCATATTCAGATAGATCTAAATCTTCTTCTTCCTCAGCAGTGTTCTTACCTTTTGAGATTAGGGCTAAGGATCCCATGCTAGAAACCACATTCGTTTCTTTAGTCAAGACATTCTCATGCGACTTCAGTATCCCCACCAGTTTTGCAAGAGAATAACTTTTGAACTGTTCATGAGACTTCACCGTTGACACTATAGCCATCCATTCCGATCTAAGGCCATTCATGAATGTTACCTTTTGTTCAATGACCTTCCTTTCGATCCCATGCTTGATCATCTTACTTAAGAGATGATTGAAGCGATCGAAGGTTTGAACAAGCTCCTCTTCAGGCTTCTGCTTGAAATCACCAAATTCTGAGAGCAACAGTGTTTGGATTGAATGCTCAAGATCTTCATCTATAAAGTATAATTCCTTCAACCTGACCCATATTTCCTTTGCTGTCGTGCAAGAGCTTACCAACCGAAACGTGTCTGACTGTAATGCAAACCTTATCATCCTTAAAGCTTTGATATTGCATTGAAACTTTTCCTTCTCATCTTGAGGTATATCTTTCACGTCACTGATGAGTTGATTATATTCCTTTTGAGTTTTGACAACTCTTGAGGTACTTGCATGAACGAATGGACCGACTATGATCGCCTCCCAGATCAAGTATCCATTATCTTCTGAGCCAATCACGTAATCTTCAAAGTGATGCGCCCAGACCTCATAATCTTGAGTGTATAAAATCGGAATCCTTGTCGTCGATCCTATGCTGTTTGTGATGTTGATTGGGTTTGACTGAGAATCGTCCATGGATGTGTCGATGTTTGTTTAAATACCTGCTTAAGATGAGACTTGTAAATAATGTTAGGGTAAGATCGAATATTTAAAGAACCACGTCAATAGCAGATGACGGCTCTAGTAATATCAATCTAAGCGGAAAACCCTAAGATCTTCTTCAACAGAAGAGATGTGTATGAATTACACAGTCTCCTGCTCTGATACCAATTGTTAAGTTGAAAAACTCTTAGATCGATTAGATCTTTCAACAGGTTAAACAAAATAAGCAAAACAAACACAATAAGCAAGATATAGAATCAAATAATGCTTAATGATTCAAATGTAGTCACGCCTCAGCAGAGCTCGACAAAGAACTTCCACTGTAGAGGCGATCTAGGGTTTACAGTACAAAATCAATAATAATCAATGCGTTAATCATAAAGGCTGCATGCATGCACCTTAAATACTAAACCCTAAACAAAAACAATCACAGTTGGACAGGCCCAACCGGATAGCAAAACAGGGCTAAGGACCGAGCCCATAACGCAACACTTATTCAACCCAACAGGTTGCATGGCATTTCAATGTTTGGATAGACCAAAATGAGAGAAAGGACACTTAAGGTTATTAATATATTATAAGTTCTAATATATTAATAATATTTTAATTAGTATTGATCAAAGAATTAATTTTAAATTAATTAAGTGATCAAAAAGAGACTAATTAAATATATGGGGTTGATTGTGTAAATGATCTATTATTTTATAGTGGGCTAATGATCCATGGTTTTTATGGATTTGGTTAAAACCCATAAGGTGCTCCATGGATGGTCCATGGAGGTTACAAACCCGTGGATCATGGAATATGGAAAGCCATGACAATTAGGGTTTACATGGTGTAACCCTACTTGTGCCACAACTATATAAAGGCCCCTAGTCTAGCAAAATTGGCACTACTTGTACAAGATAGAGGGCTAGCCGATTTTGAGGTGTTAGTGAACTTCTCTCAAGGTTATTCCAAGTGTTGTGGTGTTGTGTGACACATTTGAGGCATCACACTTGAGGTGCTAGGGTCACAAGGTTCTCAAGGAATCCAAACCACAAAAGGTATGTTCATCTTCTAGTATTTATGTTTAAAAGTTCCTCATGCTATGCTAGATAGGTTATGAACCTTGGAAAATCAAATTTGCATGTATCATAGTAAAACATAGATCCAAGGTTTCTAGGGTTGCATGTACACCATAGGAGTGTTAGAATGCTTAAAACCCATCAGTGGTATCAGAGCCTAGGCTTGTTTGTTTGATACTTGATGCAAACTTGTTGAAAAAACTCAAATTTCTACATTCTGCAGCATGAACTCGCCGAGTCCATGGGGGGACTCGACGAGTCCATAAGTAAATTCATCCTACTCATCGAGTAGGTTTGTGCACTCAACGAGTAGGAGCCCCTGAATGCAGATTTTCGTGTTTTGCTGCTGGAAATGGACTAGAAACATTACCCTAAACTGTTTTGGTGTTTTAAAACTTGTTTTAGATGGATTAATGCTTATGCTAATCCATTTACAATGGCTAATATCAAAATTCCATTTTTATATGTGTTAATATGATTCTTGAAATTTTGATATGAATGTTCATGTTCTTATGAGTTTTAGAAGATCATAGGAATTATGTCTAACTTGCTTGTTAATATGATTCTTGATCTTAATGGCTAATGATGGAGTCCATAACTTGTCCTCAAGTTATGGATAACCAAAAGTCACTTCTTCAAAAGTGTCATTAAAGAATGAGAGGTTACATAAAATGAAGAGTCTTCATTTTAATGGACCATTAAACTCATAAGATATGAAATGAAAGGTCTTGAATAGTTTCAATACTTGCCCTCAAGTTTTGGAATTTGTAAAGTCTTACACTCTAATACTTTAATTTCCAAATTGAACCTTAGAATTTTAAAAAGTTTAAAATTCAACCCTTATACTATTATTATATTAAAAGTTTAAATATATAGATATGTATAAGAATAAGTCAGTCTTACCGTTAGTAGGCCTCATTCATGAGGCCGGTCTATAAGGGGGGTATAAGGTTGTTGCCTATAAAATGGCAGCTTAATGAGTGTCTACTCTCACCCACCGCTTCCTTGACTGGTGGAGGGTCGTTAGCCGAACGGGTAGGATATGACTTTAATCCTCATTAAAAGTATAATGAAATTATAAAGTAACTAAACCTTTATTAATTCCCAATCCTAGTTACTTTAGGAAAATGTAAAATAGGTGTTAACCCATGAAATTACACTTTGTACCTTACCAAGTCGTTAGTGGAGCATGTGTGGTTAACCGACACACTAATAAGGACTAGTAAGAGTGGCAAAGGGTAACTTGATTTTATCATAGATCGGTGAAGCGCGTGTGGTTAACCGGCACATCGATTAGGTGATAAAGTTGAGGGTACCAAGTCAATTTACATGGTTATTCACACCTTATTTGTGATCCTCGGCATCCCAGTCACAAACTTGAGAGGGCACAATCGAGATTCAAACATACCATTAAAAGTTCAATGTATCTCAAAAGATCTAGGAATTTCAAATCCAATAAAACTTAATAATCTATTTCGTTTTTGTGGTGGAAATTGGTAAATCATCATTTACCTACCTTCAACTATTTTATAACCTAGATTATGGCATCCCTCTTCCAGTTATAAATAGGTTGTTGGGTCCTAGCCTTAATATTTCATTCGGGTGACTTATTAAGGACTCTTTATCTAATAAAACTTGTCTTTCTTTCTTTAAGATGTCTTCCAACACTGCTACTGGCTCGAACCCTACAGGCTCCTTTTCCCTAATGAACTTGTGTGGGAAAATCACTTTTGATGGTTCCAATTTCAATGAATGGATTAGGAACATTAGAATGATTACTCGCTATGAGGGCAAATAGTATGTCCTCAATAAGGAGCTAAAGGTTATCGATGAGTCAACAGCTACTCCTGAGGAGATTGCTGAGTACACTACCCATGAGAAAGATGCCACTAAGGTGTCTTGCATCATGTTGGCCACAATGACAGCAGAACTCCAGAAATCCTATGAAGATTTCTACCCTTTTGAGAAGCACCAGGATCTGATGGATAGGTACCATCAGAGTGCTCGTCAGGAGAGGTATGAAATCATTTCCTCCATGATAACAGCTAGGATGAAGGAGGGAGAATCCCTCACCGGTCACTTGCAGAAAATGCAAAGGTTCGTGGACCGGTTATTGAAGCTTAATGTGGACTTCCCTGAGGACATGGCGATTGACATCATTCTCCATACCTTACCTCTAAGTTATGATCAGTTTCATATGACTTATCATATGAACAAGGAGGAAGTCACACTAAGTAAGCTTCAAGGACTTTTAAGGACCGCTGAAAGTGGTCTTAAAAGTACATCAGATGTTACTCCTACTCCTACTACTGCCCCTGTTCTGGCAATTAGGCAAAGAAAGGGGAAGAAGAGAAAGACCCCTTCTAAGGGTACCAAGGGAAAGTCTCTTGATGGCTCTTCTTCAAGTGGAACCAAGAAAGGTTCCATTCCTCCTTCTTCAAACCCTAAAGAAGCACAATGCTTCTACTGCCAGGAAAAGGGGCACTGGAAGCGAAGCTGCCCCAAATACTTGCAGGATGTAAATGATAGGAAAGTTAAACCCACCCATGCAGGTATTTACACTATATTGTCTAATAACTCATTGAAAACTAACTCTTGGGTGCTTAATACAGGTTGTGGTATTCACATTTGTATTGATTTCCAGGGCCTAAGAAGAAGTGAGAAAGTGGAGCACGGGAAGATAAACTTAATCATGGGGAATAAGAAAGCATCACTTGTTACCAAGATAGGAGTTTATTCTTTATTTCTTAATAATGGGTTAATGTTAGATTTGAATACATGTTGTTACTCGTCTGAAATGGCGAGAAATATTATTTCCTTTCATGGCTTGTATAAACAAGGATTTTCCTTTTCATTTGATAATGATAATGGTGCTATTAATGTTTACTACAATGATGTATTTTACTTTAAAGCATTACCTTGTGATGGTGTATATGAAGCTGTGAATGTTGTAGATAATCTAAGAAATAATGTGTTGTGTATTGATTCTTCAAATAGTTTGGATAAAGCATCCTTGTGGCATTGTTGTCTTGGACATGTTAACAAGAAGCGCATAGGCCAACTCCAAAGGGCTGGAGTTTTGGAATCATTTGACCTAAAGTCGGATGATAGTTGCGAATCTTGTTTACTTGGAAAAATGAAAAAGCCACCCTTCACTGGTACTTGTGAGAGGGGTGAAGGTTTGTTGGACCTTATACACACTGATGTGTGTGGACCCCTCAAAACCGCCACAAGAGATGCTAATCGCTATTATGTGACTTTTTACTGATGATTATAGTAGATATGGATTTGTCTACTTAATCAAGCATAAGTCAGAAACCTTTGAAAAGTTCAAAGAGTTTAAGCAGGAAGTGGAGAATCAATTGGGCATGAACATCAAGATGCTCCGATCCGATCGGGGAGGAGAGTATCTTAGTATGGAGTTCCTTGACTATCTTAAGGAATGTGGGATTGTCTCACAATTGACACCTCCTAGGACACCACAGCTGAATGGTGTGGCTGAGAGGCGTAATCGAACCTTGTTGGATATGGTTCGTTCTATGATGAGTCGAGCTTCGTTACCAATCTCTTTCTGGGGGTATGCCTTAGAGACTGCTGCCCATATCCTTAATCTAGTCCTTACCAAAAAGGTTGCCAAAACACCTCACGAGATGTGGATTGGGAAATTTCCTAACTTAGACCACATCAAGATTTGGAGTTGCGAGGCTTTCGTGAGGCGCGAGACTCACGATAAGATCGAACCTCGAAGTGAGAGGTGTATTTTTCATCGGCTACCCACAGAGATCCTTTGGTTACCTCTTCTATAGACCCAGTGATAATGTGGTCTTTGTAGCAAGGAGAGGAGTCTTTCGTGAGAGAGAGTTCATAAGCCAAGGAAACAGTGGGAGGCAAATTGACCTTGAAGAAATTCAAGAGTCAAGTGGTGAAGGAACCTCAAACCCTAGTAATCAACCTGAGGAGGAAACTCCAGTTGATCCTACTGATGAGCCCATACCTCTGAGGTGTTCCACGAGAGTTAGGAATGCACCTGAGCATTACTATGGTTTCCATATTACTGCGGAAGGTGATACACTTATCAGTGATAGTACACTGGTAAGTCTGGATGAACCTAACAGCTACACGGAAGCCATGGCAGGCCCTGAGGCTGCTAAATGGAAAGAGGCTATGGACAGCGAGATACAGTCCATGTATGACAATCAAGTTTGGAACTTGGTTGACAATGTACCAGGTCGTAAGACAGTTGGGTGCAAATGGATCTTCAAGAAGAAGACCGACATGGATAGTAATGTACACACTTATAAGGTGCAACTGGTTGCAAAGGGCTTTTCACAAACTTCGGGAGTTGATTATGATGAGACCTTTTCACCAATAGCGAAGATTAAGTCTATTAGGGTTATGCTAGTCATTGCTGCATTTCATGACTATGAAATATGGCAAATGGATGTCAAAACTGCTTTCCTTAATGGAAAGTTGGTTGAGGATGTTTACATGAGCCAGCCAGAGGGTTTTGTCAGTACAGAGTACCCCAATAGAGTGTGTAAGATTGAAAATTCCACCTATGGATTAAAGCAAGCACCTCGCAGATGGAATCTTTGCTTCGATGAGAAAGTCACAAAGTTTGGCTTTTCGAGGAGTGAGGATGAGTCTTGTGTATATGTTAGGGCTAGTGGGAGTATAGTTAGCTTTTTGGTGTTGTATGTGGATGACATACTACTCATAGGAAATGACATCCCAACCTTGTAGGAAATTAAGTCCTGGCTTGGGAATTGTTTCGCTATGAAGGACCTTGGGGAAGCGAGGCAGCAAGCGAGGCAGCAAAAGAGGCGATATGGCTAAAGAACTTCATTGGAGACCTTGGAGTTGTACCAGCTATAAAAAAGCCAATGGAAATTTTATGTGACAGTGAAAGTGTGATCGCTTTAGCTAAAGAACCAAGGGATCACGGTAGATCCAGACACATTGACTTAAAATACCATTTCATTAGACATCGAATAGAAGAAGGACTCCTCGTAGCAAAGAGGGTATCATCAGATGAGAACCCAACAGATCCCCTCACGAAGGGACTGTGTAGGGTTAAGCATTTACAGCATGCGAGGCGCATCGGACTGAAGGATGATATTAGTTTTAATAATTAGATAGTTTTGAAACTTGTAAAATGTAATTGACATTTGATGATTAAATAAAAGTTGTTATTTATTTATGAGTAAAGTGTTACTATCTTATGTTAATCGTTTACTATTGTTTCAACTTTGCATGTTTTGACTTCCATAATAATTATATTATTCAAACTCTCCATAGTCAGTCATACTTTGGAAGTAGGTATTGAATTAAGACTGTCATGAATTGGATTTGTAGATTGTCTAAAGGTGTATTAGACATAGAAATAGTTGCTGCAACATTCATGAGTGCTCATAAGGCCTGAGTATTGGACTCAACCCACGCTCACTTGTATCACTTCATGGAATTTATCTCGAGTGATCGTGAGACATTAATATCATATAAATCTTCAAACCTAGAGATATGAGTTGTTGACTATGAGTTGGTTATACATTGATTGTACGAAAATGCATTGGTAACTCGATGTTATAAAACGTGCCTTTGTGCATAATTCAACAAGTAGTCAGTACAAGAATATGAGTCGAAGTTTATATGTTCCTTCTAGGATTAGAAGCGATATATGGGCCCCTCGATGATTTTGTTTTGACCTATGTACCGGGCCCGGTCAGAACTTAATTGATGTGTTCAATTTAGTTCTATGTCAAACAGATCAGAGATCGAGAAACAAATGTTGGACAATAAGTAAGACCATGTTCCATGTATTTGTCCGGTTGATATCTTGAGAGCAGAGGATTATATGATCACTTATATTAAATGGCGTATCATCATTATCTCAGTTCCGCGAGACCTTGAAAGAGCTACGATTGCTAGTCAGGTTCTGAAGTCATATCTGCAACTATAGTTATTAGACTTATCCAAGTGGGAGACTGTTGGATATAGTGTCTAAGTCCATAACTATATTTGGTATGTACTTGACTCGACCCGGCATGGTCCATTTGGGTTGCATGGCATTGTAATGCTTGGATAGACCAAAATGAGAGAAAGGACACTTAAGGTTATTAATGTAGGGTTTCAAAGCACTCCATGGATGATGGCAATGGGCCCCTTGATGAAGTGTAGGTTAAAAGCCCAATACTTGTCTTTTCCCTATAAATAGTCATGTATTATTCATTATTAGGGTTAAGAGTGAGGCAAAATGTAGCCGCCACGTGAGGTTTCTTATGTAGTGTTAGATTCTTTAGTCTATGCTGAAAGTGTAATTTATTCCTCTTGTTTGAATAAATCGAGTTACCATTCGACCTAATCTTCATATTTGTGTTTGTTCTTATTTTCCGCATCTTGTTCATCAAATCTCAATTAGGGTTTTAATCCCAACAAGTGGTATCAGAGCAGGTCTTTGAAGATCTATTGATTTTTGAAGTATCGGTTCTTGATTTGGTGATTTTCTGCACAAGTTTTTGAAGATTATTGGTGTTTTTGGCGACTTGGAATCAAAATTCTGTTCAATCAACTGTTTATGGAGACTTATATACTTTGTTGCTGTTCATATGGTATTATATCAATTCGATTCATTTTTCTGTTCATATATTTTTTGGATCTGGTCATTCGTTTGATGTTGACAATTCTATTTCCTTGTTTTAGCCCATTGATTTGCTCTTTGAACTGTTCCTAAGCCCAGTTTCTTCCGATTACTGTTCATGTGTTTTAAGCCCACCTATATTGATTTTTGTTCATTGAATAAACCCATATGTCGTTCTTTGACGCCGCACGTTCAGATTCACGCATCGGTACATCACAAATCTGTGAATTTTGTATCTCGATTTTGCAACTCATACTCTGATTGAATTCATGATTCATGACTCTATTTAATCATTTGTTATCAATTTCTGTTCTTGAGTCAAAGTTTCTAAACAGTTTCATTCTCAAAGTCGATTTTGATTTTATTTGATTATGGTGTTTGAATTAATTTGCTTAATCTGTTCCACATATTGATTGGGTGTTTATCCAATGGAAATTTCGAATTCTTATGATGAACTGATGACGAACGGATGAACAACACCATATCTCGAGTCGATGGTCAAAATTGAAAAAGTCAAAATCGGAACCATTTGGAATCGGGATGATGGAATTGATGTGGATATGTTCGGCACTTGAACCATAGTCGGAATTTCTGATAAGATTGGATGTTAAAATCAGAAGTTCACTGCGTTATGAATTTCTTTGAAGTTCTGTTCGCATCGCCAAGTTGTTCTTGCAATCAGTGCTTAGAATGATCGGAATAAATTGAATGAGGTCTCGGAGTAGAGCCTGTGTTTGGAATGTTGGGGCTTAAATCGGAAGTATGGTCATACCTCAAAGTCAAAATTGGAACGAATGAAGAACGAATCGATCTCATCTGGACGAACTGTTGTTTAAAATTGAAAATTCAAAATTGCTGTGAACCTCTCTTCCTGGAATGTTCGGCTCGCACTCGTTCGATTCGAAAGCAAACCTGTGATCGGGTTCGTTTGTCAGCCCTTGGAACGAAAGTAATTGGAACGAAAGATGGGAGGACCGAAAGTGAACCTGTGCTCGGACCGAACATGGTTTCGGTTCAATGAACCTGGACCGAACTTGGTTTCGGTTGCTTGTACTCGGAGCGAACCTATTGGAGTCGATGTTTATATGTGCCAATTTCAAGGCTTCGCGTCTAGTTTGAGTCATCGTTGAAAGATCAATTGGAGTATGATGCAGTGTTCGTTCAAACTCATCTAAATGGGGAAGATGACTAATGATTACACTTTTGGTCCCTGTTGTTTTCACAGTTTGGCTTTTTTGGACCATTCCTAGTTTTTGCTTCAAATAAAGGGGTATATTGATGCTGAATTACCATTCCAGCCCCTGTCTTTCCGCAAGTGACAGTTTCGGCCCAATATTCAAAAAAGTTTACAACTTTGAGGGACGGTGAATAGTTTTGGATTTTTTAACGCACATATTTTTTCGTGAACAGAAAATTAAAGATTCCATCAAGTCTTGGCAGTTCGGAAAGTTGTTTTTCGTGATAACGACAAATTTTCACGACTTTTTCGGATTTTATACTTCATTGTATATATCATTTTGTCGTGGGGGAGCACAGTAATTTTTATCCATTCAAGATCATTCTCATGACCATAAGAAGGATTTATAATCACGTTTTCGATTATAAATCGGGGGAGAATTTGGTATGGCCATTCGAAATTGGATTTGTGACTTTTCAAAGTTGAAGATTTTTTATAAAGCTTGTGGTAGAATTATGAAGGTAGTTTTTACAGTGGAAGTTCTTCATCGAGCTCTGCTAAAGCTTTTACAGAGAAGTATCCTTTACAGCGGAAGTTCTTTATCGAGCTCTGCTAAGGACTTGTTATATCTCCGACTTCTAGTATTTTCTCGATCAAGTGGCATTACGAATCTTAAAGTTTGGGTTGTTACATGATATTTTTTGATGGCTTATATCATTAGCTTATTTGAAGATCATTGTGACTTGGAGGGGGAGCTCTTCAAAGACAAGAAGTGATTCGGTTTCTTTGTTCTGAAATGGGTTTATGGCGGGTTTGGTTTTAATGAAGTTTTTTTGGGATTACATTCAAAAATGAAGTTTAAAGACATTACTTCAGTGCTTGATTTATATATCCTAGAGCCCGTGTTTGAAGACTATTGAAGAATCAAGATTCGTGGATTGCTTCATCTATTCCTCGTTGCAAGTTCTTTTTATTTGCTAGATGCTTGTTTTGGAAGTGAAAGCATTGTCATCCATTCCATACTTTGAAGGGGAGATTGTAGGGTTTCAAAGCACTCCATGGATGATGGCAATGGGCCCCTTGATGAAGTGTAGGTTAAAAGCCCAAGACTTGTCTTTTCCCTATAAATAGTCATGTATTATTCATTATTAGGGTTAAGAGTGAGGCAAAATGTAGCCGCCACGTGAGGTTTCTTATGTAGTGTTAGATTCTTTAGTCTATGCTGAAAGTGTAATTTATTCCTCTTGTTTGAATAAATCGAGTGATCATTTGACCTAATCTTCATATTTGTGTTTGTTCTTGTTTTCCACATCTTGTTCATCAAATATCAATTAGGGTTTTAATCCCAACAATTAATATATTATAAGTTCTAATATATTAATAATATTATTTAATTAGTATTGATCAAATAATTAATTTAAAATTAATTAAGTGATCAAAAAGAGACTAATTAAATATATGGGGTTGATTGTGTAAATCATCTATTATTGTATAGTGGGCTAATGATCCATGGTTTGTATGGATTGGGTTAAAACCTATAAGGTGCTCCATGGATGGTCCATGGAGGTTACAAACCCATGGATCATGGAATATGGAAAGCCATGACAATTAGGGTTTACATGGTGTAACCCTACTTGTATCATAACTATATAAAGGCCCCTAGTATAGCAAAATTGGCACTACTTGTACAAGATAGAGGGCTAGCCGATTTTGAGGTGTTAGTGAACTTCTCTCAAGGTTATTCCAAGTGTTGTGGTGTTGTGTGAGACATTTGAGGCATCACACTTGAGGTGCTAGGCTCACAAGGTTCTCAAGGAATCCAAACCACAAAAGGTATGTTCATCTTCTAGTATTTATGTTTAAAAGTTCCCCATGCTATGCTAGATAGGTTATGAACCTTGGAAAATCAAATTTGCATGTATCATAGTAAAACATAGATCCAAGGTTTCTAGGGTTGCATGTACACCATAAGAGTGTTAGAATGCTCAAACCCCATCACTTCCTTCTTATCTCCTCAAGTTTTTCAATGAATCCGATGGGAGCTCTAATTAATGATATGTAATAGGTAGGAAGATTTCCTAACACTGCTTTGATTAAGCTAAGCCTTCCACCAAATGAAAGGGTTTTAGCTTCCCAAGGAGAGAGTTTGTTAAAAAAAACTTTTCAATTATTAGGTTCCAGTTTTTGATCAAGTTCATGTTGGCTCCAACCAGAACCCCAAGATAGGTGAAGGGAAGTACACCAGCCTCGCATCCAAGAATATGTGCCCACTGTGCCGTTTCGGTGTTAAAAGACCCAACACCAAAAACCTTGGATTTATGAAATTCACTTGCAAACATGATGAAACATGAAAACATTTGAGAATATGTGCTAGATTTTTCAAATTAGACCTAGAACATTCACCAACAAACAGTGCATCATCTGCGTAGAAAAAAATGAGATATTATTGGTTCATCTCCCGGTACTTGAATGCCATAGAAATGATCATTTCGACAACAGAATTTATTGCAACATTCAATCCCTCCATAGCTATTATGAACAAAAAAATGTGAGGGTCTCCTTGTCTTACGCCTTTTGTGATGTTGAACTCCTTGGTAGAAGATCCGTTGACTATCATAGATGCACGAGAAGAGCCTAGACAACCATGTATCCAAGATCTCAATTTCGAGCCAAAACCCATTCAAAGTAGTATTGAGTCTAAAAATTCCCAATTTATGGAATCAAATGCTTTATCGAAATCTACCTTGAATAGCAGGATTTTCTTCTTGATACTTTTTGCCTACCCACATAAGTCATTAACAATTAATGGGCAGTCAAGAATGCTTTGCCCCTCCATATAAGTCGATTGTTCCTCACCGACCACTTTTCCCACAACTGATTTAATTCTGGTAGGAAGCATCTTGGAGATAATTTTATACATACACCTAATCAGACTGATTGGTCTGTAGTCACAAAGAGATGTTGGGTCCTTAACCTTGGGTGCAAGAGTGATAAACGATGAATTACAATCCCGCCCTAGAGTATCGGTTTCATCAAAATATTATTCGGATTGAATGATATCTGCAGCGACACAACTCCAATACTTTTTTAAGAACTTAAAAGTAAACTCGTCTGGGCCTGGGGCCTTATCTCCTTCGCATGCCCATACCACTTTCTTCACCTCATCAATAGAGAATGGAGCTTCCAATCTAATAGCATCCATCATGCCTATAGACTGGATATGAGAGTTTACAAGTTTTGGACGTGAAATCCATTCCTCTTTAAATTTGTTTTGGAAGAACCGGAAAACCTCATATTTGATGTCTTTCACTTTTGAAGCCAATCTTCCGTTTATCATTAGACATGTAATTATATTTTTTCAGTTATTACTATTTACATACCCATGGAATAGTTTTGAGTTTTCATCCCCATCTACCATCCATTTCAGACGCGCCTTCTGTTTTAGGTCCATGGCTGCTATTTTTTCAAGTTCAAGTATCTTCTAAAGGCAATTACTTCTAGATGATAGTTCATCGGAGGTGTGAGCCTGTGTTTTAGCAGCCTTTTCAATATTATGTACCTTTTCTTTAAAGTCCAATAACTCTTGTTTCTCCTTTTTGTCTTCGTATCTTCTCCACTTCTTTATCTCTTCCTTTAGGTGACCCGGTTTGGCCGCGAGGTACGAATCTGCTTTGCCATACCCAGAAAATCCAGCCCAAGTATCTTTTACAATTTTTTCCAGACCATCTAGCATTAACCATGAATTGTAGAATTTGAATAAGGGAGGTCGTAGTCTCCACTGCCAGAGATTAGTGTAATTGGGCAGTGATCAAATAGTTCTCGAGACTGAGCTGTAACAGTTACTAAGGGGAAAGTAGCCAAAAATTTCGAACAAGCCAGGAATCGGTCAAGTTTGCGTAACTTTACATCAACTCTTCTCATGAATGTGAATCTTTCACCACCCATGTTGAAGTTGTGAACATCTGCTATCCTTATAAAGTGATTAAAATCCAATGCACTGGTTGAGAAAAACTGAGATTTGAATCTCTTCTCCTTCATCCTTACAACGTTAAAATCACCAAAAATTAACCATTTACCTCTTCGTTTGCTTGATTTGAAGTAATTTACGCCATGTTTCTTTTTTCTTGTAACGCCCCATTTCTGGTACATATTTAATTCATTAAATGTCATTTTATAAGATCTACTCGACGATTTGTAGCCCTAACTCGTCGAGTAGATGCCAGGTTTGGACGCGGGTTTAAGTGACCTACTCGGTGAGTCCACGCCTTGACTCGACGAGTAGGCCAGTCTGGGGGAAACCCTAATATTTAGGGTTTGCACCCTATTTAAGCAATATTATAGGCCTCTTGTCCAGCCTCCATCACCTCCAGAGCAGTAATCCCGAAACCCTAATCCTCCATAAGTGAACTTGAGCTTTCTTTGTGATTTTGAGAGTTAGTTGGTGTATTTGAAGCTTGTGAGAAGAAGAGGAAGAAAGAGGACTTCAAGAGAAGGTTGTAGATCCAGGACAACATCAGCTTCTCTTCACTTTCTGGTAATCAAGCCTCATACTTGACTTGTAGTTTCTTAGATCTCCTTGTGGTCATCTTTATGAGGTTTTGGGTCCAACGGGTTTGATCCTTGGGACTTGGACGTCCTAAGTCGATTTACACACAGATCTGGAACCTTAGAGGGTCCTCATGGCATAAAGTTGCCATCTTTATGGCCATGAGAACCCCAAGAATGAAATAAATCCAATTGTTGGTCCTTTGAGCATAAAAGTCCCATGCATGAACGTAAAGTTCATGGCTTTACGTGTTATACCGCTCTTAGGAGCCTAGATCTACCTTCTGGATGAGTTTTGCACATCAGAAATCGAATTATTAGACTTGGACATGCATGGACTCGGCGAGTCGTTCTTAGGACTCGGCGAGTCATGAGTTGGTTCCCAAAACTGTTATGACTCAGAGGAACCCGTTTTAGTTCAGAAGGGATTTGGATGAGTCCAGGGAAGGGACTCAATGAAATGGACAAAGCCATGGATCTGGAAACCATGGGACTCGGCGAGTACAGGAACGTACTCGGCGAGTCCAAGGCCATCTCCCAACTCATGAAGACGGACTCGATGAGTTGTTCATACAACTCGGCAAGTCACAGACTAGACACGTTATTAAGATGAAGATAAACTCGACGAGTTCAGGAAGAACTCGGCGAGTCAGATGAAGATTGTATCGATGTTATGATTGAAGGAGAACTCGTCGAGTTCTTGCTAAACTCGACGAGTAGAGTCGGGTTGGGGGTAGATGAGAGGATTGGGACTCGACGAGTTGTCGAGCCAACTTGGCGAGTCCGGTCAACTGGGAAGTTGACTTTGACCATGAGGTGGACTTTAGCCAGGGGTAAAAGGGTCATTTCACCCTATGGATAGCTATTAGTTTCTGACTAAGTGTCATTGTGGAATTTATAGCCGGAGAGTCGCCGGAGCAGCAGCCAAATATTTTTCCGCTCAGTGTTTCAGCAGCCAGTTACGCGAGGTGAGTTTCCTCCTTTAGGAACGGGTCTACGGCCACAATGCCGGCCCGTTTAGATATAGTAGTTTTGGATTTCGGTCTGATGCCGGGGTGATCCCAAGAAGTAGTATGTATGCCTGATGTCTTTGTGATACATGCATGTTATGTTATGTGCTTTGTGTTCTGGACTTTGGTCCGATGTCGGGCAAGCCCGATGCAATAGCTATATGTTTATGTTACATGTTTGTGTATATGTTATGTTCAGTTGTTCCGGGCTTCGGTCTGATGTAGTGGGCAAGGCCCGAATTATTCCGGACTTCGGTCCGATGCAGTGGGCAAGGCCCAAGTTATTCCAAATTTCGGTCTGATGTAGTGGGCAAGACCCAAGTTATTCCGGACTTCGGTCCGATGTAGTGGGCAAGGCCCAAGTTATTTCGGACTTCGGTCCGATGCAGTTGGCAAGGCCCAGTATGTGCTTTATGTGTTATTGTATGGTATGTGGTAGTTTGGGGAACTCACTAAGCTTTGTGCTTACAGTTTTCAGTTTTGGTTTCAGGTACTTCCACTAGCAAAGGGAAGGGCTCGGAATGATCGCATGGCACACACCACAGTCTTCATCCTGGAGTTTTACTCTGATATTTTGATATGATATTTGACATGAGATTTGACATGTGATAGATCTTATGAGATTTGGAAACACATAGCTTATGATTTTTATACTTTGGTAATGAAATGATGGTTTTAATAATGTTTTAAAAACGAAATTTTTGGGTGGTATTTTTGGGATGTTACAAGTTGGTATCAGAGCCTTGGTTTGAGGGATTCGGGTACACTCTCGGGTGCGTCTGAACTCAAACTAAGGAAGTAGTATGAAACTTTCAAAAGAAAATCATTTTTACAAAAGGATTTTTTTAGAAAGAGAACTTTGAAAAGAGAAAAGGGTGTGGTGCATGCAATTAGCCGAGCTCAAGTAAGTACTCCCAAATTACCCATACAAGTCTATGTTATGTTATGATTATCAGCTTTATTAGAACAGCATGCTAGATTAGGACTAAGGATCTAGGAAGGATGCATTATGTGCCTGTTATATGTGTTCAACTTTATGAGAACTGCATGCTAGTACAGATTAGTCAGTATGATAGCAGAGTAGTAGATGCTTGATTGTGTGTATTCGATGCTCGAATGCTGCTTGCTTTGTGCTTTTAGGAGTCTTAGTTATCTTTCACTAAGTAGTAAACGAATATGTTACGTTGCATATTGCAAGGACTAAATAATTTTAGAAGGTTAAGTCTAGCTCTATTTCGCAGCTCTTGTCTGATTCCAACCGTTGTAGAGTAGGATCTCTCATTCGAAGAATTATCTAGTCTGAGTAATATGTAATAGTATTTGCGAGCTAGTTAGTGAAAGGAAGCAGGGACTTCTTATGCAGCTGATGGCGGAGAGTGGATTGGTGATTACCCTAGGGCAAGCCTAGGAAGAAGTTTAGTACGAGATCAGTAGTAGTAGTAGTAGAAGGGACCTGGTGGAGTCGAGGTAGTTCTTGAGGAAAGTACGGATAGATGTGGAAGGTAGTATGGGCCCCTACTACTGAAAGCAGAGGATCCGTACTCGAATCAAGGAAGGCTGAGATAAAACCAGGGAGCTTGTAGTATGTGTGATCCCTCTAGCTATGAGTAGTATTCTGACTTGGTTTTGATGTATTTTCAGAATGGTGGTTTTACGACCCACACCAACGGTCAACAGTTCAGGTGCCGGGGAGGGATCAGGCTCGGGTTCTGGAGTCGGACAGTTAGATGAGCAGACCAGGGAGTTTATCTCCTCGGAGGTCACACACAACATACTAGACCAGACCCCTGTGATTTTTGGGTCGGTCAAGGAGGGTATCTTAGAGCTTCTGGATGAGAAGCTGAGCGCATTTCGTACTGAGATAGCGGCCATGATGGGATCGCGCTCGTTGACTTTCAGGGAGTTCAGATATTATGGAGCTCCCGACTACCATGGGGCTCGGGACCCCATTGCGAGCACCAGATGGTTGGCGGATGTCGCCAACGCATTCCGCTCCAGCAGATGTCTCGAGGGGGACAAGGTCAGACTAGCATCCTGTCTTCTGAAGGACAGGGCACCAGATTGGTGGGAGGAGGTCGGGAGAGCCATTGGAGATTACACTGTGTTGGATGCGATGACCTGGAGTGATTTCACGACCAGGTTCAGGGCCGAGTTTGCACCTGTCATTGAGGTGTAGCAGCTTGCTAGGGAGTTTCAGGACCTCCAGCAGACGACAAAGACTGTGGCGGAGATTACCGCCAAGTTTAGGGAGAGGGCCCTTCTCGTTCCGCAGTATGTGGCGGACGAGGAGATGAAGAAGGCCCGATATCATGAGATGTTGCGGAGTGATATCCGCCAATTTGTGAGCCATTCCAGCTGCAAGACGCTGGAGGACATGATTGTGAGGGCTCGTGAGAGGGAGATTGACTTAGAGGTGGAGAGGAAGAGGAAGCCAGAGGTGGCGTCTGGCGCAGCAGGTTCGGGAAAGAAGCCCAAGGTATCAGATCCTAGATCTCGGAGCCAGCAGAGCCACAGTCGTTGTGGCAAATGCGGCAGGATGCACGAAGGGGCGTGCAGGGCAGGGAGTTCGGGCTGCTACAAGTGCGGCCGAACGGGTCACATGAGCCGAGATTGTACAGCTACTACCACCACCACACCGGCTTCAGACCTGATTTGCTTTCAGTGCAATCAGAGGGGACACAAGCAGTCCTAGTGCCCGAGCTTAGCAGCAGCAGGGAAGGTGACAGCACCCTCTCCTGCCACCTTGAGGATTACAGATAGCTGTCAGGGCCGGGCTGAGGCGCCTGCGGCACGGAGCAGAGCTTTTCAGCTTACTGCAAAGGAGGCACGAGCAACTCCTGACGTGGTGACAGGTATGTATTTTTCTCTTACCTCTGTATTTGATATTATTTGTTTCTCATAATTATGTGTTTGTGTATAGGGTCGTTCTTAGTGAACGGAATCTCAACTATGGTATTATTTGATTCGGGGGCTACCCGTTCATTTGTGTCGCTCACGCTTAGCAAACGATTTAGCAGAGCTCCGGGGGAGCTGGATTGTCCACTTGACGTGGAAATAGCAGATGACAGGACCGTCAGGGTCGCGAGAGTTCATAGAGGATGTACACTGCGGTTATTTGATGAGCAGTTCCCATTAGATTTGGTCCCTATTCCCCTACGAGGGAACAAGGTTATAGTAGGTATGGATTGGCTGAGTTCCAATGGAGCAGTGATAGATTGTGAGCGACAGTTGGTTAGGGTTCGCACTCCCAGTGGGGGAGAGTTAGTGATTCAGGGTGAGAGGCCACAGCACGGACCGATTCTTTGTTCAGCAGCGAGAGCGAGGTGCTATTTCCAGCAGGGTTGCGCGGGGTACGTCGCCTATGTTATGGATACCCGAGATAAGGGTAAGGCGACAGTTGATGATGTACCTGTGGTACAAGATTACCAGGATGTATTCCCGGAGGATATGCCTGGGATACCTCCTGAGAGACAGGTTGAGTTTCGGATTGACCTGGTTCCTAGTGTGGCTCCGATAGCTAAGGCACCGTATCGGCTGGCTCCTCCCGAGATGCAGGAGTTGTCTACACAGCTGCAAGAGCTGCTAGACAAGGGTTTTATCAGGCCGAGCAGTTCACCATGGGGAGCCCCGATCCTGTTTGTGAAGAAGAAGGACGGGTCGCACCGTATGTGCATTGATTACCGGGAGCTGAATAAGGTAACGGTGAAGAACCGTTACCCACTCCCGAGGATAGATGATTTGTTCGATCAACTTCAGGGAGCATCTTGGTTTTCCAAGATTGATCTACGGTCTGGATATCACCAGATACGGGTCAGAGATGATGATGTGTAGAAGACCGCTTTTAGGACCCGTTATGGTCATTATGAGTTTGTGGTGATGCCGTTTGGGCTCACCAATGCTCCAGCCGTGTTCATGGACCTCATGAACCGCGTATGTAGGCCGATGCTGGATCGTTATGTGATAGTATTCATTGATGACAACTTGGTCTATTCCAAGACAGAGGAGCAGCACGAGGAACACGTGAGGGAGGTGCTTGAGACCTTGAGGAGGGAGAGACTTTTCACAAAGTTCTCCAAGTGCGAATTCTGGTTGCACGAGGTGCAGTTTCTGGGGAACCTTGTCAACCAGAAGGGTATATTAGTAGATCCGGCCAAGATTGAGGCCGTGATGCAGTGGGAGGTCCCGAGGTCTCCATCCGAGATTCGGAGCTTCTTGGGATTGGTAGGGTACTACAGGAGATTCATCCAGGATTTCTCCAAGATAGCAGTACCATTGACCCGACTGACCAAGAAGTCGGTAGTGTTTCGCTGGGGTCCTGAGCAGCAGACAGCCTTTGAGACGCTCAGGCAGTGATTGTGCGAGGCGCCGATTCTTACCCTGCCAGAGGGAGTAGATGACTTTGTAGTCTACTGTGACGCTTCGATCACAGGTATGGGAGCAGTGTTGATGCAGCGGGGGTATGTGATAGCTTATGCCTTGAGATAGTTGAAGCCTCACGAGGCTAACTACCCAACGCATGATTTGGAGTTGGGGGTTGTAGTGTTCGCCCTCAAGATTTGGCGGCATTACCTCTATGGGGTCCGGTGTACTATTTACACGGACCACAAGAGTTTGAGGTACCTCATGGATCAGCCGAATCTGAACATGAGGTAGCGTCGGTGGTTAGACGTGGTAAAGGATTACGATTGTGAGATCCTCTACCACCCGGGCAAGGCCAACGTAGTGGCCGACGCCCTGAGCCGCAAGGCGGTAGCGGCTCCGATTTGAGATATCTGCTTGAGGATGACAGTAGTTACTCCACTGTTGGAGAAGATTAGGGAGGCGCAGGTTGAGGGCCTGAAGGAGGAGCGCCAGAAGTGTGAGAGGATAGTTGGCCGAGTGGCTTCGTTTGATTATGACATTCGGGGATTGTTGACCCTGCATGGGAGGGTCTGGGTACCGTACTGGGGAGGAGTACGACAAGTGTTGATGGATGAGGCCCACAAGTCTCGGTTCTCCATCCATCCAGGGGCGACGAAGATGTACAATGATCTTCGCTCGGATTATTGGTGGCCCTGCATGAAGCGGGACGTCGCCTGGTACGTTGAGAGGTGCCTGACCTGCAGGAAGGTCAAGGCGGAGCACCAGAGGCCGCACGGAAAGATGCAGCCGTTATATATTCCCGTGTAGAAATGGGAGGATATCACTATGGATTTTATTACAAAGCTTCCCATAACCGCACGTGGGGTTGATTTGATATGGGTCATTGTGGATCGATTGACCAAGAGCGCTCATTTTATACCGATCCAGGAGAGCATATCGGCCGAGAAGTTGGCCGAGATTTATGTGCGAGAGGTAGTGGCACGTCATGGAGTGCCTGTCTCGGTGGTATCAGACCGAGATGTCCGGTTTACTTCCAGATTTTGGAAGCGGTTTCACGACGAGATGGGTACTCGTCTCCATTTTAGCACCGCTTTCCACCCTCAGACGGACGGGCAGAACGAGAGGACGATTCAGACTCTCGAGGACATGCTTTGGGCATGTGTGCTAGATTTCGGTGGCAGTTGGGATACGTATCTTCCTGTAGCGGAGTTTTCGTATAACAACAACTACCACTCCGGTATAGACCGGCCTCCCTTCGAGATGCTCTATGGGAGGAAGTGTAGGACCCCAATCTGCTGGGATGAGGTCGGTCAGAGAGTCATGGGGAGTACGAAGGTAGTACTCAAGACCACAGAGCAAATTCAGCAAGTCCGGAGCAGGCTCCAGACTGCTCAAAGTCGGCAGAAGAGTTACGCCGACAAGCGACGTTCGGACTTGGAGTTTCAGGTGGGCGATATGGTCCTCCTGAAAGTGTCACCCTGGAAGGGTGTTATCAGATTTCGGAAGCGGGGCAAGTTGGGCCCCAGGTTCATTGGTCTGTTTAGGGTTTTGACCCGGGTAGGACGGGTTGCTTATTGGTTAGATCTTCCAGCAGAGCTCAGCCAGATCCACAGCACGTTCCATGTTTCTCAGTTGCGGAAGTGCTTAGTGGATGATTCAGCAGTGGTACCCCTGGAGGACATTCAGGTTGACGATAGCCTGAACTATATCGAGAGACCAATGGTGATTATAGATCGCAAGGTGAAAGAGCTGAGGAACAAGAGAGTAGAGTTAGTGAAGGTGTAGTGGCAGCACCGCAAGGGCTTGGAGTGGAGATGGGAGCCCGAGGAGGAGATGAGAGAGCACTACTCGGAGTTGTTTCCAGATGCAGCAGACTTCGAGGACGAAGTCTAAGACAAGTGGGGGAGAATTGTAACGCCCCGTTTATGGTACGTATTTAATTCATTAAATGTCATTTTATAAGATCTACTCGACGAGTTGTAGCCCTAACTCGTCGAGTAGATGCCAGGTTTGGACGTGGGTTTAAGTGACCTACTCGGCGAGTCCACGCCTTGACTCGACAAGTAGGCCAGTCTGGGGGAAACCCTAATATTTAGGGTTTGCACCCTATTTAAGCAATATTATAGGCCTCTTGTCCAGCCTCCATCACCTCCAGGGCAGTAATCCCGAAACCCTAATCCTCCATAAGTGAACTTGAGCTTTCTTTGTGATTTTGAGAGTTATTTGGTGTATTTGAAGCTTGTGAGAAGAATAGGAAGAAAGAGGATTTCAAGAGAAGGTTGTAGATCCAGGAACAACATCAGCTTCTCTTCACTTTCTGGTAATCAAGCCTCATACTTGACTTGTAGTTTCTTAGATCTCCTTGTGGTCATCTTTATGAGGTTTTGGGTCCAAGGAGTTTGATCCTTGGGACTTGGACGTCCCAAGTCGATTTACACACAGATCTGGAACCTTAGAGGGTCCTCATGGCATAAAGGTGCCATCTTTATGGCCATGAGAACCCCAAGAATGAAATAAATCCCATTTGTTGGTCCTTTGAGCATAAAAGTCCCATACATGAACGTAAAGTTCATGGCTTTACGTGTTATACCGATCTTAGGAGCCTAGATCTACCTTCTGGATGAGTTTTGCACATCAGAAATTGAATTATTAGACTTGGACATGCATGGACTCGGCGAGTCGTTCTTGGGACTCGGCGAGTCGTGAGTTGGTTCCCAAAACTGTTATGACTCAGAGGAACCCATTTTAGTTCAGAAGGGATTTGGACGAGTCCAGGGAAGGGACTCAATGAAATGGACAAAGCCATGGATCTGGAAACCATGGGACTCGGCGAGTGCAGGAACGTACTCGGCGAGTCCAATGCCATCTCCCAACTCATGAAGACGGACTCGATGAGTTGTTCATACAACTCGGCGAGTCACAGACTAGACACGTTATTAAGATGAAGATAAACTCGACGAGTTCAGGAAGAACTCGGCGAGTCAGATGAAGATTGTATCGATGTTATGATTGAAGGAGAACTCGTCGAGTTCTTGCTAAACTCGACGAGTAGAGTCGGGTTGGGGGTAGATGAGAGGATTGGGACTCGACGAGTTGTCGAGCCAACTTGGCGAGTCCGGTCAACTGGGAAGTTGACTTTGACCATGAGGTGGACTTTAGCCAGGGGTAAAAGGGTCATTTCACCCTATGGATAGCTATTAGTTTCTGACTAAGTGTCATTGTGGAATTTATAGCCGGAGAGTCGCCGGAGCAGCAGCCAGATATTTTTCCGCTCAGTGTTTCAGCAGCCAGTTACGCGAGGTGAGTTTCCTCCTTTAGGAACGGGTCTACGGCCACAATGTCGGCCCGTTTAGATATAGTAGTTCCGGATTTCGGTCTGATGCCAGGGTGATCCCGAGAAGTAGTATGTATGCCTGATGTCTTTGTGATACATGCATGTTATGTTATGTGCTTTGTGTTCCGGACTTCGGTCCGATGCCGGGCAAGCCCGATGCAGTAGCTATATGTTTATGTTACATGTTTGCGTATATGTTATGTTCAGTTGTTCCGGGCTTCGGTCCGATGCAGTGGGCAAGGCCCGAGTTATTCCGGACTTCGGTCTGATGGAGTGGGCAAGGCCCGAGTTATTTCGGATTTCGGTCCGATGCAGTGGGCAAGACCCAAGTTATTCCGGACTTCGGTCCGATGTAGTGGGCAAGGCCCAAGTTATTCCAGAATTCTGTCCGATGCAGTGGGCAACGCCCAAGTTATTCTGGACTTCGGTCCGATGCAGTGGTCAAGGCCCAGTATGTGCTTTATGTGTTATTGTATGGTATGTGTTAGTTTGGGGAGCTCACTAAGCTTTGTGCTTACAGATTTCAGTTTTGGTTTCAGGTACTTCCACTAGCAAAGGGAAGGGCTCGGGATGATCGCATGGCACACACCACAGTCTTCAGCCTGGGAGATTTACTCTGATATTTTGATATGATATTTAACATGAGATTTGACATGTGATAGATCTTATGAGATTTGGAAACACATAGCTTATGATTTTTATACTTTGGTAATGAAATGATGGTTTTAATAATGTTTTAAAAACGAAATTTTTGGGTGGTATTTTAGGGATGTTACATTTCTCTAATAGAGTGTGAGGACCGTATACATTTACAAATATGGTGTTGTTAGTGCTTCCTTTCCATGTACCAATTATTATTAAGTACCAAAGATCTGTTGGCGCTAATAATCATAAATAAGACAATTCATGCTTCCAGACGTTGTTTAATTAAATATGGCATCCATTTTTGTTGCCCATATTTAAAAACACAACTATGCATCCTACTTTTCCATTCTCATCTTCAACAAATGAAATTTAGCTCAATGGTATCAGGTGTTGCCCTCCCCCCTTGAGGTTGAGGGTTCAAGTATCGTCAGGGACATAGGTGAATTTAGGAGTAGTTTATATGAGTATAGTAGATTTGTCGTTCCAAAATAAAAAAAACTTACTGAGTAGAAGCCGTACATTGTGCACTCACCACCTTAATATTCTTATGTCCATCTCTATTAACATTAATATATATGTTTGTTGTTTATGACGAACGGCGATCTTATACTCACATTTGTGTTTTCGGGATTACTAACCCCTACAAACTCACACCAAAACAACCCTTTGCATATTCCTAGGTACTCCTCACTACATTACAACTTTCGTTGCCTTGATCTTTCCCCGATAACTTTATTCTCTTCCAACATGTCGTTGTTGTAACATCCGATTTATCAGGTATTATTATTTTCAGCTCTTAATTCTATCAAAGTTTCATAGTTGGTCCCTTGTGAAAAAAAAAGCTTCGCATTCTGGCCGTACGTTGGGCGTACTTGAGGGTACGCGCAACGTAGTCATGTAAGGCGGCATCGCGGGTGTCCTGCTATTACGTTGGGCGTACGTGTGGTATGTCGAGCGTACTAGCCCAATCTCTAAACCCTAATTTTAGGGGTTGCTCCCTACTTAAATCACCTTATGCCTCCCTTGGACTATCCTTATCATCCACCATTCCTTCTTAAAACCCTAATCCCGAGTCTAAGTTGTTTGTGTGAGTTTTGAGAGCTTATTGAGTGATTTTGGTGCATATTGTTGAAGAAGGAGGCTAGAGAAGAAGGAGTTGTTGCTTGCAAGCTTGTAGATCCAGAAACCCTTCCTCATTGTGCATTTTTTCAGGTATAAAGTTTGTACCTTGATAAGTTTCCTTGTTGATCTCCATGGATGAGTTTTATGAGCTTCTTGTCCCCAAGTTTGGACCTTTATGAGTTTGGAGCACTCCAAAGAATATTAGTTGTCCTTTCATGCAATTTAGGGCTTGTAGATTTATAAAAATAGTTGCTTGATCATTTCCTATGGCCCATGCATGAGTAAAGTGACTTAGAGTATGATGGAAGTAAAGTTTGTTGCTTTTGGGCCCTTTCTAGCCATGCAAAGGCTTAAAGTCGACGACTTTATGGATTAAGACACCTTAGGATGGTCAGATCTGAAGTTGGATTAAGTATCTTAACGGTTTAAGACACAAAAGTTGGTGAAGTTGGATCAGATGGAGTACGTTGGGCCTACTCCTGGCTACTCCCCACGTAGCCGGTTCCGCCTCCGATTGGTCGCTGATCGCGTAGTATGCCCCGCGTAAGAGAGGGTACGCCCAATGTACGCGCTGGGTAGTTGTCTTTCTTTGACTTTTGACTTTTGGTCAAGATTTAGGGTTTTGGACCATGAGAAGGACCGAATGGTCTTTTTTCCCTTTTAAGAACCTAGTTGTGGGATTTGGACTCGTGAGTTGAGCTTTGGACCTTAATTATTAGTTAGGGTTAATTAGTTTTTTGATTAGGCGGAGTCTAGTTCTTGCAGTGCGGGTGTGAGATTTACTTGTCATCAGTATCAGGTGAGTCTCCGAACTTATTCTTCGTGTATGGTAGAATAGTTGTATTTGTGATGATCAGTTGGGTCTAATGTTATTCTGTTTTATGTTGTTATGTGTGACTGAGACTGCGGATAGTCTTCAGGGCTGCTGATAACCTATAGGGCGTGTTGTTTCCCACTGGGACTGTTGATAGTCCCCAAGGTTGCCGATAACCCATAGCTGTTTATTTATGTTGTGTTGTATGTGGTATCTTGGGGAACTCACTAAGCTCCATGCTTACAGTTGATTTATGTGTTTTAGGTACTTCTGAGGACCGCGGTAAGGCAAAGGTCTGATTGTACACAGTCGCTGAGAGATTTGTTACCGGGACAGCTTGAGAAACTTTGATATTTTGTGATATTGGTTGTTTTGGATAATTATGTGTTTTATGACTTGGTTTGTGAAACTTTATTTTTTGGTAAATTAAAAATGAAAAATTTGGTCTAAAATTTGAAGTGTTACAGTTTGGTATCAAAGCCCTGGCTTGAGGGATTTAGATGAACCTCCGGGTAACTCCAAACTCAAACTAAGGATCTGAAGATTTTTATAAAAACTTAACAAAGAAATGAAGATTTTTACAGGAGAAAAACCCAGTGAAGTAGTGTGTATAATCAACAAGAGCTCGAGCGGTAGTTTCCCAACATACCTCATTTTATAATATGAGTAGTGTAGAGCTGATATTTTATGAGCTGATAGAATGCTTACTAGTGGTAGGCTAAGGATCTTGCAGGAATGGTGTGATAGTGTTGCCTAATTTGTGATGCCTTTAGCCTAGGAGTTCATTCTTATGCGGTTGAATATGTCATTGCTATTTACTTAGTGTATGCTATATAACTGTATATAGTTAGGATTTTATAACCTTATGATTGATTTAGCCTTTCTTCCTGTTCCTTGTTTGGTTGTGGATTTGAGGTAGAATCATTTATTTGAATGTTTATAAGCATGTTCGTAGCATGGACGCAGAGGCCACCTAGTACACTGGGCGTACCAGAGGGTACGCTGGGCGTACTAGGCTCAGAGTGGAAACCCTAATGACTTATGTGTCCCTATTTAAGGAACATGATGACCTCACTTTCAGCCATCATTTCCAGTCTCCAAGCCCTCTCAAAACCCTAATCTCGTTTCCTCTAGCTTGTGTGAGTGTGGTGGCTCGTTGGAGGGTTTTTAGTGAAACTCTTGGTGAAGAAGGAGTCTTGAAAGATGATAGCTTGTGCTTCTAGCTTTTGGATCTGAGTTCTACTCTTGTTGGTGCATCTTCTAGAGGTATCAAGTTCAAAACTTGCTCATTGTTGTGCTAGTTCTTGTTTTGGGTCCATTTTAGTGTTTTATGTCCCAAGATTGAAACTTAGTGAGTTTGGCGAACTCCAGAGCAAATCCCTTGTCCTTTCATGAGTATTTGGTGGTTTAGATTCACAAAATGAGAACTTAGTCGTCTAGACCTCTCCATGCATGTGTTAAGATGAGTAAAGAGAGTGTTAATGGTTATTTTTGGAAGTTGGGTCCCATGAGGTTTGGACGCTTTGGACTGAAGTGGTTAAGTCGAAAGTAGAGTTTTTGGATCTGAGCATGTACGCCCCATGTAAGTCCCAGTACGCCCCGCGTACTGGTCTAGTTTCCCCGATCAGGATTTGCGTGTACGCTGAGCATACCAAGGGAGGTACGCCCCGCGTAATCTTGATGTGGGCTTTTTGGGCTAGATCTCGTTTTGGGCCTTAAGTGTTGGGTCTTGGTTTTGGGCTTGCTGTATTGGATATTTTTGGTCAGAGGAATATATATGTCTTGGAACCTTGTGTTGGGCTTGCCATTTTGGACTTAAGTTTAGGGTTGGGCCTTAGTGGGCCCATTTGGTATTGGTTCTTGGTGGGCCCAATGGTCTTGGTTTATTTATGAGTCGGGGTTAGTGGACCAACTTTAGACTTAATGTGTGGGGGCTTGGTCGTAGATCCTAATTGGGTTGATTGTGGGTTTGGCTCGGTGTTAGAGGCCGGTGTGCAGCAGCAACATTTATAGGATCTGTTCATCATCCGAGGTGAGTCTTCTCACTTTACTTACCTGAGTGGTAATTTATGTGTGACCGGAGGGTCTTGATCATGTTACTGACCGGAGGGTCTTATTCGTGTTATTGGTCGGAGGGTCTTATTTGCTTATACTAAGTTATGTGTTGTTATGCATCTTGTCTTTGTGACTTATGTTGTTATATTATTCTTTGTATATGTTGAGCTATGATCGGAGGGTCCATACCGAGACGTGAGACCGGAGGGTTTTCACTGAGACACATAGCCGGAGGGCCCTTATCGAGATATAGCCATGAGAGGCTAATTATTGTGTATGTGGTATTTTGGGGAACTCACTAAGCTTCGTGCTTACAGTGTTTTTGTAATATGTGTTTCAGGTACTTTTGTAGATTTTGTGAAGGCGGAGGCGTGATTGTACACATCCGTCGGCTTATGGAGATTTGAGGATTTTGGGATACTCTGATATTGTTTTGATAATAACTTAGAATTTATGTGATGACTTGAATTTATGAGTAAAATTTTGAGGATTAAAAATGAAAATTTGTCTTGAAATTTGAGGTGTTACACCCTTCCTCATTGTGCATCTTTTTCAGGTATAAAGTTTGTACCTTGATAAGTTTCATTGTTAATCTCCATGGATGAATTTTATGAGCTTCTTGTCCCCAAGTTTGGACCTTTATGATTTTGGAGCACTCCAGAGATATTAGTTGTCCTTTCATACAATTTAGGGCTTGTAGATTCATGAAAATAGTTGCTTGATCGTTTCCTATGGCCCATGCATGAGTAAAGTGACTTAGAGTGTGATGGATTTTGGTCCCTTTCTAGCCATGCAAAGGATTAAAGTCAACGACTTTATGGATTAAGACACCTTAGGATGGTCAGATCTGAAGTTGGGTTAAGTGTCTTATCGTTTTAAGACACAAAAGTTGGTGAAGTTGGATTAGATAGAGTACGTTGGGCGTAATCCTGGATACGCCCCGCGTAGCCGGTTCCGCCCCTAATTGGTCTTTGATCGCGTAGTACCCCCCGCGTACGAGAGGGTACGCCCAGCGTACGCGCTGGGCAGTTGACTTTCTTTGACTTTTGACTTTTGGTCAAGATTTAGGGGTTTGGACCATGAGAAGGAAAAAAATGGTCTTTTGCCACTTAAGGACTTAGTTGTGGGAGTTTGACTCGCGAGTTGAGCTTTGTACGTTAATTATTAATTAGGGTTAATTATTTTGTTGATTAGGCGGAGTCTAGTTCCGGCAGTGTGGGTGTGAGATTTACTTGTCGTCGGTATCAGGTGAGTCTCCTCACTTATTCTCCATGTATGGTAGAATAGCTCTATTTGTGATGACCAGTTGGGTCTAATGTTATTTTGTGTTATGTTGTTATGTGTGACTGAGACTGCAGATAGTCTCCAGGGCTGCTGATAACCCATAGAGCGTGTTGTTGCCCACTGGGATTGTTAATAGTCCCCAGGGTTGCTGATAAGCCATAACTGTTTATTTATGTTGTGTTGTATGTGATATTTTGGGGAACTCACTAAAATTCGTGCTTATAGTTGTTGATTTATGTGTTTCAGGTACTTATGAGGACCACGGGAAGGCGAAGGTCTGATTATACACACTCGCTGAGATAATTGTTACTGGGACAGTTTGAGAAACTCTGATATTTTGTGATAATGGTTTTTTGGATAATTATGTGTTTGATGACTTGAATTGTGAAAATTTATTTTTGGTAAATTAAAAATGAAAAATTTGGTCTAAAATTTGAGGTGTTACAGATGCTAATGAAATTATTATACTCTTTGATTCCATGACACACTTCAGTACACCATCTTATGATTTCATTGATGATTTTGTATTCCTCATCTATATCTTGTCAACTTCTTCTCTCACTTCATACTCAACCCACAACCCAACCACCTATACCTAATTTACCACCCACTTCAACGCCTCTGACACAAACACTTTATTTGTTGGATTATTCTCTTGCTCACTCGTTCTTATCCCTTCCTAATCCCCTCTATTGGCTTCATCATTTACCCCAATCCCTATAGGACACCATATTTCACCCACTCCACCGACCATTGCTTACTCGTGCCAAATATGGCATTACGTATCCATTTGATAACTAATCCTTCATACTTACGTAGTTTCCATGTTCCTTGTTCTTACTTACAAATAATAGCACGTGATTGTTGTTTATGATCAACCATAAAAGTTTAGTTAAACTACAACACGTAAATAAGCTCGAGAAAATGTGGCAAAAGTGATGAAAATATAGGTTTCAAACCAGTTTTCTTAATATGGTTTTGAATCAAATTCAATTTGGTTGTATTAGTTCATACATTTTTACCCCAACCTGATTTAAAACCAAACCTGATTTTACTTCAAACTGATTGAAAAAACCTAATTGGTATGCACTTTTATGTATAAGTTAAGCTCATTTTAGGTTCATTATTCCCTATTATATTTTATATATAACTAGTGTTAGAAACTAAGGGAATCAGAATAACAATATATTTGACTTTGATAGATTCAAGGATCGTGTTTCCAAACACATTCCAAAATATGTAATTCATCCTTATTGCCTGGGGCACATGATTTGTAACACTCTGTTCCAATTTGTTTCATAACTCAGGGTCGTGCCCTGAAAATCAATTATCATAAGGCTTCGGGCTTTAGGAAAAGAGAGGATTAAGACCCTTTTTGCTTGAGGGTAATTTAGACTATGTGATCCAAGAGTTGGGTTTGTGCTTTGGAGCCTAAGGACATAATGGTAAAAAGGCGATGGTTAGGGCCTTTCATGAATTTAGGATTTAAGTTTGGAAGGTTTTAAGGCGATGGGAATTTATAGGAATATAGAGCTTCTAATTAACTTTTCGTGGATATAAGGATCATTAAAATCGGAGCTAGAACGAAGAAGTTATGGCCTTCAGAAGTTAGAATGGTTAAGGGCTTGCCGAGTATGTTGGGCGTACAAGGGATGTACGCTGGGCGTACTTGGCTGTGGTGATCGCGAAGGCTCCTTCACGTACGCTGGGCGTACCAAATGTATGGTGGGCTTACGCGAACCAGACTCAAACCCTAATTTAGGGTATTGGACCCTATTTAAAGACCTTAACTCATTTCTAACCCCTCTTATCTTCAGCCACCATCCCCTCTAACCCAAAATCAAAACCCTAGCCTCTCTTGTGTGAATTTCAAGCCGTGGTGTGATTTTTGGTGTGCTTTGGAGAAGGAGATCTTGTAAGAGGCATTGTTTGGTTTGAAGCTTGTAGATCCAAGATCTAATCATCTTTATCAGACTTCATGAGGTATAAAGTCTTAACCTTGTTAATTCCTTGCTTAGATATAGGTTACTTTGGGTTGTTGGTTATATTTTGGTCCTATGAGTAGATTCTAGTGAGTAAAAGCTACTCCAGAAGATTGAGTTGTACTTATTGGTATTTTTGGGGTCCCTTGTTCATAAAAATCATGTCTTGATGGTTTTGGTTCAACCATGCATGACTTAACGACTATCTTATGGAATATACAAGCTAGAAATGGAGTTTATGCCTTTTTGAGTCATGCAATAGCATAAAGTTGACAATTTTACGGATTAAGACCTTATTTAGAGGTTAGATCTAAGTTTGGACATTTTGGTCTTAAGCATTAAGTGCTTAAAGTCAGTTTTGGTCATCTAATGAGTACGTTGGGTGTACGTATATGTACGCTCAACGTAATGCATGTTTTCCTTGTTTTCCTATTGTGGCGAGTTGTACTTTATGCATCAAAGAGCCGTACGCCAGGCGTACGAGTTTGGTATGCGGGGCGTACTCCCGAAATACTCATTTTGGGCCTTTTGGGCCTTGGGTCTTTTTAAAGTTTGGGCCATGGGTTGTTGGATCAGATATGAGAGGGGTAAAATGGTCTTTTACCCATTGGAAGGATAACATATGGATTTGACCTTTAGATTTTGGGAAATTACCTTAATTATTGATTAGGGATAATTTGGTTATGTTTAGTGTAAGGATTCCAGTAGCAGCAGCGCATGTGTTTTGGTTATCTCAGATTGAGGTGAGTCTCCTCATTATACCCGTGGGTCGAAGGCACTAACATCGGTCCACTAGGATTTTTTATATGCTAGCTGTATTTGTGACTCTTGCATGCTATGTTGGGCTAGGACCATTGTATGACGGGCTAGGACCTTTGTATGTTAGGCTGGGACCATGGATAAGGAAGGGCTAGGTGCAATGTATAATATGTAGGATGTTAGCTATCTTTGTGACTCTTACATTGTATGTTAGGCTAGGCCCATTGTATGACGGGCTAGGCCCATTATATGATGGGATAGGGCCATTATTGTAGGTTGGGCCCAATGTGATGGCTAGGCCCGAGGATATGTATGGTATGTGGTATTTTGGGGAACTCACTAAGCTTTGTGCTTACAGTTTTATGGTTATGGTTTCAGGTACTTCTGGTTCGAAAGGGAAGGGCCCGACTAGATTCTCTGTACGAATGTTGCTTGCTTTGTGCTTGGTGGGACTCATATTAACGTGAGATAATTATTTCATGAATATGTTAAGTTGCATGCTGCAAAGGTTAAATAATCTAAAAGTGATAGATTTGACCCTATTGTACATCTCTTGTCCGAGTCCAACCGTTGTAGGGTTGAGTTTGTTACTCAAACGATTATCTAAGATTTATGGCATGTGATTGTATTTGTAAAGTAGTTAGCTGACATTATTGGGAGTTCTTCAGCAACTAATGGCAGGATGAGGTCGAAACCTAGGGGAGCTTAGGAAGTGTTTTAGTGGGTTTGATTGCACTGTTTAGTGGGTACTTGGAGTACTGATTTGAGAAGGTGATTTGGAGGATTCATGATAACTCTTGAGGAAAGTATGGATAGGTGTGGAATGTATTATTGGGCCCGTACTACTGAAAGCACGGGATCCATACTCGAATTCAGGGGAGTCACAAAGAATCTAGGAAACCTGTGGGATGAGGATTTTTAAGTATGTTCTGATTATTATATGGTTGCTTTTCAGAATGATGATGAGCACTCATAGTGGAGGATCTGGTTCAGGCTCAGGAGCTGGCACTGAGCTGATAGATGAGTATATACAGCAGTTAATCTCGTCGGAGATCACCCGCGGTATTTTGGATCAGACTCTTGTGATATTTAGTACGATCAAGGAGGGGATCATGGAGATTATGCATGAGCGTTTGGATGTGCTTCACTCTGGGATTATGGAGTAACTGGATGAAATAATCGGGGCCTTTCGGGATGAGATCATAGGCGGACTCCCTCATTTCGGGAGTTTATGGAGCTCCAGAGTTCTTTGGAGCTAAGGACCCCATTGCTATCCGTCGATGGATCTCTGACATGAAGAATGCTCAATGAACGAGTTTTTTCCCTGAGGGGGCGAAGGTGGGGTTTGCATCTTTTTATTTTGAGGGACCGAGCCCATAATTGGTGGGAGGTCGGTAGATAATTAGGATCCACGACCGTGGTGGCCATGTCATGGGAGGAGTTTGTCACGAGATTCCAAGAGGAGTTTGCACCGGCGATTGAGGTGCAACATCTGGCGAGGGAGTTTCAGGACCTTCTCCAGACTACTAAGACTGTGGCAGAGATCACTGCCAAGTTTCGGGAGAGAGCTTTGTTGGTCGCACAGTATGCAACGGACGAGGATATAAAGAATGTGAGGTGTCATGATATGCTGATAGATGACATCAGGGAGTTTGTGAGCTTGTTGGGGTACAAGACCCTGAATGATATGATTTCTAGAGCCTGGGAGTGGGAGATTGATTTGGAGCACATTGAGAAGAGGAAGCTTGAGCAGATACAGATCGTAATGGGCCAAGCGAAGAGGCCCAAGACTCAGGATTCACATCTAGGAGGCCATCAGGGTCGGGGCCGCTGTGCTAAGTGTGGGAGGACCCATGAGGGAAGCTGTTGGGAGACAAGAAAGGGATGTTTTAGTTGTGGTCATATGGGTCATTTCAGTAGGGAATGCCCTCGTGGATCGGTTCCGATGTGTTTTCACTACAACCAGGTGGGCCATAAGAAGGTCGACTATCTGAGGTTTATGGGTGGAGCAGTGAGTGCACCTGCTCTAGTTACTTTGAGGATCATTGACGGTCGTGAGGGCAGGGTGGAAGCTCCATCAGTGAGGAGCTGAGAATTGTAGCTACAGTCAGGGGAGGCCAAAGTTTCATCAGATGTTGTTGCGGGTATGTTATCTTTGTTTTTCCATGTGTATTATTATTTGTATTTATGTGCTTTTGAATCATGTGCTTGTATGTGTCAGGAATTATCTTCAGTTTAGTTTCTATGTAATTGCCTGGTTAATATTATCAAGGGTCGTTATATGCCATTTTGCATGCCGAGAGTTATGAGTGGGGGCACATCTTGTTGAGCTGGTTCTAGATTTTTAGGTAGTTGTTGTGGGCCATTGGGGAAGGTGATTTAGGGGTATTTCTTGGAAGATCAGTGATCGGATGAGCGTGATTAGTCCATCCACGAAGTCAGAGTTCCGAAATGTTTGAGTCTCTTAGTAGGGATGGAACTTATTTATGGAAGGACTCTTGGGTCCTATCGCTATCATTACTAAGAAAGGAACGGTAACAAGTGGATGATGATGGTGGTCGCATGGGTTTGTTCCGACATTAGACCTGTTAAGAAAATTTTGAAATTATATCAATTGAATATGGTTAGAATGCGTGGATTCTTCGGTAAATGAGATGTTGGGTTGGTGATTCCGTTAGTTCCGACAAGGGGATTTGTTATTATGTATTTTATTAAGGTTGGCAGGGTATAGCTAAGTCCAAGTGGGGGAGAATTGTTTGGATTTTCGGGAATAGAATCAGGAGCGGAACCAGGACGAGTTCCACATCCTAGTCGAGAAGGAAGCCAATTCAAGTGGCAGTCTAGATATGAGGTTGGATCCAGGTCGAGGGTTGTGTTAGAGCCTCCATGCCTGTTCTTTTCTGATTAAGGCTTTAGGGTTCGAAGCATGACCCGAAAACCTGATGGGATGCAGTCAATGTGGTTTTATCCACTTTTTGATCGTGGGTTGACATGGTAGATGGATAACAAGACCATGACTCGGACTCATAGATGATAGGGATTGTTATAAGACTGTGGGGTAGCCGTAGCATACACAAGGACGATACGCTGTCGGGGAAGTGTTGTAAGTCTACGATGTAGTCGTAACATTCACTAGAATGAGGTAGGCAATGGTAGGGGTGGTCGTTGGGCTGAAGGAGGATCAACACATGCCTGGGTTGAGGCGGACAGTATTGTCGGAGGATTTTTCCTTGTTTAGTATAAGGATCGTTGAATTTGAGGCAATGTTGGGCCTGTGCATCACTCGATTAGGTGAGACCCGTGGGCGAGGCCCGTTCGATTTTGCAAACTAGGTGAGACCTATAGGCGAGGCCTATTTGGTTGGGATAAGAATAGGTGAGACCCGATGGAAATTGGTTTGAGCAAGGTATTGGAACACGTTTAGAGTATGATGACTCTGTAGTCAGGGGTTGGTATTCGTGTGGTGGTTAGGCTAGGGTGACCCTTAATAGTTAGACTATTAGTCGGAGTCTGGTGCTGGGACCAGGTGTGAGACTGTCAGTCTCCGCGGTGGATTGGGGGATTTTATATCCCAGTTAGTGGAAGGTTGTCGCGGGACCGAAAGATTTCAGATAAAATGCGAGTGTTATTTGGATTTTGGGATGTGAGTTATGTTTCGGGTTGGCAAATGGATGAGACTCGCGTTAGGAGTCACCTTTGTTTATATGAAGGATCTTTTCATCAGCAATGTATGGTCAAGGACTCTGCCTGCCAAGGGTATCAGTTGGATAATTCAGGATCGAAAGGATGTCTTTCAGTTCAGATTTGCAGAGAGAGAGGTCCTAACTATTGTGTGTAAGGAGGTCAAGTGAAGGTTTGGGGGTTTTAGACATATAATAGAGAAGTGTTGGTTGTTTCGTATTATAAAAATTAGTGAATCGATAATTCGATCTGTATTTGGGCTTATGGGTCCTGCTATGATTGGGTTTCGAGGGTAGCATTGGAAGGTCATTGTGTGCATGAGTCAACCATTCCGACGAAGTAGGATTCAAGAAGAATTGGTCGGGCCTTCCGATTGCATGGAAGGTAGCAATGAGTGATTTCGAGGACGAAATCTAATTTACGTTGGGGAGAGTTGTAACACCCTATTCCAAATTGTTTCATAATTCGGGGTCGTGCCCGAAGATCAATTATCATAAGGCTTCGGGCTTTAGGGAAAGAGAGGTTTAAGACCCCTTTTGGTTGAGGGTAATGTAGATTATGTGATCCAATAGTTCGGTTTGTGCTTTGGAGCCCAAGGGTATTATGGTAAAAAGGCGATGGTTCGTGCCTTTCATGAATTTAGGATTTAAGTTTGGAAGGTTTTAAGGAGAAAGGAAATTTATAGGAGAATAGAGCTCCTCATTACCTTTTTGTGGATATAAGAATCATAGAAATCGGAGTTAGAACGAAGAAGTTATGGCCTTCAGAAGTTAGAATGGTTAAGGGCTTGCCAAGTACGCTGGGCGTACTTGGCTGTGGTGATCGCGAAGGTTCCTCCGCGTACGTTGGGCGTACCAGATGTACGATGGGCGTACGCGACCGTACTCAAACCCTAATTTAGGGTCTTGGACCATATTTAAAGTCCTTAACTCATTTCCAACCCCTCTTATATTCAGCCACCATCCCCTCTAATCCTAAATTCGAAACCCTAGCCTCTCTTGTGTAAATTTCAAGCCTTGGTGTGATTTTTGGTGTGCTTTGAAGAAGAATGAGATCTTGTAAGAGGCATTGCTTGGCTTAAAGCTTGTGGATCAAAGCTCTAATCATCTTTATCAGTCTTCAGGAGGTATAAAGTCTTAACCTTGTTGATTCATTGCTTATATCTAGGTTAGTTAGGGTTGTTGGGCATATTTTGGTCCCATAAGTTGATTATAGTGAGTAAAAGCTACTCCAGAAGATTGGGTTGTACTTATTGGTGTTTCTGGGGTCTCTTGTTCATAAAAATGATGTCTTGATGGTTTTGGTTCAATCATGCATGACTTAATGGTTATCTTATGGAATATATAAGCGAGAAATGGACTTTATGCCTTTTTGAGTCATGCAATAGCATAAAGTTGGCAACTTTATGGATTAAGACCTTATTTAGAGGTTAGATCTGAGTCTGGACGTTTTGGTCTTAAGCATTAAGTGCTTAAAGTGAGATTTGGTCATCTGGTGAGTACGTTGGGCGTATGTATGCGTACGCTCAGCATAATACATGATTTCCCCGTTTTCCTGTTGTGGCCAGTTATACTTTATGCATCAGAGAGCCGTACGCGGGGCGTACTCCTGAGATACACCTTTTGGGACTCGAGTCTTTTTAGTGTTTGGACCATGGGTTGTTGGATCAGATATGTGAGGGGTAAAATGGTCTTTTACCCATTGGAATGATAGAATATGTATTAGACCTTGGATTTTGGGAAGTTACCTTAATTATTGATTAGGGATAATTTAGTTATGTTCAGTGTGAGGATTCCGATAGCAGCAACGCGTGTGTTTCGGTTATCTCGGATTGAGGCGAGCCTCCTCACGGTACCTGTGGGTCGAAGGCACCAACGTCAGCCCACTAGGATATGTTATATGCTAGCTGTCTTTGTGACTCTTGCATGGTATGTTAGGCTAGGCCCATTGTATGACGGGTTGGGCCCATGAATCAAGAAGTGCTAGGCCTATTGTATTATATGTAGGATGCTACCTGCCTCTGTGACTCTTGCATTGTATGTTGGGCTAGGCCCATTGTATGGCAGGCTAGGCCCATTATTGTGAGTTGGGCCCAATGTGAGGGATAGGACCGAGGATATTTATGGTATGTGGTATTTTGGGGAACTCACTAAGCTTTGTGCTTACATTTTTATGGTTATGGTTTCAGATACTTCCGGTTCGATAGGGAAGGGCACGACTTGATCGCAGCACATCCACCCATGTTTTCGCAACTTTATGATTTTGGGATTGTTCTCTGATAACTATTTACTCTGATATTCTTTTGAATGATTGAAACAGATAAATGGTGTTTATGGTTGAATTTAAAAATGAATTTTTTACCTTATATTTTTTGGGATGTTACATGAATTTAGAAGTGGGATAATCCAAGAACAAAAACAATTCGAATTACAGGCCTAATTTGAAATGTGAAACACATAATACCTTTGTTTGATGTGTTGTTTTGAGAGGCAGGAAAAACCTTAATGAACATGTTTCGAGTATATATTTTGTAACCCTTTTTCTAGAACATGAAATATGTTCTTATACAAGAGGGAAAGGTTGTTATTGGTGGTTACATGCAGCTTTGGCGCCAAAATTGGCAGTTGAACAAATGGTTAGAAGACATAACCGATTCTAACATCACAGTGATGTCACTACTTATTTTTGGCGGGAAATGCATGGTTGGGGCCCCTGGCGGAATCACCGCCATTGGCTCTTCCCCTTAGACCCCGTTAGGGGCGCTGTCCCTTGGAACTACGTATGTACGGGCGTTACCCCCGGACCGCCGTATATGGGGGTGTTCGTTTGGATGGATCGATTCGATATACTCCAGTTAAGTGAATCCAAATTGATTTTGGTTTTTAAAACATGGATCCAAGTAGTTCAAACTAAATTCAAATCCAATCCGATCCAACCAAATTACATTTCAGTTGGAACTGTTTTTTTAATTCGGTTTTCAAAAACCAAAACATTTTAAAACCACATATAATTTTAATATAAGCAAACTTTATATAAGAAATAAAAAACAATTAAATTAGTCATGGTTTAAAATTTATAAATAACTTTATATATATATATATATATATATATATATATATATATATATATATATATATAAAAGTCATATCTTAAATTTTAAGATGTATAATATACATAAATAGATCATTAATACTTGCCTAAAGTTTGAAGACTTAAATTAAATAAGGTTATTAAAAAATTTAATTTGGAGCAAAAATGATAATTTTAAAATATTAAATTTATGCATATAAATTTATATACATTTTTTATACTAAATCATTGATATTAATTATTTAAATCAAATATATAAACAGACAATATATATAAAAGGTCAAAAAATAGATATTTTATTTATAAGTGGTAATTTTTTATTATATAATAACTAATAATAAAATATAATAATTATTTTTCATAAAAAAAACTATTCGTCAACAGAGTTATTCATTGCCGTCATTTAATATTTTATAGATAAAATACTTTTAAAAGAAAATACTTGCAATGATTTTTTATTAGGTTAAACTTTTTGACAATATTTGAAAAAATAAATTAATAAAAATATGAAAAATATATATTAAAAATAAATAAATAACAAATTGTTTTTATTATTTTTTTTACTATTCGGTTCTTATTTTATAAACTAAACCAATCTAAAATTCAAAGTAATAATTTGGTTTTGTTGAAAAGTCAACAAAACCAATCTAATAAGGATGATGTAACAATAATATCGCATGGGAACTTCACCCCTATTTAATAAGGACATTATGGTTATGGAGTGAAGTGTCACCAAGCATTACAACTCTCTTACTTAATAAGGACGTTATGGTTATGGAGTGAAGTGTCATCAAGCTTTACAACTCTCTTTCAGATTTTATTTATATTGTTTATATAAAAGTGATAGATAGATATTTTATAAAGTTTATAAAAATATAATAAAAATGTAATAAAATTTATTTGGTGTTTGATGTATATTATTTTCTGAATTAGAATCTAATAAAATAGAATATACAAACTAATGATATGGTTATTGAAAAACTTCTTTTACAAAAGCTAATTACATCCCCATATCCTTATTTTGTATTTTAGTGACAATAATTTAAGTGTTAAGTGGTCGAACAAATTTCAAGACACCAAACGATTGACTTCAAACCCACAGAATGGCATTTCTTTAATCTACACATTGTTTTTTTCTTTTATTATTATTATTTTTAATTCTATTATCTTGACATGGACCACCGGCAGGATACTCTTTTGCAATTATTACTGTTACTTTAAGTATTAACTAATATTTTTAATAAAAAAATTCGTTTTTTTCCGGACCTTTTCCTTTTCTTAAGAGGCAGCTAAGAACTGTCTACTTTGGATGCAAACAACAATAATCCCCTTAAATAACAGAGATACGTGTTTAGTAAGATGTTATGGAATTTTAGGTGTGTTTGTATATAGAAATAGAATTTAACATAAAAAAAATTAATTTTGAGAAAGATAATTGACTTTATTTTTTGGTACAAAAACGAACTTATAAAAATTATATATGTTTGTGGTTCGGTCCAAACAAATTAGAAGATCAGGACAAAACAAAATGAGGCCTTCAAAATTCAAAACAAGAAGATCCTAATAACTAAATTTAATGTTTGTGTTAAATGTGACTTGAACAATTGGAGCATTTAAAGTTTAATAGAGCACCTGAGAAGGAAATGGAGCATATGAGAAAGGAATAGAGTGTAACAACCCGAAAATTTAAGAATAAAGTTACTCTATGCATGGGCAACGATAAGAAAGTTGTAGTTCACTCTGAGACGATTCCAGAGACATAAAGTTTGTCAAAAATGGAGATCATATGAGAAAGTTATGGTTGATTGAAAAGTATGTTTGTAACGCCCCGATTCCAGGTATGGATTTAAATAAAAGGTTAATTGGTTTAATGTCCTACTCGACGAGTTGGTTGCCCTACTCGTCGAGTAGCAGTGGGGTTGGAACGCGTGTTTAGTGACTTACTCGACGAGTCCACTAAGGGACTCGACGAGTAGGAGCTAGCAGATGAAACCCTAAATCCCGGGGTTTTGCACCCTATTTAAGGAATGATAAGCCTCCTTTGGCCTCTTCGCAGTCATTTGAGAGCTCAAAAAACCCTAATACGTGTGTGTGTGTGCCCATTGTGTGTTTGAAGCTTGAAGAGAGGATCCTTGAAGGGGGAAGGCTTGGAGGAGAAGGAGATTGGAGCAAGTAGAGTGTGAGAATCAACTCTTATCTCAGTTATCATCTTCTGGAGGTAACCAAATCGCCTTTTTCCTTGTGAATCTCTTCTATTGGTTGAGTTTTAGGGTTTTTGGTGAGATATTAAGTTGGAAAGATGAGCTATGGGCTAGATCTGAGGTTGTAACTTCAGATCTGGGCCCTCCTTGGATTCTATAAGCATAAAGTTTCAGTTTTGGTCATGATTAAGGTCCCTCTTGAGCATGAAGTTCCATTAAGAACTTAAAATAGGCATTTAGAGCCTTTATAGCCATGCATGCACGTAAAGTTTGCAAGTTTACGTGATAAGCATGCCCTAGAAGCTTGGATCTGTGATTTGGAGCCGCTGCATGGCTCAAAACAAGTCTGTATGGAAAAAGGACTGAATGGACTTGGCGAGTCGCAAGGTTGACTCGGCGAGTCACATGAAGATGGCCGTGAACTCGACGAGTTGGATGAACAACTCGGCGAGGCCGATGAAGATTACCATAAGACTCGGCGAGTTGAAGAACAACTCGACGAGTCGGATGAGTTTTCCCCAAGTTATGAATGCGTGTTTGTCCGTCGTGTGCAAAAAGGAAAACTCGACGGGTGGCCTTAGAGTTGGTCGAGAATCGGAGAAACTCGACGAGTCACCTCGATGACTCGGCGAGTGGGATACTGCTTCAAGAAACTCGACGAGTAGCTGAGGGTACTCGGCGAGTAAGGTCAACATGGACTGTTGACCTTGACTGAGGACTTTGACTTCGACCAGGGGTTGACTAGTGGGTTATGGAGTACCTTATAAGGTTAAGGACTTATGAGTATATTGTGCTATGGTATTAGGTGGTGGAGCCTGTGCCAAGTGATTCGAGAGTTGGGTTTTATCTTCCAGGTCAACATTTGCGAGGTGAGTTATCCTCACTATACTAAGGGGTCTAAGGCACCAAGGCCGACCCATTGGATATGTTATCCTAGCAGTGTTAGATGTTGAGTATGAGTTAGTTTTGCATGATAGTGGTTATGCCAGTTAGGTAGACCTGTAGGACTACCTGTGATGTTATGTGATTATTGCATGCTCAGTGGTTATGATATGTGTTTGTTATATGGGATGGGTTGAGGTTGTACTGCTTCGTGCGGTAGCCAACAAACCCTAGGAGCAATCCAGTTACGGGCTAAGGGAGACTCGTACGGTGGGCTCGGGAGCATTCCAGTTACGGGCTAAGGGAGACTCGTAATGTGGGCTCGTGGGTATTTCAGTCTGTAAGGCTGTGGACCCGTTATGTGCTGTTCTGTTCAGTTTGTTATGATATGTCATGGTGTGACATGGTTATGTGGACTGTATGTGTATTGGTATTTTGGGGGTAACTCACTAAGCTCTCGGGCTTACAGTTTCAGTTTATTGTTTCAGGTACATCAGGGGATCGCGGCAAGGCGAAGGCATGATCGTACAGCTCCTCCTGTTATGTTTATGTTCCTGGGAATACTCTGATAGAATGTATTTTGAAAACAAGGTTGTAATGTTTTGATGAACTTGACATGTTTTGAAAGTTTAAATTTGTTCGAAATTTTTTCCGGGTGTTACAAGTTGGTATCAGAGCCTTGGTTTGAGTGAATTGGAGGAACACTCGTGTAACTCCAATCTCAAATCAAGGAAAGGATTTTCAAAAGGATTTTTCAAAAGGTTTTCAAAATAAGTAAAGGAGGATGCATGGTGTACGATCAGCCGGAGCTAGTAAGTAGTCCCTAAAATACCATACAAGTTATTTGATATTATGTGATATGTTAGAACAACATGCTAGTAATAAGATAGGGATCCTCAGGACTCGTAGGATAACATTGCCTGATCTTTGATGCCTTATCTTATGTAGAGTACCTCAATTGATTGTTTGTGACTCTTTCGCGTGTGAACTAACTATTGGGTGAATACTCTAAGTCACATGCTACATGGGTTAAATGGTCTTAGGGTAAGGGATTTGGTCCTGCTGCGCAGCTCTTGTCTGAGTCCAACCGTTGTGTGGTTAAATCTTTTAGTCTAATATTGTTTAAGTCGTGTGGTATGTGATTGTATTCATGCAATAGTTAACTGACACCAATGGAGGGTCGTGTGGCAGTTGGTGGATGGGTAGGTAGTGAGAGGCCGGGAGGCCAGTTATGACATATTTAGCATTCCTCTAGGAGTGAGGATTTATCGCTCGCTATGTATATGTATATTGTAGGGTGTTGTGGTGATACTTGAGACAAATATGGGTAGGTGTGGAAGGTAGTATAGGCCCGTACTACTGAAAGCACAGGACCCATACGTGTATCAAGGAAGTCACAACCCCTAGGGTTTGGTTAGGAGTAGGTTCCCCGTCGTGTATGCGGATTATTTGATATCTTTCTGGTATATGTTTAGTATGGTGATGGCGAATCGATTTGAGGCGGGATCCGGATTAGGATCGGGAGCGAGTGGCCAGGATAGACCGGCATTGTCCGTCGATCAGATACAGGAGATGATTTCCGTGGAGGTTTCTCAGATTTTGCGAGAAGAATTGTTCGGTGTCGTGGACCGGGTCACCGCCAGGGTGATCGCCAAGTTCGAGGAGCATGTTGCAGCGTTGCAATCTGTGAGAGATGTTGCTACCGGGATGGCCACTGGGGGAGTGTCGGTGGTGGGGTCACAACTAGGAAAGAGGAGGAGGGACTTTTCAGCAGAGGACGAAGAGTTGGAGACAGCTAACCTAAGTATTGGAAGTCAGGAGGTGTGTGGCAAGTGTGGGGGAACCCACATATTTGCTTGTCACAAATTCAGGTGCTACAAGTGCGGGGAGAGAGGGCATGTGCAACGGGATTGCAAGAAGGATCAGATATGCTTTCACTGTCACCAGCTAGGTCATTTCAGGTCCAGCTGTCCTGCGTTGAGGACGGAAGGAATTCAGATTCCAGCGGTCATCGTTCCTCAGGAGGTCAAAGTCGAGCCCCAAGAAGTCTCTGGTATGTAATTGGAAAACCCCCATTCTGTAATAATATTGTGGTCAATCGTCCATGATTGGTATTTATTTTTGACTGGTAATATTGTTGAATATGGATAAGCAATAATTTCGGGTTAGTTGCCTGTCCTGTCTGATCTATGTCTTGCGGAGTTTCATGAGTTGTTAGGACATTGGAGGTGTCGGGATAAATTTTATTATCAAAGAATTGTAGGTGATTAGAGTTCAGGGATTCATTAGAAGAGGGGAGGTAAAGTGATTGATTAGAATTTTATCATCTATGGCAAGGGTTATGCTCTTTCAGTTTTTCGAGTTCGAAGGAGTGAGCAGGCTTGTGATCCCGGGATCAGACTGTATTCCAGCTCGGGTCAGTTCGTTGCAGGGAATGTCGATATTATTTCAGCGCCGGTGAGCGCAGGTGGGTCGATGTGACATAAGTATTTTGTGAGGTTCGGTTTACCTTGGATCTCTGTTATTAGGTGGTAAGGATTGATTGTGCGGTCTATTGCACTTTTGGGATTGCAGACTCTGTCTTGGGAGTGGTTTGTAGCTCGGTTTAGGGCAAAGGTTGTTTTGGCTGCTGCAGTTCATCTGTGGATGTTTAAGCTGGTAAGTGAGTCAGGGTGCGAACCCTGAAGAGAATGATTCTAGAGCCCGAGAATGGGAAACTTGTTTGGAGCATCTTGGGAAGAATAGTAATATGTGGGAGGTCTACGGACAGGGTTCCACAGGATGGTTATTCAGCTTTGTCAGGATTCAGTGGTTCTAGCATCCGTTGGTGGTTGACGGACTAAGGCGCCAAGGGAAGTAACCCGTCGACGAGGTATTAGTTGGAGCATCTATCTTTTGGTCTCTAGGACTTGAATGTGGGGTCATCCAAGCATTAGGGACTGTCGGTTTCACTGGGATTCAAGAAGTGTTCATCTAGTTATTAGAAGCGTATGATCATTTGGGGCAGCTAGTAAGGAGTACTAGTGGGTGGGGTCTGATTGTCATCAGATCGATCGTTGGAAGTAAGAAGGATTGGGAATTCTCAAATTTCCATGTATTGTGAAGACTTAGTTGAATCTAAGTGGGGGAGAATCGAACCGGAATGCAGAAGCAGGATCGGTTTTGAAAATGGGATAAGTTTCGCATCATTGTCAGGAAGGAAGACAACCCAATTGGCTGCTTGGTTTGAGTGTTGTGTGAGTTGGGAGTTCGGTAAAGCTCCCCAGCATGTGAATCGAGTCTTCTCGGCGCTTGATAGTAGAACTTGGGGAAAAACAGGATGGGATTCTAGCCATGAATTAAGTTTAGTTGTGTGTTAGGCCGAGCACGTGTTCGACCGGTATGGAAGTGTTGTAAGACTGCGGGGGTAGCCGTAGCATTCACTAGCAGCAAATAGTACTAGAGTGATGTAAGTCTGTGGGTGTAGCCGCAACATTCGCTAGGTTGGTGGATAGTATGAGCGCGTTGCTAGGACGCGGAGGGAATAATAGTATCCACCAGTTTGGGTGTAGCAGTGAGGATATGGAAATCCACAAATTGGTTATGGGTTTCCCCAGAGGGATTAGACCTGGTTAAGCCAGCGATAAGACTGTATGAGTGCCACTACAGTTAAGAGATCAAGGGAGCAAGGAATTGCTTAAGGTCGTTGTGATATAAGTCTACCGTTGGTCAGGTAGCAATCACTTTTAGCCCTGGATTTGGTGACGTCAGGATTTGATGCATGGATCCGATCGGTTGGATCATGAGGTTGTTAGAGTCGCAAAGGCATGATATCTAGTGCCAACTAGTTCCAGGGAAGGATTTCGTTCGGAAGTCATGTGAGGCAACTATGTGGGAATCCTTTAGCTCCGCGACCGGGCCGGAACCCGGTATTTCAGATGAGTGTTACTCAGTTGTGACGAATCAGAGGATTTTGGATGAGATGCACGGATAGGTCCTTGGATTTCAAGTTATGGGTTAGACCTGAGTTACGTATAAAGTGGTATTTCAATCTAGGGTATTCCATCGTGAGGATGACCAGACCCTACGATTGAGTGGAACTGACGGGTTTGTTATTCCAACCCGAGGGTTAATTGGACCAAACATGTGCGTGATACGAGGGTATTCCATCCTAGGGATGACTGGACCCGTCGTAGGCATGCCTGGTATTCCAGCCCGAGGCTGATTGGGCCAGGTATGAGTATTTGTGCTTATGAGCCGATTATTATATGTATGAGGATAGCGGTGGATTCTCCGCTTGTGAGTCTGATCAGAGACGCCCAGTTTGAGGGCATGCGACCAGAAAATTGGAAGCTGGAGAGGATCAAGGGTGAGAACACTCGGTTTGTGCAGGATAGCCGGGGATTATTGACCCGATGCGGTCGGGTTTTGGGTTCCGATGTCTGGTGGGGACAGACAGACAGTCATGGAGGAGGCTCACAAGTCTCATTTTTCTATTCAACTGGGGGCCACCAAGATGTATAGAGACTTGAGTTGAGTTGCTGGTGGCCATGTATGAAGCAAGAAATCGCTTGGTATGTCGAGAGGTGCTTGACCTATAGGATGGTCAAGGCCGAGTATCAGAGGCCGCATGACAAGCTGCAGCCCCTGGAGAATTCCCATGTGGAAATGGGAACATATCACGATGGATTTTGTTACCAAGTTGCCGAGGACGGCGAAGGGGTTTGATACTATATGGGTCATCGTGGATCGATTGACCAAGTTGCCTACAACAACAGCTATCATTCCAGCATTGGCGCTCCGCCTTTCGAGCTGTTGTATGGGCGGAGATGTCGCACCCAATTTGTTGGGGTGAGGTTGGACACAGGGTGATGGGACGGACGGAGGTAGTCTTGCAGACTACCGAAAAGATCCAGTAGCTTAGACAGCGTTTGCAGACCGCTCAGAGTCGACAGAAGAGTTATGCCGACAGACGCCGATCGGAGTTGGAATTTCAGGTGGGTGACATGGTACTCCTGAAGGTCTCGCCCTGGAAAGGCGTGATTCGCTTCAGGAAGAGGGGAAAATTGGGTCCCCGATATATTGGGCCGTTCAGGATCATTGCCAGGGTTGGCAAGGTGGCTTACAGGCTAGAGCTGCCGGAGGAGCTTAGTCGGATACACTACACTTTCCACGTTTCGCAGCTGCGAAAGTGCATTATGGACCAAGAGGCAGTAGTATCGTTGGATGATATTCAGGTCGATGAGCGCCTGAACTATGTGGAGAGACCTGTGGCCATTTTGGAGAGGAAGATGAAGATTCTGAGGAATAAGGAGATACCTTTGGAGAAAGTACAGTGGGAGCATCGAAGGGGGTCCGAGTGGACGTGGGAGACGGAGGCCGAAATGCGGGAGCATTACTCGGAGTTATTCGCTACAGCAGACTTCGAGGACGAAGTCTAGTTCAAGTGGGGGAGAATTGTAACGCCCCGATTCCAGGTATGGATTTAAATAAAAGGTTAATTGGTTTAATGTCCTACTCGACGAGTTGGTTGCCCTACTCGTCGAGTAGCAGCGGGGTTGGAACGCGTGTTTAGTGACCTACTCGACGAGTCCACTAAGGGACTCGACGAGTAGGAGCTGGCAGATGAAACCCTAAATCCCGGGGTTTTGCACCCTATTTAAGGAATGATAAGCCTCCTTTGGCCTCTTTGCAGTCATTTGAGAGCTCAGAAAACCCTAATACGTGTGTGTGTGTGTGTGCCCATTATGTGTTTGAAGCTTGAAGAGAGGAACCTTGGAGGGGGAAGGCTTGGAGGAGAAGGAGATTGGAGCAAGTAGAGTGTGGGAATCAACTCTTATCTCAGTTATCATCTTCTGGAGGTAACTAAATCGCCTTTTTCCTTGTGAATCTCTTCTATTGGTTGAGTTTTAGGGTTTTTGGTGAGATATTAAGTTGGAAAGATGAGCTATGGGCTAGATCTGAGGTTGTAACTTCAGATCCGGGCCCTCCTTGGATTCTATAAGCATAAAGTTTCAGTTTTGGTCATGATTAAGGTCCCTCTTGAGCATGAAGTTCCATTAAGAACTTAAAATAGGCATTTAGAGCCTTTATAGCCATGCATGTACGTAAAGTTTACAACTTTACGTGATAAGCATGCCCTAGAAGCTTGGATCTGTGATTTGGAGCCGCTGCATGGCTCAAAACAAGTATGTATGGAAAAAAGGACTGAATGGACTCGGCGAGTCGCAAGGTTGACTCGGCGAGTCACATGAAGATGGTCGTGAACTCGACGAGTTGGATGAACAACTCGGCGAGGCCGATGAAGATTACCATAAGACTCGGCGAGTTGAAGAACAACTCGACGAGTCGGATGAGTTTTCCCCAAGTTATGAATGCGTGTGTGTCCGTCGTGTGCAAAAAGGAAAACTCGACGGGTGGCCTTAGATTTGGTCGAGAATCGGAGAAACTCAACGAGTCACCTCGATGACTCGGCGAGTGGGATACTGCTTCAAGGAACTCGACGAGTAGCTGAGGGTACTCGGCGAGTAAGGTCAACATGGACTGTTGACCTTGACTGAGGACTTTGACTTCGACCAGGGGTTGACTAGTGGGTTATGGAGTACCTTATAAGGTTAAGGACTTATGAGTATATTGTGATATGGTATTAGGTGGTGGAGCCTGTGTCAAGTGATTCGAGAGTTGGGTTTTATCTTCTGGGTCGACATTTGCGAGGTGAGTTATCCTCACTATACTAAGGGGTCTAAGGCACCAAGGACGGCCCATTGGATATGTTATCCTAGCAGTGTTAGATGTTGAGTATGAGTTAGTTTTGCATGATAGTGGTTATGCCAGTTAGGTAGACCTGTAGGACTACCTGTGATGTTATGTGATTATTGCATGCTCAGTGGTTATGATATGTGTTTGTTATATGGGATAGGTTGAGGTTGTACTGCTTCGTGCGGTAGCCAACAAACCCTAGGAGCAATCCAGTTACGGGCTAAGGGAGACTCGTACGGTGGGCTCGGGAGCATTCCAGTTACGGGCTAAGGGAGACTCGTACGGTGGGCTCGGGAGCATTCCAGTTACGGGCTAAGGGAGACTCGTACTGTGGGCTCGTGGGTATTTCAGTCTGTAAGGCTGTGGACCCGTTATGTGATGTTCTGTTCAGTTTGTTATGATATGTCATGGTGTGAAAATGTTATGTGGACTGTATGTGTATCGGTATTTTGGGGGTAACTCACTAAGCTCTCGGGCTTACAGTTTCAGTTTATTGTTTCAGGTACATCAGGGGATCGCGGCAAGGCGAAGGCATGATCGTACATCTCCTCCTGTTATGTTTATGTTCCTGGGAATACTCTGATAGAATGTATTTTGAAAACAAGGTTGTAATGCGTTGATGAACTTGACATGTTTTGAAAGTTTAAATTTGTTCGAAATTTTTTTCCGGGTGTTAGAACGTTGCCATTCAAGAAAAGTCGGCAAAAAACAAAAAGCTTAGCACGCCTTTTAAAAGACGTGACACGTTTGTTGTTGAGTCATGAAAACATGCGCCGATCGGATATTACACGTGACAGTTTGGGGGGTGATGCATATCCTAGGCCGTGGCGCGTTCTGAAGTGAATTGCGGCACGAAAACCGGGTTTTAGCCCCTTATAAATAGTTTGCAATTTTATTTCGTTGGACGTTTTTCTGACGAGTGTTTAGGATTGCGACACGATGTCGTGTGGCTTATAAAAGTAGGTTTTAACGCCAATATGGATGAGTTGAGATCTAGGTCGAGGAGCAACGATTACAGCTTAAAGACGGAGGTCGTGAGGCTGTTTAGGAAGGGTATGAATGTCGTTCAGGCTAAGGTATCCTCTTGATTTATTATTACGTAATTTTAGTGAAGGGTTGAGAAACCCGACATAGTATTTGAAGTTCGTAATACGATGTTATTATGAACTAATTGGTAAAATTGATAAAGAGTTTATGTGGTAGAACTCTCAAGTGGGTAACGAGGGTTGTAAACCAAAAACTTTTTTTTGGTTGTAAACTAAGTGGTCAAAAAGATGAGGCTTTTTTTTGCCTCTACCTACGATGACTTAATACAAAAAAAAATTATTTATAAAATAATATAAGTAGATACATAAAAAGGGGGTCCCCGAAGATTTGGAGGCCATGGGTGATGTTCTACCCTGATGCTAATAAGTTATGTTAAACTATTGCCACTAAGAGTTTAAAAACAAAGAAAAATGGACTGCATTATATAAGAAAATCTTGTAATTTGATTTGAATAATTGGGTTCTTACTATTTTATGGGTGAGTTTCTTTCGTGGTGTTGTCCTGACACAAGTTAAAGCTTGTACTTTAATTTATTTAAAGTTAAATTATAGCTTTGGTGCGTTTCTTAGTATGATAATTGTGTTCATTTTGTCTCATATCGTCAAATATTGTAACATCCCAAAATCATGACCATTTTTTTTGTTTTTAAAACCATTCCAAATTCGTGAATTACATAAAACATAGTTTCCAAAAGAACCATAAACATAAATCAGAGTATTTCAAAATCATAAGTCATATAAAAATCAAGGATGATGTGCACAATCAAACATTCACATTCCCATGTCCTCTGAAGTACGTGAAACCATAAAATCAAACTGTAAGCCAAAGCTTAGTAAGTTCCCCCAAAATACCCCACACAACAAAACATATACAAACACGCATGTTGGGTCCACATTCATTGGACTGGATTACCCTCGGGTCCACACTCATCAGATTGAATTACCCCTGACCCACAGTCATCAGACTGGATTACCCCGGCCCACAGTCACTGAACTGGATTGTCCCAGGTTTGTTGGCTTACAACGCTGAGCAGTAAAACCTCAGTCCAACCACACTATGTCGACATATGCGCAGATAAACAATAACCAACAAATACAGGTAATCATACAGGTCTACCAATCTAACAAATCACTACAACACAACAACATCCTATATACTAGGATACATAACACAACCAAGTGGGCCAACATTGGTGCCTTCGATCCACGAGTATAATGAGGAAAACTCACCTTAATGTCCGAAAAGATAGTTGAACTGAATGCTGCTCCAAAAACCGACTCTACAGGTCTTTTATACAATAAACAATGACCAAACCTCAATGTACTGCTCAATTTACTCTATTTGACCTACAGTCAAACTTGGTCAACGATCAAAAGTCAAAATCCTTACTCAAAAGTCACCCAGCCACTCGTCAAGCCGTGATCTATTGGTCACGCTGTGACCTAATAAAACAAAATAGTCGAGAATCATCATTCTCACGTCGTGACACCCAAGTGCTCACGACGTGAGAAACACTCTGGACAAATTTAATAAACAAAGCTCTTAATCCCTTAAGATATGCAACCAACACTTCCAGAATGTCTTATCTACTCCAAAACATCATAAAAATCATGGCTTTTTGCACACGCATGTCCCAAACACACGCTAGGACACAAAAAGGAAGAAATGACATTAGAAGCTCATGCAATAGTCTTAAAACCCAACCATACTTCAGATCCAACACATATATTACCAAAGGGACAATGGAGATCCATGAAGTTGGCAACTTTGTGGATTCCAAACACTACATCTGTAACGTCCCAAAAATCACGATAAAATTTTAATTTTTCAATGATAGTAAAATCATTGTTTCGATCAAAACCCAAGTCATAAAACCAAGTATTATATACAATTATCCCAAAATCAGAGTATTATAAAATATCCAACATATCATTGAAGGACGTGTATGATCATGCCTTCGCCTTGCCCCGTCCATTGAAGTACCTGAAACCATAACAATCAAACTGCAAGCCAAAGCTTAGTGAGTTCCCCCAATGTACTACACACAACCAAACAAATAACAACATGCATATATGAGTATTCAGCCAAACTGGACCGCCTCGTAGGGCCTACAACCTATCTGGACCACAACGTCTTCGACCTGACTGGACCGCCTCACAAGCCTTTAGTCTATCCGGATCGCCTCGGGTATCTTGGCCTTCAGTACAAAGCAGTACCACCTCAAACCAACAAATCATAACATGTCGACATATACAATAACAATCAATAACCAGCAAATACAGGTAATCATACGAATCTACCAGTCTAACACATATCCAGTGAACACAGGTCATCATACAGATCTACTAGTCTATCATATAACTAGCATAACTGATGGATATTATACAAAACACATAATTCCTATGTGTGCATGCAACCCTAATACTTGCTCTATGTTTTCTCTAATTGAACATACAACTTTGAACAACAAAGTAGAAATCCTAGAACACCTACCATATTTTTGAAAATATCAAATATGGTTAAGAGAAAAATACCTTGATTGCTATTTAGTAATAATAATGAAAATTATTGTGTTGTTGAATCCTTGAGAGCAAGTGCCATAAATGTTGTACCTCTAGTGGTTCACACCCAACACTAGTGAAGGAAGAAGATTGATAGAGAGGAGGGAGGCTCAAAATTTTGGGTAACTCTTTAAAAGAATGAGTGGAAGAAAATTCTATGGTTGTGGTTCTATTTATAGTGCAGTCAGGAAACCCTATATAAGCCTAAATCCAAGATCAACTTAAACCGGGTAATTATGCACTTTCCTGTTTATCCACCAAGGATAATTCTAGAATCCCTTAGGCTTCAAGAAACCGTCCAAGCCATAATGCCTATTGCTCAACTATTGAACAATTGCACTTTAGTCCCTGTACTTTTAATTAATTCATTTAATCCCAAAATTAATTCCAATTAATTTCTGATTAAATATCACTATTTCTAATTAATATATTATTCTCATAATATATTAACAAATTATTTATTTCAATTTATTAATAAAATAATAAATCAACCTCTCTCTCCAAAAATCATCCTGTCAGTTGCTAGTCTTGAGGGCAACCCAAAAGGATTGTGCTACTAACAATTCAAGTATATACCAATTATAGTTATGGGCTTAGACACCTAATCCAACAGTCTCCTACTTGGATAAGCCTAATAATTATAACTGACAGTATATTCTTCTAAATTAATCAACAAATTGTAGCTCTCAAAAGTTGTTGTCGAACTCTGACCTAGTCAGTTACGTGTTCTAAGATAAGTGATCATATAATCCTCCGTTCTGCAAGATATCATGCTGACAAATGACATGGAACATAATCAATCTCATTGTTCAATACTTTGTTTCCCGATGTCTGATTTGTAATGACAAAGAACTACTAATTGAACACATCAATTTAGTCCTGGCCGGGCCCGACACATAAGTCAACACCAAATCATTGAGGGGCCCAAAGATATCGCTTTTTGCCCCTAAGGGTAAAAAGGAAAAGATAAACTTTGACTTACATGCTTGTACTATTTACTCATAAAATCATGCACAATAATAAATTTTATAACAATAAGTTATCGATGCGTTTACATATTATCAATGCACAACTGATTCGTAAATAACAACTCATATATCTCCATTTAAATATTACAAGATATTATCGTCTCAGAATTACTCGTGATAAATTCCATGAAGTAATACTCCGAGCGTGGGTTAACCCAATACTTAAATCTCCATTTCAAAGTATTCATGAATATTGCAACAACACTATTGCCATGTCCAAAACTTTTTAGATAATCTACAGTCCAATTCATGACTGTCTTGATCCACTACTTACTTCCAAAAGTATGATCGACTATGGATGTTTGAATAATCGAATTATTCGGGAAGTAAAACATGCAAAATTGAAAAACAAAATAAATAATAGACAGAAGGTAGTAATCCAACTCATAAATAAATCTCCATTATTTAATCACCAAAAGTCAATTACATTTATTTCGTTATAAGTTTCGAAACTAACTATCTAAGTACTAAAACTAATATCATCCTTCAGACTAATGCTCCTAGCATGCTGAACGTGCTTGACCCTACTCATACCCTTTGTGAGGGGATCTGCAGGATTCTATTATGATGATACTCTCTTCACGACGAGGTGACCTTCTTCTACTCTATGTATGATGATCTCTTGGTTCCTTTGTTAAGGCAACCACCCCTTCATTATCACATAAAATCGCCATTGGCTCCTTGATGGTTGGAACAACTCCAAGGTCTCTAATGAAGTTCTTCAACCAAATAGCCTCCTTTGATGATTCGCTTGCTGCTATGTACTCTGATTCACAAGTAGAATCATCCACCGTCTTATGTTTGGAACTTTTTCCAGGTTACCGCTTCTCCATTTAAGGTAAACACCCAACTGGATTGAGAACAAAATTTGTCTCTATCCGTCTGAAAGCTGGTGTCACTATACCTAGTTACTCATAAGCTATCACTGCCACCAAGCACAAGGACCCAATCCTTAGTTCTTCCCAGATACTTAAGAATATTCTTAACCGTTATCCAGTGAACTCTACCTGGATTTCCCTGACAACGACTCATAGCATACATGATAGATCCAACGGCAGAAGCATATGAAACTCTACTCATTTCTGCTATCTCTGCATCAGTACTTGGTCTCTGAGTCTTACTCAGCTTGGTATTACTCAGTATAGGCAGTTCTCCTTTCTTGGAATTCTCCATACTAAAACGCTTTAGTACTTTTTCCAAGTATATACTTTGACTAAGTCATGTTATTCTTTTACTATTGTCTCTCAAAATCCTTATCCCTAGAATATAAGCAGCTTTTCCCAGATCCTTCATAGCGAAACGCTTCCCAAGCCAAGCCTTAACCTCTTGCAAGGTTGGAATGTCGTTTCCTATAAGAAGTATGTCATCAACATACAATACCAGGAAGGTTACTATACTCCCACTAGCTTTGACATATATACAAGATTCATCTTCACTTCTAGAGAATCCAAACTCCTTGACTTTCTCATCAAAGTAAATATTCCATTTGCGAGAAGCTTGTTTCAATCCATATATTGATTTCTCAAGCTTACACACTCTATTTGGATACTTTGCATCCACAAAACCCTCATGTAAACATCCTCAGCCAACTTCCCATTAAGGAAAGCGGTTTTGACATCCATCTGGCAAATTTCATAGTCATGAAACGCATATATGGCTAGAACTACCCTAATAGATTTTATCTTAGCTACTAGTGATAATGTCTCATCATAGTCAACCCCTGAGGTTTGAGTAAAGCCCTTTGCAACCAGTCGAGCCTTGAAAGTGTGTACCTTTCCATCCATGTTAGTCTTCTTCTTGAAGATCCATTTGCACCCAACTGTCTTACGACCTGACACATTGTCAACCAAATTCAAAACTTGGTTGTCATACATGGACTTGATCTCGCTGTCCATTGCCTATTGCCACTTGGTTGACTCAGGGCCTGCCATTGCTTTCTTATAGTTAGCTGGTTCATCCAAATTTAACAGTGTACTATCACTGATAAACGTATCACCATTTGTAGTGATATGGAAACCATATAACTCAGGTTGCATTCTGATTCTACTGGAACGCCTAAGAGGTAACGATTCATCAATTGGTTTAACTGGAATTTCTTCCTTAGGTTGAGCCCTATAATTTTCAGAGGTTCCTTCATCGTTTGACTCTTGAATATCTCCAATATCAATTGTTCTCCCACTGTCCTCTTTTCATATGAGCTCTCTCTCTCTCTCTCTCTCTCTCTCTCTCTCGAAAGACTCCCATTCATGCTACAAAGAGCACGTTCTCACTAGGTCTGTAGAACAAATATCCAAAGGACTTATGTGGGTAGCCGATGAAAATACATCTCTCACTTTGATGTTCAAGCTTGTCGTGAGTCTCTCGTCTAACAAAAGCTTCATAACTCAAAACCTTGATATGTGCTAACGAGGGAACTTTCCCTGTCCACATCTCGCGAGGTGTTTTGGCAACTTTCTTTGTTGGGACAAGATTAAGAATGTGGGTGGAAGTCTCTAAGGCATACCACATAATGAGATTGGAAGTGAAGCTCGACTCATCATGGAACGAACCATGTCTAACAAGGTCCTATTACGCCTCTCAGCCACACCATTGAGTTGTAGTGTCCTAGGAGGTGTCAATTGTGAAACTATTCCACATTCCTTGATGTAGTCGTTGAACTCGATACTAAGATGCTCACCGCCTCTATCGGATCTAAGCATCTTTATCTTCCTGCCTAATTGATTATCGACTTCATGTTTAAACTCTTTGAACTTTTCAAAAGTTTATGACTTATGCTTGATCAAGTAGATATAGCCATATCTGCTATAATCATCTATAAAAGTCACATAGAATCGATTTTCATCCCTTGTGGTGGATCTGAAGGGCTCGCACACATCTATATGTATGAGATCCAACAATCCTTCACCTCTTTCACAAGAACCAGTGAAAGGTGATTTTGTCATCTTTCCCAATAATCAAGACTCACATGTATCATCTGACCTTAAGTCAAATGATTCCAACACTCCATCCTTTTGGAGTTGGTCCATGCGTTTCTTGTTAATGTGTCCAAGAAAACAATACCACAAGCACGCTTTACCTATACCATTAGACGAATCAATTTGAAAAACACTATTTCCTAAATTGTCTACAATCATCACAATTTCATACACACCATCACAAGGTAAAGCTTCAAAATAAAAACACCATTTTTATAAGTAGAAATAGAACCATTCTCATCATTAAAATAATATCTAAAACCTTGTTTAAACAAAGGATGAAATGAAATGATGTTTTGTGTCATCTTTGACGAGTAGCAACAATTTATTAAATCTAAACCTAACCCACTACTAAGCACTAAGCTATAAACTCCAATCTTGGTGACAGGTGAAGATCACCTATTTCCTATGATCAAGTTCATCCTTCCATGCTCCACATCCTCACTTTTTCTTAGCCCCTACAAATCAGAACAAATGTGAAATCCACATCATGTATCAAGGACCTAAGAACTAAAATGCGATGAGTTATTAGATAAGATAGTGTAAATTCCTGCCGATGTTGGCTTCACATTGCCATCCTTGATGTCCTGCAAGTATTTTAGGTATCTACGCTTCCATTGGCCTTTGTCATTGCAATAGAAGAAAGTGGCCTCCTTAAGATCAAAAATAGAGGGAGCATCAGAACTGGATTTTCCTTTGGGTCCTGTATTTGACGACCCAACTTGGGACTTTCCCTTCCAATTTTTCTTTGTAGGACCTTTCCTCTTTTTCCATTTCCCTTGCTCTATGGCCAGAACAGGTGCACTAGTAGGAGTGGAGGCAATACCTTTTCCTTTTATTCCTGCTTCAGCTGTTCGCATGAGGTTGTGCAATTGAGACAAAGTAGTTTCGTTGTTGTTCAAATGATAGGTCAATATGAACTGATCATAACAACTTGACAGAGAGTTCAACACTATGTCGATTTCCAACTCTTCATCAAAATTCATGTTAAGCTTGACTAGCATATCCACGTATCGTTGCATTCTTTGAATGTGGCTACTACCAAACTCACCCTCCTTCATCTTGCTAGCAACGAGGGACTTTACTACCTTGTACTTTTCTTGACGAGCTCGCTTATGGTATTTCTCCATAAGTTACTTGTTCATCTCGTATGGCTAGTAATCCTCATAGTACCTTTGCAATTCTGGAGTTATTGTGGCCACCATGATGCACACAACTTTTATGGAATCATTATAGTGTTTCTTGTAGGCGGCCAAATCATCAAGAGTGGCGGTCTCCTCGTCAATTTCATCCAATGATTTTTCGAGGAAATATTCCTTGTCCTCAAAACGAAGCGCCATTTTGATGTTGCACATCCAGTCTTTGTAGTTGGTGTCATCTAATTGCACCTTCGAGCAGATGTTCAACAGTGAGAAATTGTTGTTGTTGTTGTTGGAGGAGGAACCAGAAGCATCAGTTGGAGTAGACATCTGAAAGTGAAGAAAGATAGTTTTAGTTAGATAATAATAATCCTCAATATAACACCTAAAATGAAATATCTAAGCTAAGATCCAACTAAATAATTCACAACTTAGAAAAGGTATGACATAATCTAATTGTGAATTATATAAAGGTAGGTAAATGACGATTTACCAATTTCACCATCGACAAACGAAATTTTAACGAATTTGGTTTTTAATTAAATTCCTAGATCTTTTGAGAATCATTGAACTTTTGAATGGCGTGTGTATTCTTGATTATGCTCTTCTAGTTGTGACTGGGATACCAAGGATCTCAAACAAGATGTGAATATCCATGAAAAGTAACTTGGTACTCTCGATGTCATTTATCATCTCATTTAATGTGTCGGTTAACCACACGCACTCCATTAATCAATGATAATTTTTGAGACACCCATTGTCACTCTTTATTTGTCTCTATTAGTGTGTCGGTTTACCACACGCGCTCCACTAACGACTCATAAAGTGCAATGTGTAGTTTCATGGGTTAGCATACAAGTTCACATTTTTTCCTAAAGTAACTAAGATTGGGAATTTTGTAAAAAAAAATAAGTTTAGTTACTTTATTATTCATTATACTTATTAATGAAGATTAGGTTTTCCTATCAAACTCGTTCGGCTAACGACCCTCCACTAATCAAGGAAGCGGTGGGTGAGAGTGGACACTCATTCGACCACCACATTATAGGTAGTTTCCTTATACCCCCCTTATAGATCGACTTTGTGAATGAGGCGTACTAGCGGTTCGGCTGACTCGTCTTATACATATAGTAATATTGATCTTTTAATGTTACATATATTATAAGGGCGTATTTTAAACTTTTCAAAATACTAAGGTTATATTTTAAAATTTCAAAATTAATATTAAATTAATTTAAATAAAAAATAAACCAATCATGAATTCAAGATAATGATATCAAATTAAAAAAATATTTAGTTTTATATAATTAAAACATTATTTAAGGTAATTATCCTAATCAATTAATGAGATAACAATAAACCGAATTTTATGGAACTGATAGCCCACCACGTTGTGGTAAGCAATTACCACGTCGTGGTAGAACAAAATCGCAGGTCACCACGTCGTGGCAAATATCACCACGTCGTGGTGTCGAAATAGAATGACGATTCTATTTTGCTTCTCCTTGCTCAAGTTCAACGATTGTATCAATTCAATAGAAAATTGAACCTACGCTCTGATACCACTGATGGGTATTATACAAAACATATAATTCTTATGTGTGCATGCAACTCTAATACTTGATCTATGTTCTCTCTAATTGAACATACAACTTTGAACAACTAAGTAGAAATCCTAGATTACACAGTATATTTTTGAAAATATCAAATACAGTTAGGAGAAACATACCTTGATTTCCATTTAGTAATAACAATGAAAATTCTTGTGTTGTTTAAGCCTTGAGAGCAAGTGCCACAAATGTCGCACCTTTAGTGGTTCACACACAACACTAGCAAAGGAAGAAGATTGAGACAGAGGAGCGAGGCTCAAAATTTCGGCTACCTCTTCAAAAGAATGAGTGGCTGAAAATTCGAGGGTTGTGGTTCTATTTATAGTGCAGTCAGGAAACCCTAAATAAGCCCAAATCCAAGATCAACTTAAATCGGGTAATTATCCACCTTCCTGTTTATCCACCAAGGATAATTCTAGAATCCCTTAGGATTCAAGAAACCGTCCAAGCCATAAGGAGGATTCTAGAATGCCTCTTTCTCAACTATTGAACAATTGCACTTTAGTCCCTGCACTTTTATTTAATTCATTTAATCCCAAAATTAATTCCAATTAATTTCTGATTAAATATTAATTAAATATTACTATTTCTAATTAATATATTATTATCATAATATATTAACAATATTATTTCAAATTATTAATCAAATAATAAATCAACCTCTCTCTCCAAAAATCATCCTGTTATTTGCTAGTCTTGAGGGCAACCCAAAAGGACTGTGCTACTATCAATTCAAGTATATACTAACTATAGTTATGGGTTAAGACACCTAATCCAACAATAACATCATCCAATATACCCATATACATAATCCAGTGGGTCGGCATTGGTGCCTTCGTCCCACGAGTATAGTGAGGAAAACTCACCTCATAGTCTAAAAGATAGCAGAAATGAATGCTGCTCCAAATACCCACTCTACAGGTCACATATACAACAAACAAGGACCTAATCTCAAACTACTGCTCAAATTACCTAATATGCCCCATACTTAAACTTGGTCAAATTCTTAGTCAAAATCAAAGTAAAAAAGAGTCAAAGGGTCAAAACAGACTGAGTACGCCTTGCGTACTCAGTCACTACGTCCAACATAGCGAGGTGCTTCCTGGTTACGGGGCTCCAACCTAGTACGCGCAACGTACCACCAGGTACGCCCAACGTACTAGAGCTGAAACCGAAACTCCACGTTAAGTCCTTAATGAAGAAAAAGGATTTAATGACATTATATAGGGCTCAAACCCTAAAAATTTAGGGTTGGGCACAACGGTAGTATGCCCCGCTGATATGGGCATATTTAGTTATAAAATTCATGCATTATCTTAATACTTTATGTTGTTTTTGTCTCAAATATTGAACAAAAGGTACTTAAGTAGTTTAAAATTTCATTTTCAGCAACAAAGACATGCTCAAAAGGAAAAGGAAGCGAATTTAGCGATTAGAAGCTTGGATTTTGGATTTTGAAGGACGAAGATAAAATTGAAGAAAAGCACGACGTGTTTATCCTAAAAAGACGACATGTTGGTCTAGAAAATCCCGACAAAATAGTGCCTTGTCGTACACGCGATTTTAATGAAGAACACGACGTGTTTGGGTCTTCCAACACGGCGTGTTGCGCCTATTTTCAGAATCTATTAAGGATCGTTTCTGTTCGAAACCCTAACGTTGGTTTGGAGTTCTTAGCGACTTTTGGAGGCCATAGACATTCTCAAGGAGCTTTGGAACTCACAATTCGACTAGATGCTATTTGTGAAGAGACCAAAGACAATTAATCATTACTCTTCTTAATTCTTTTGTGTGAATCATGTTTACAACATTAGATTTCGAGTTTATGATTTTATTTGCTGAAGTTATGGGCTAAAACACCATACTTTCCTTTAGAATAGATGATCTTATGACTATGTGTTAATTGAGTGGCCTTGGATCAAGTAGAATTGATTATTTATCATGACAAGCTTGTTAAAAGATCTTTATGTGTTAATGACAATTATTTTCTATTAATTACCAAGTATATTGAGTTGTATGAACATTTGCTTGATTGCTTGCCTCTTATGATTTTTGTGAAAACAAGATTATAAGCCTAGTGTTGTGAACATAACCTAGGGTTATTAGAAAATAAGTAAATTAATGTGTGAGCATGTATGATGACCAACAATATATGAGTTAATTGAACCAACCAAATTAATGAACTACCGTTACAAGTCTTGCTTGATTCGAATTGAACACTAGTAAATTCGTTGATTTAATCACTTGATCACTGCTTGAATTGATTTATTTGCTAAAGGATTAGTAATATTGAACATGAACCTAATCACATTAGAAATCGGTAATTGATGATATTTTAATCCATTGCACTTGCCATGAAATTAACTATAGGAATAAGTGAATTGAATCTAAACGGAAGTCTCTTTAATCTTATTGAACCCAGCTGTCATCAAAAATTTAATCAAAGAATTCTCTAAACACTCAAGAGAATATCATAACCCAAGAAACAACTCAACTCGAGGAACGGTGAACTCAGTTTCGGATGATATGGAGGCAATGATGGCAAAGTTGGAAAGTATGGATCGTTGGATGAAAAAGATGGACTAATCCATCCATGCCATCTGGGTGGGGTGTGATAATTGTAGCGGGCCTCACCTTACCAAAGATTATGACTTGGACGAGAACGGAAACCGAAAAGCTCAAGTATGTTATTCAAGCGGGGATAGGTTTGATGAAGACTGGAGGAAACGTAAGAAGGAATGACTACCCTATGACAAGTACAAGAAGGCGAAGGAGGAAAAATACAAACAAAAGACGCGAGGGTTTTATCAAAGAGAAGAACCAGTACAAGAGAAGAAAACAGATTTTGAAGCTATGCTTACACGATTTGCATCCACATCCGAGAAAAGACATGACGAGACCGACGCGACGATACAAGATCAACAAGCGATGATGAAGGACTAGCAAGAATTAACGAGAAATCAGCAAGCCTCGATCCTCAACATCGAGAAGCAACTCGGGCACCTTGCAAAGCAATTCAATGAGCGGTCACTGGGTGGACTTCCGAGCAAAATCCGAGGGTAATACATATATGTTGTCACAACAAGAAGTGGTAAAATAATCACTCCTTTAGCCCCAATCCAGAATAAAGATCCAAAAGTGGTGCAGGAAGTAGGAAAAGAATACCGAGAATCACAAACTGACGATTCAACACGGTGTGTTCAGGAGAAGAACACGACGTGTTTTCCGCTTGATGAAAATAAAAACCCTCCAATCAAGCCGTATCAGCCTCCATTTCCATTCCTGAGCCGCGCTAGACAAGAAAAGCATAATGAAGATTACAAAAAGTTTCTGGAACATATAAAGGCCCTCCAAATCAACATTCCATTCATCGAGGCGGTTGCTCAAATGCCCAAGTATGCCAAGTTCTTGAAAGACCTTCTCACAAATAGAAAGAAGATGGAGGAAGCATCTAAGGTGTTTTTGAACGAGAATTGCTCAGCTGCAATGTTAAATAAACTACCGAATAAAATGGGAGACCCATGGAGTTTGACTTTGCCATGTCAATTCGGGAATTTGGCTACAAGCTACGCATTGGATGATTCAGGGGCGAGTGTGAATCTTATACCTTATTCGTTCTTCAAGAAGTTGAACCTCTTGGAACCAAGACCTATCCGTATGGCGATCCATTTAGCTAACAAGACGGTGACGTTTCCAAGAGGGATATGCGAGGACCTTCTAGTAAAAGTTGACAAGTTCGTATTTCCTGCAGATTGTATAGTGCTAGACATGGAAGAAGACCATTAAGTGCGTATCATTCTTGGGAGACCTTTATTTAGCACCGCTTGCGCCATAGTGGATGTGCGAGAGTCCAAACTTACTCTCCGAGTAGGAGATGATTCAGTCACTTTTGGAGTCGATAGAGCCATGAAGCATTCAAGGTTTAGTGATGAAAAGATTTTATCGGTGGACACATTTAAAGAGCTAGCAAAAAAGAGAATTAGCTGGATGGAAAGAAGACAAGATAGTTGGATTCACATTCCTTTCAGAAGGTGACTTTGATGCTGGAAAAGATTTGAAATAGATAGAGAGGTTACTTGAGGAAAGCGAGTTTGAAGAATTAAAAAGACATTGTGAACACACAACACGGCGTGTTGAGGAGCTCAACACGACGTGTCGGAACGAAAAAACACGACCTGAAGGGTTAACTGGCCACAACACGACATGTTCTGTTGATACACACGTCGTGTTCAATGTTAAAAAACAGAATTAGAGCTGAAGACTTTGTTGGAACACTTAGAATATGCATTTCTAGAAGAGGATGATCAAAAGCCGGTGATTATTGCTTCTGACCTCACACCAACCGAAAAGGAAGACCTCGTTACGGTTTTGAAGAAAAGGAAGAATGTCATCGCTTGGAAGATTACAAATATTAAAGGGATTAGCCCTTCCTATTGCTCGCACAATATCAACCTTGAAGAAGGCGCAAAACCAATAGTGCATCTTCAGAGGCGATTGAACCCAAACATGCAAGATGTGGTCAAGAAGGAGGTTGTCAAGATTTTAGATGCCAAGATCATATACTCCATCTTCGATAGTCAATGGGTGACTCCAGCTCAAGTAATGCCAAAGAAAGGAGGGATGACGATCATAAAAAACAAGAAGAATGAGCTTATACCTTCACAAACAGTAACCGATTGGCTAGTGTGCATCGATTACCGAAAGCTAAACGATGCCACTTGCAAAGAACACCTCCCTCTTCCTTTTATAAATCAAATGCTTGAGCGATTTTCTGGTTATTGCTATTATTGTTTTCTAGATGGCTTTTCAGGTTATTTACAAATTCCTATTGACCCAATTGGTCAGGAGAAGACGACTTTCACTTGTCCAAGTGGAACATTTTCATATCGACGCATGCCTTTTGGATTATGCAATGTGCGGACTACCTTTCAACGATGCATGACGGCTATATTCCATGATATGGTGGAAAATTTTATGGAAGTGTTTATGTATGATTTCTTTGTCTTTGGTTCTTCTTTTAATTATTGTCTTTCTAACCTTGATTTGATGCTTGCTAGGTGTGAAAAGACCAATTTAGTTTTAAATTGGGAAAAATGTCATTTCATGGTGAAGGAAGGAATCGTATTAGGTCATAAAGTGTCCAAATCGGGCATTGAGGTAGATCGAGCAAAGATCGATACTATTTCTAAGTTACCCCCACCGACCAATTTGAAGGGTGTTAAGAGTTTTTTTAGGTCATGCGGGTTTTTACCGCTGTTTTATTAAAGATTTTTCTAAAATAACAAGACCTTTGACTCAACTACTTTTAAAAGATGAACCTTTTAATTTTTATAAAGAATTCTTAGAAGCTTTTGAGATTTTAAAAGAAAATTTTGATGGGTTTTGATCAATACATCAATCCTATGGTGTACATGCAAACCCCAATGTTTGGATCTAGATTTTCTAATTGTACATGCAATAAACTTCCAAGACCTGCAAACCCTAAATCTAGCATACCAATTTCGAATACAACATATGAAATTAGGGTTTAGATCTTACCTTGATTGTTATGTAGCAATAACAATCACAATCCTTCTTGATATTGACTTCTGAAAGCCTAGTGCCTCAAGTGTTGCACCTCTAATGGAGTCACAAACACCATGAGCAACAATATGATTTAGGAGAAGGAGGAGGAGGCACGAAACGTCTAAGAACCCTTAGGGATTACTTTCACACGTTTTTGGGGCCTTAGGGGTTCCTTATATAGTTAGGCTATTAGGGTTTTCAACCAAAAAACCCTAATCTGACTGCTTAGGCCCTAAGCAGCCCATGGACTCCCTCCTTAGAGGCCTTGGACGAATTATAATGGGTTTCCCCATAGATTTCGTCCACTCCAACTTCTATGGAGTCCATTAGCCCAATTTATGCAATTATCTTATAATTACAATATCAGTCCCCTTTATTTAATTAATCTCTTTTAGCCACAAAATTAATTCTTAATTAATTCTTGACTAATATTAATTAAACAATATGATTTCCTTTTAATATATTATTCATATAATATATTAATAAATCATAATTAATCCTCTTTCTCCTAAGTTAATCTTATCAGTTGCTATGGTGAAGGCAACCCAAAAGGACCATGCTCGTAATCGGGCCAGGTACATACCAAAATAGTTATGGGCTTAGACACCTAATCCAACAGTCTCCCACTTGGATAAGTCTAATAACTATTTTGCATATGACTTCAGAACCTGATAAGCAATCGTAGCTTTCAAAAGCCGTTGTCGAACTCTGATCTTATCAGAAACGTGTCCTTTAGATAAGGGATCATATGTTCCTCCATTCTAGATATCGTATGAACTGAGACATGGATTTAAATCATACTCTCTGTTCACGTGTTGTTTCCAGATTTCTGATTTATGACGACTGACAACAGACTACAATTGAACACATCAACTTAGTCCAGGCTTGGCCAAGCACTTAGGGTGTCATCACTAAATCATCGAGGGGCCCACATATATCGCTTTTATCCCACATTGGGTAAAAGGAACGGATACACTTCGACTCAATGCTCGCTTGTACCTACTCATCAAATCACACACAACAATATGTTTTATAACACCAAGTTACTGGTGCGTTTACATATTATCAATGTGCAACCGACTTGTAAATTACAACTCACACGTCTCGCTTTCAAGAATATAAGATATTATCTTCTCACCAATCACTCGTGATAAAATCCATGAAGCCATCCAAGTGAGCGTGGGTTTAATCCAATGCTCAAATCTTAATTCATAAGCACTCATGAACGTTGTAGCAAACTTTTTCTATGTCTAATACACTTTAGACAATCTACAAGCCAATTCATAACAGTCTTCTTTCATACCTACTTCCAAAGTAAGAGCGACTGTGGATGGTTTGAATAATCTTATTATTCGAGAAGTCAAAACATGAAAAGTGAAACACAATAATAATCGAATCCAATATGGGCCCAAACTTTTGAGTATAAATAAAACCCCTTTTATTTAGTCACCATATTGATTATACATTATTCATTGTATAATGTTTCGGATAATCAACTTATTACTTGAATTATAACAGCAGTTGTCCCATGCACCAAGCATGCACACTCTGTTTACCTATGGTCCATACTTTGTGAAATAGATCAATTGAAAACATTTCCAATGATGTTCATTTCACAACTCCTAATCCTTATCGTTAGTGTAAGAACACAAAATTCTCGCCACTACTAGAATATGTTAGATTCTAACATTTTATGCAATGATCCTTTTGTAATCTTATTGCATAAAAGTCGCCAAGACTTTGCCAATGATATTAAAAAGTGCTCTTTGGAGATTGTTACAAGACAATTCCATAGATTTGAAGTCTCTCATTCAAAGTACATTTCTTTGAACATCCTTCTTGCATAAAAGTTTCTGGTCTAGACATAAATTCTTAACGTCCAATTCCCAATATGGAAACATTTCCATATTTTCCATACGACAACTCATTATTAATAGAATCATATCTAATCATAATAATGTCATTATGGTCCATTCATTACTATACTTCCAACTGCTCACAACCGACCAATCCTTAGCGGACCTTAGATTGTCCTTGACAATTGTTTAATTATTTTAGTCAAATCCGGTTCTAGTCCTTTTCCCTCTTGATGCCCTAGGCATTTGGAAAATTTTAGAACAGTCAAATATTACAGCATATGCAATCGAACCTATACCTGAAGCGTATGGGACACGATTCATAATGAAAAACGTGATACTTTACCAGTTTCTTGCTATAATATTTCCATATATAGGATTCCCATATGTTGAATCTTTTCAACATAACATTCATATATATCCTTTGACTAAATTTAATTAAAATTTCTCGATCCAAGCCTTTAGATTTTGACACGAAGTATAATATTCTCTCCCTTAATTATAGCAAAACAACTTTTCAACCCCTGCAATTTTGCAAAGTGAAACTTTTGTTTTCTATAATTAATATTGCTAACTTGCAATACTTCAAAATAATAATCATGCTCCCACTAACATGATGATTATATCCTTATCAGCATAACACTTATGCTCCCACTAGCTTTGACATGTATTCAGAAATCTGCTAAACTTCTAGAAAAAAAATACTTATTTGATTTCCAAAGATCATATTTCTAATACGATACGCTTCGACAATCTTTTATCTAAGCTTCTAGAAAACAACTCATACACCTTTCCTTAGATAGCTCACATGTGTATCTAAACAATTCTAGAACTTATAGCAATAAGTATCAAATGTTCAAACTAATTGCCAAATCTCACAATTCGAACTATGAAGAGGGATGTCGTAGTCATAATCGAATTTGAGAATGCAATTTACATAATCACTATCTCATTAAAATCTTCCTAGTGAAAGCGTTTCCTCACAATCATTTTCATGAAGGAGAGAAACCTTATGACACTTAGATTTTATGGTGTATGTGTTCCTATCCATGTGAATCTGTCATAACCATAATCATAAGATAATGTTTGTGACAAATCCAAGCTCTTATGGATAGAACTTGTTCATTCTTTATTTCTTGCCATCAAGGGTCCCACCATTGCTTCCAAGTCTTCGAGCAGCTCACCCCTACTTATCAATATACGTTCCATTGATCAGGATGCCTTGCCTCTATGCAATCAATTGAGAACTCATAGAACTCATATGCATAGTTGACTTAAACTGGAATGGCACAGAAACAAAAATGTGTCAACACGATAGGTTACAAACCTCAAGTCGTGTGCTAGTGTTTAACAATAGTTTTACCCTTGATTAGTTCTTGAAACTTTTCAAGATCATTTAGACTCCCACTGACCTCTTGACCTATAAGTTTCTCTTGTCAAGAAACATTTCTTGATAAACAAATATCCAGGAGTTAGTGAGGATTCTTATCAAGACAAATACTACACACATTGGTCTTAATTGGTCTTTGTCTTATCCAAGACATCACAACTTTCCAATTTCAAACGTGCAATAGCAAGAAAACATTTTCCTATTTCACATTTGATGAGTGTGTTAAAATTTCTTAAGATGATGTCACTCAAATCACAATTTTGGAGTACGACTCTAAGACTTGATTTTGGAACGAAGTATGATACACCTTTTGATTTAATCATTTCAACAATTGCCGATTCCTCTTCTTAGCCATACTAGTGTACTAAGGTGTCCTTAGAGGATCAATTGTGATACGGTTTCAAATCACTAAGTTAATAATAAAATAGATACTTAAGTACTCTCCCATCTTTTCATATTGGAGAAACTTTTATCTTTCTGCCTAATTGATTCTTCTTATTCGTTCTGCTATTTATTGAAACCTTTTCAACGATTCAGAATCATACTTAAACTTTTAAGTATAACCATATTTACTAATCTTTTAGCAAATCATGACGAATATTTTATCGTTCTTTGTGGCGGACTTGACCTAGTGCACAACAATGCGTAATAGATCTCCTAGTCCATCACTTGACTCACATACTTATGTGAACAAGGAATTAGTCTTAATTTCCCAAATACGAAGTTTCTCATTCATCATACAATACCAGTTGCATGATTCCAAGTTTCTGTCCAATTGAAACTTGGGCGACGAGAATTTTTCCTTATTTGGTAAATTTCTGACATTACTACAAATAACATAACTAAGAATCAAATCTATTCACAATATTGCTAACAATAGAAACATTCAAACACCAATTTTCATAAAATCCATCGCAAGGAAACATAAATAAGACAAAATCAAAATTTATTTTATTGCGGAAAAATCTTGTCCTTACAATGCGATTACAAATGAAAACAATGTAAATATTATTTAGCAATCTGTCCTAACTCTAAAGTAGCAGCTAAAGAATCTGATCTTTGAATCATGCGATAGAAATCCATTTCTTCATGACCAGATTCAGCTCACTTCTTTCTTTTTAAGCTTCCTTTTTCTTCTATCCTACAAAACACCAAATGTAATCTTATCACATCATGTATTAAGAATCTAAAAAGGAACTTAACAGAGTTAGATAGTGGATTTTACCTGAAGTAGAGTCATACATCTTGACTCTCCCATCTCTTAGATCTCTCAGGTAGTCAGGGCAGCTTCGCAACCAATGCCCCTTCTCTTGGCAGTAGAAACATATGGATTCCTCTGGGATGGTATACATGACTATCTCAGATTCAACCTTTCTCTTGCGTAGAGAAAACTTTCCTGGACTTCCAATGTTGTCATTTCCCATAGAAGGATGGGATATTGATTTACCAGACGAATTTTCTCGACCAGTGCGCCAAATCATTTCTGATTCAGTAGCAATAAGCAAATAAGTCAAATCAATGAGGGTCACGTCGTGGTCCATCATATAGTACTCTCTAATGAACTCACCATATTATTCGGAAAGTGATTGAAGAACCAAGTCAACATCCAACTTCCTTGAGACATCGACACCCAACATTCCCAATCTATCAATATGCAACTTCAGACTTTCCATCTTTGTGTCTTTTTGCCAATAGGGCTTGAGTGACCTTGACCTTTTCAAGTCTTCGAACACGTGGGTCAGGGAGAATTATTGGAGGAGGTGGAGGAAGTGAAGCATGATTTCCATTTCCACAATCCAATCGTGGAACATCATCTTCATGATGAAAACCTTTTCCAACAGATTCAGGAAGACCATAGTTGTCAGACTTTGACATCTACAAAACGGGAGAAATTCAAGTTAGTTGATTGTGTCCTTAATAAAACACCCAAATGAGATATTAAGGCTAGGACCCAGCACAATATTCTACAACTTGGAATAGGGATGCCGTAATCCAAATTGCAGAACATTTGAAGGTAGGTAAATGATGATTTACTAATTTCCACCATGAAAAACGAAGGGTTAAGTTTTAAATGAATTGAAACTCCTAGATCTTTTGAGATTCATTGAACTTTTCAATGACATGTTTAATCTCGATTATGCCCCTCATTTGTGACTGGGATGTCGAGGATCACAAATAAGGTGTGAATAACCATGCGAATGTACGTGGTGCCCTCAATGTTACAGTCACCTAATCAACGTGCCGGTTAACCACACACGCTCCATCGATCTATGACAAAAATCGAGTCACCCTTTGCCACCAATGCGAATCCCAACTTAGTGTGCCAGTTAACCACAGACGCTCCACTAGTTGTCTCGGCAAGGGTACAAAGTGTAATTCCATGGAATTGCATCAAATTCACTTTTTCCTAAAGTAACTAACATTTGGAAATTTATAAAAGCGTTTAGTTACTTCGTATTTCATTATACTTATAATGGAAGGTTGTGTCCTATCCTACCCGTTCGGCTAACGACCCTCCACTAGTCAAGAGTGCGGTGGGTAAGAGTGGATACCCATTCAATCGCCATTTTATAGGCAATTTCCTTAAACACCCCTTAGAGACCAACTTCGTGAATGAGGCCTACTAACGGTAAGACTGACTCTTTACTCATACATATATAATATGTTAAACTTTAAATGTTATATAATATAAGGTGTATTTTATACTTTTAAAATACTAGGTGGTCTAATTCAATAAATTATACTTTTAATTTAATTAAACTTAAACCATATAATTATGGATTTATTAACTCTCTTTTAATTATACACTTAATTAATTTAATAAAACCATAAGGGTGCAATTTGAACTATTCAAATACTAGGGTTTTAGAATTTAACATTTCAAAATTAAAACTTTTAATCAAAATTTAAATTCCAAAACTTGAGGGCAAGTTTTGAAACTTTTCAAAACCTTATAGATCAAATTACAAATAATACAATTAATCAAATAATTGGTGATTATCTAAATTTGACCTAACTCAATTTCCTTTGAAGATAATTCAAATCAAAAATACAAATAATTAAATTTATCTTATAAAACAAGTAATTATCTTAAATTCACAATTATCCATTAATTTGATTAGGATATCAATGACCATAATAAGAAAAATCTGATTTTAATTTGAAAAAACAATTTATGGTAATTATCCAAAGCAAATTAAGGCAAAAATTTCGAAATTGTGCTGTCAGACTGAATTCACGAGGTGAACACACTGTGCTCACGACATGAGTCTGGTTTAATTCGAAAATCTGCTGTGAGACTGAATTCACGAGGTGAACACACTGTGTTCACGACGTGAATCAGGTCAGATTCGAAATTTGCAAATTTTCAGCTTTGAAAACTTAATTTTGCATCAAATACAACAGAAGAACACCCTAGGCTCTGATACCACTGATGGGTTTTGATCAATACATCAATCCTATGGTGTACATGCAAACCCTAATGCTTGGATCTAGTTTTTCTAATTATACATGCAATAAACTTCCAAGACTTGCAAACCCTATACCAATTTCGAATACAACATATGAAATTAGGGTTTAGATCTTACCTTGATTGTTATGTAGCAATAACAATCACAATCCTTCTTGATCTTGACTTCTGAAAGTCTAGTGCCTCAAGTGTTGCACCTCTAATGGAGTCACAAACACCATGAGCAACAATATGATTTAGGAGAAGGAGGAGGAGGCACGAAACGTCTAAGAACCCTTAGGGATTACCTTCACACGTTTTTGGGGCCTTAGGGGTTCCTTATATAGTTAGGCTATTAGGGTTTTCAACCAGGAAACCCTAATCTGACTGCTTAGGCCCTGAGCAGCCCATAGACTCCCTCCTTATAGGCCTTGGATGAATTATAATGGGTTTCCCCATAGATTTCGTCCACTCCAACTTCTATGGAGTCCATTAGCCCAATTTATGCAATTATCTTATAATTACAGTATCGTTCCCCTTTATTTAATTAATCTCTTTTAGCCACAAAATTAATTCTTAATTAATTCTTGACTAATATTAATTAAACAATATGATTTCTCTTTTAATATATTATTCATATAATATATTAATAAATTATAATTAATCCTCTTTCTCCTAAGTTCATCTTATAAGTTGCTATGGTGAAGGCAACCCAAAAGGACCATGCTCGTAATCGGGCCAAGTACATACCAAAATAGTTATGGGCTTAGACACTTAATCCAACAAAATTAACTAATGCCCCGATCATTATTACCACGAATTGGAGTTTGCCCTTTGAGATAATGTGCGATGCCGATGACTATGCCTTAGGAGCCGTGCTTGGTCAAAGGGTTGATAAGCACTTTCAACCCATCTACTACGCAAGCAAGACCTTGAATCCGGCCGAAGAAAATTACACCACTACTGGAAAAGAATTATTGGTCGTGGTCTATGTTTTGAAAAGTTTCGTCCCTACCTTATATTGTCCAAAAAAACTGTTTTCACTAACCATTCTGCTATCAAATATATGTTTGCCAAGAAGAATGCGAAGCCGAGACTGGTCTGATGGGTGCTTTTGCTTCAAGAATTTGATATCGAGATCAAGGACAAGAAGGGGATGGAAAACGTAGCAGCTGACCATCTGTCAAGATTGGAAAATCCAGAGAGGGACGAGAAAGACAACAAGGGAATTGGGGATAGCTTTCTTGAAGAGTACTTGATGATGATTGCAAGGGAGGAACCTTGGTATGCCGATATTGCAAACTTCCTAGTAGGCAACTTTCTTCCAAAAGGGTTCACTTACTAGCAGAAGAAAAAGCTCTTCTCAGAAATCAAATATTATTTATGGATGAGCCGTATCTTTTTAGAAGTTGTGCAGATGGGATTATTAGAAGACGCGTGTTTGGCAGGGAGATTCATGACATATTAGAGCATTGCCACAATGGGCCGACAGGGGGACATCATGGAGCTCAGTACACGGCCAATAAGGTGTTCGATGCAGGTTTTTATTGGCCCACGATCTTCAAGGATGTTGCCACCTATGTGTGAGAGTGCGACTCCTGTCAGAGGTCATGGAATATATCTGCAATGAATGAAATGCCACAAAGGAACATCCAAGTATGTGAAGTGTTTGATGTGTGGGGTGTAGATTTTATGGGACCATTCCCATCATCTAGAGGGCATAAATACATCCTTGTGGCGGTAGACTATGTGTCCAAGTGGGAAGAAGTGCAAGCATTACCCACCAATGATGCACGGGTAGTTGCGAAATTTTTAAAAAGTTTATTTTCTAGGTTTGGAGTACCAAAAGCACATATCAGTGACAGGGGAACCCATTTTACTAATAATCAACTAGCAAGGGTGTTACAAAAATATGGTGTAAACCATAGGTGTGCAACACCATATCATCCTCAAATGAATGGGCAAATCGAGATCACGAATAGAGCTTTGAAGAGAATCTTGGAAAGGTCGGTGGGTAGCAATAAGAAAGATTAGGCGGATAAACTCGATGACACGCTTTGGGCCTTGCGAACTTCATTCAAGACACCCATTGGGACCACACCTTATAGGTTAGTTTATGGGAATCACTGTCATCTACCATTGGAACTTGAGCATAAAGCTTATTGGGCCTTAAAAACATGTAATTTTGAACTAAGTGAGTTGTGCGCCAATCGGCTCTTGCAAATGAATGACGTGGAGGAGTTGAGAAACGAGTGCTACACAAGCTCGTTGATCTACAATGATAAGACTAAAAAGTGGCATGATGCAAGGTTGAAAGGAAATAAGGAATTTGAAGCTGGTCAAAAAGTTCTATTGTAAAATTCAAGATTGAAGTTTTTTCTGGGAAAATTGCGCATTCGATGGTCTGGGCCTTTTAAGATTAAGCAGGTGTTTCCATATGGGGTGATTGAGTTATGGAACAAAGATAGGTCGAGCTTTAAATTCAATGGACACCGAGTCAAGCATTATGAAGAAGGGATGCCAAGCGAAGAGAGGATTGAAGAAGACATGGATTTGGAAGAAGCCGCTACAACGTAGAGTGGGAAGGAGTCCAGCTTAAGACTCCTAAAAAAGAAGCGCTTGCCGGAGGCAACCTATCTTTTGAGTTTGCTTTTCTTTTCCTTTTTCTTTCTTTTCATTTTCGTCTTTTATTTCCTTTAACTATTTGTGTTTTGTTAAGGATTTTTAGTCTTAGTCTTCAAAATAATTTGAGTGTTGCTTGAGGGCAAGCAAGGCTTAAGTGTGGCGTGTGGTAATATTTTTGTGAAAAAACTGTAAGACCCCTTTCATACTTAACATTATTACTCCAAACATGCTAAATGCATATTCATAAAAATATTTTACATATATGGTATTATTACAAAAGACTGGATACAAACCGACTAACGAGGTTTTTACAATGTTATATATATATATATATATATATATATATATATATATATATATATATATATATATATATATATATATATATATATATATATATATATATATATATATATTACATAATTACCCAGGAATTTATAATTCGTAAACATACATAAGCAATAAGTACAAAAGTAATAGTATTAACTATTCTATATCTTCCAACAGTATATGTCTATACTGGATGCTTATCATCTGCAATAGTTAAACACTAAGGGATAAGCGGTGACGCTTAGTGAGTTCAATAACAGTTACAATATAACGTTATGTCATATATATATATATATATATATATATATATATATATATATATATATATATATCAATATGACAGAAGCAAAGAGGAACAAAGGACAACAAAGGCATGTGTATCATATGACAAGCTTTCCATATCAACGAATGATTTGATTCAAAGATTTACGATCAATGAGACACAATGATTTCAACATGATATACATCATAAAAACTCCAGCCCAAGAGACACAGAAAATACCATTTCTGCTTATCATTTTGCTAGCATATACATGCTTTCAGCCCTACCTAGCCCTATGCCAATACCAAAGTGATACGAGTCATTCTCTACATGGCCAAAGGCACAAAGCCAATACCAAAGTGATACGAGACATGCTCTACATGGCCAAAGGTATACGAATCCAATACCAGAATAACATAGGAAAGCACATTGCACATATAACACATAACATACAATTGTCCCTATATTGAACTCACCATGAAATAACCGAATGTTGTGATGAAATTACCCCCTAAGTGCATTTTTACCGATAGAATATGACTAGACACTATCAGCAGTTAACGATCGTCGGCTCGGGAAAATAGCTCAAAATCAGCAATACGGGAGAGAGGGTTGCGTTTTTGTGTAAACGGAAATAAGAGGGCCGATCCTCTATTTACAGGTCGAAAATTTGACTCTCACGTCGTGAGTCATATAAGCTCACGTCGTGAGCTCGATCCTGGTCAGCTCGTAGGCTTGCCACGTGAGTTTGGTCAGACCTCGAAGTTTGTGTTCCGAACTTCAGAAATTCATATATTTTGCATACGAACTCCATTTTTGACGTTCTTTATATCCATGTGTAGGTGAGATTATACTCTACAACTTTCTTTTAGACTCCGTCGGCTAATTTTGATTTCATTTTTAATATTATATTTTTAACAGGCCGGGACAGGAAAAGTCCGTTAAAAATTCATAACTTCTTCACAGACGTCCGTTTTCGTCTGTCTTTTTTACCGTTGTACTATTATTGATGAGATCTTCGATTCTCGTTTAGGTTGTGTCGGCTAAAAATTGTTTGATCTATAATTCGAATTTCGAACTGAATACTGCTATGCCGATTCTTAGAAAATCATAACTTCCTCATACGAAGTCAGATTTGGACGTTCTTTTTATGAAAGTTCTCGGTTTAACAAATGCTACGACTTTCATTTATATCACAAAGGCTAAAAAGTAGTTTATCGTAAACTCACTTTTTACGTCATCTGACGTCGTGCCGGTTATGTCGCGAAACTTCAATAAGTCATAACTTCTTCGTTATAACTCGGATTTCAGTGAGGTTTTCGCCTAAACGTTTCTAACGAGATAATTTACAACTTTCAATAACATTAATTTTACTTATTTCCAACTTAAATTTTACATTTTCGTTAATTTCAATATTTGACTTTTGCTTGGAATCTCATAAGACTTCCCATCACTTTCTGAATGATTCTAAACATAGTTTTACTTCAAATCTCATAAAACTATATTGTTAGAACTCAATGCTCAAAACCATATAATATTTAATAATATTCATTTTTAAACTAACAAAACACGATAACTGAACGTGTATGTTACAAATACCTCCTCCTTTTGAGGATTTCGTCCCCAAAATCACAACAATTTAAACAAATGGGGATATTTCGCTCTTATCTCATTCTTATTTTCCCAAGTATAATTTGGGCCTCAATGATGTTTCCACTTAATAAGCACTAACTCTACTTATTTATTACGTAGATCAACCGTTCTCTCGTTTATAATCTCTTCGGGCTCTTCTACATATCTTAATTTATTATCCAGTTTCACCTCGGATAACGAAGCCGTTTCGTCATATATGCATCAAACATTTACGCAGATAACTCACATGAAATACATCATGAATACCTGCCAAATTTTCGGGCAATTCTAAACGATATGCTTGCTTACCGATTCTCTGGATGATTTTGAAAGGGCCAACAAATCTGGGACTCAATTTTCCTTTCTTCCCAAATCAGTTAATTCCTTTCCATGGGGATACCTTCAACATTAGGAAATCACCCACCTTGAATTCTATAGGTCGTCTTCTCTTTTCTGCATAGGACTTTTGTCGATCCTGGGCTGCTTTTATTCTTTCTCGTACAATTTGAATCTTATCAGTGGTGTCTTGAATCATTTCAGGACCACCAAGGATTTTATGTCCTACATCACGCCAACATAATGGAGTACGACATTTGCGCCCATATAGTGCTTCATATGGCGGCATTTTGATTGAAGTGCGGTAACTGTTATTATATGAAAATTCGACAAGAGGTAAGTACTTATTCCAGTTACCACCGAACTCCAAGACACATGCACAAAGCATATCTTCTATTGTTTGGATTGTTCTCTCCATCTGACCATCTATCTGGGGATGATAAGTTGTGCTGAGAGAAACCCGAGATCCCAATTCACGTTGCATACTCTCCCAAAAATGAGAAGTGAAGCGAGTATCACGATCGGAAATAATCTTTAGTGGCACACCATGTCTTGCAACAATTTCGTCCAAGTATACTTGCACATATTTCTCCATTGGAGCTGTTTCACACATGACAAGAAAATGTGCACTCTTAGTCAGCCGGTCATCAATTACCCAAATGCTATCATTCTGCCTCGCAGTCTTTGGCAATTTGGTAATAAAATCAATGGACAGCTCTTCCCACTTCCACATGGGGATACTAATACTTTCTGGAATTCCATATGGATTTTGGTGCTCCGCTTTGACTTGTTAAAAAAACTCTTGGAATTCTTAATTGATGGTGGTGCTCAAACTTGCACCCGCGTTTTATTCTCTATTGGACTTTCTGTCCTAATCTCTGAGTTAAAGAAAAATCAATTCTCATTGCAGACTCTTACTCCTTGAATCTTCTGACTGAAGTTTCGTCGCTACACAAGACATGGTTCTCTGAACCAATTAATTCACTTCGCAGATCTATATTAGTCGGACTTGATTCTTTATAACCACTAAGGTCTGAACGAAAATCATTTTCTTAGTCATCACCGAAACGAAGGAAATGCGATACTAGAACAAAAACAGAATCGATTACTAGCTTCTTGGTAACCTTGTGACTTTCCCTGATCCAAGTGTGAGTCCTGTGCTTCCAGTAGTATAGGCCTCTACTACTATTCACACCTACTCATACTCGTCCCAAGTATTGTCTCGTAGTTCCCAAGTCACCATACAAAAGTTTTCACAAGGCAACTTATCACACATGAATGCGTTCAAACAAGTACATACAAAAATTTCTCCTAGACTCAACTAGGGATTTCGCATTTCTATCAAACATATCTTAAATTTATTATACTCGCCTTCTAAAATCCTTTTTACGCATATGCTCGATCTAGCACATCCTAATACTTTTCCTAGGTTGATAGGAATTTTACTTCCAAATTCTTCATATAAATTCTTTCTCGGGTAGTGTCTACTCTACAAGCACACTATACCATAATTTACTCTAGTAGTGTGGAGACAAACGGTCTCTAACTATCTGCATCATCTTCTAACTCATGCAAGTCACCATGCACATTTATTCATTTCATTATCCTTTCATGACATTGTCATTCCTTTATATGAGAAAATTTTCCTTCTCATGGGTGTATCTTTTTAAGTCTACTTCATAGGAATCTATCCTAGGAAGTCTGCATTTTAATTGCATCTCAGCATGTTTTACTAGCTTCGACTTGGTTCTCTGTCATTCCTAACAACAATATCTCTTCTCATACAACACTATGAGTGTATAACTTCTTCTACTATGTACTCTACCTTACTCTGACTAGTAAGCCATTCAACCTTTCACAACTGAATGACTCATTTCACCATCCTAATCAAGTATGTTAAAGTCGGCTTAACACACTATGGAACTTTCATAAGGATGTGATAGAAGTCAATTGTCACTCAGTATTATTAAATACTAAATCTGAGCATCTTGTATAGGGTTACATATCAGCTCTTACCATACCACTCGTACTGCATATTACATTACAATGTTAGACAAAGTATTGGCCTATTAAGTCTGAAAACTCTGTTTGCCTTTTCTTTAATCTTTATTTGAATTCTTCTTAATCTTGCACAACCATAATTTTGATATCACCTAAGTATTTATCACCATTTTCAGTTCTCCTAATTTAGTAAGTAATCATTGCTTCAATCTGGTCAGCGGTGGAATAACTTCATCGATTATGCCAAAACATTCATCTCGTCCGAATGTACTTTGAACACACAACATTCCTCCAAAGGTATTATTATTTCATCAAACATAGTTTGAATGTAACACCACTCTATAGGTATTAATACACTATTTACAATATCACTTGATAGATTTTATTTTATGATATCCCTTGGCCGTTTATTTATGAAGTTATCGATGTCAACTATCGTAAGTCTCCTTATCACCTCGAAAAGTTTCATGCCGAGGATGATATCAAAGTTGGACAAGGATATAGGAATCAGGTTAACAAGAAAATTATATCCTTCTATTTCTATGACACAATCTCTATAGACTTTACCAACAAGTAATGACACACTTTCCACGGTATTTATATGAAACGGTTGAGCGAGTGCAAAGTAAGCAATTTGAATAGAACGCGCATATTGTAAGTCCCTTTTCTGCTTGTGTATCAATCAGATCCGTTTGATGGTGCGGAATCCCAATCAAACGGATGATGTCAGATCAAATAGAAGAGAAGGAGAAGAAGAAGATGATGAATCTTGTATGTATTGATATGATTGAAGATCCGGATACAAGATTCACACACACTAACACACACTCTCTTTTCTCTTTCTTTCTCTCTCTAGAACACCTTGAGTTTCACACACTTAAGCTCTTCTAGTGTTCATCACTCTACTCCTCACCCCTTACACCTATATTTATACATAAGAAACATGGGCTTGGTGAACATGGGCCGTAAATGGGTTTACGGCCGTAAACACAACCGTAAACACGTATACGACCGTAAACATCAAGCTGTTTACGGTCCTAGACATAAAAATACAATTTCCTAGAAAAGCAAAGTATAAACCATATTTTGACCCAACAATCGCCCCCTTGGTTTATAGCTTTCTTTTCTTTTCTTAAATGACCCAACAAACTCCCCCTAAAAAGTAGCTGGCTTTCTTGTTCATCTTCATTGTAAGCTTGGCTTCAACATTTATCTTCAAATTCTTCAAAACCTTAAGATGAACTTGATGAATCTTCAATGAATGACTTCATCTTGAGCACTTGAGCTTTTCTTCAAAATTTGGCGTTGAACGCTCGTCGGGTGAGGAGGCTTGATGTACTGATTCTTGAAAGATAGCGCTTTCAGCTTGAGAATCTTCAGAGAGAACGTCAGAGAGAACAAATCTTCTGGATCACTTTAGCAGGTTCAAGATAGCAGCATACTGATTGAGGAGGCTTCAATGCAATCTGTCACATAATCTTCAATTGCAGCTTCACCTTGCTTCTGGGGTTGAAAGATTGAATGTCGAAAGAATAATCTTCATTTCTTGCTCCTTCGAATGAGAATTCTTCGATGATCACGGATGAAGCCTTGGCTCAGAAATCTTCGACACAAACTCCATGAGTTTCATCTTCACCTGAATTCACTATTCAAGACAAAACAAAACTAAAAGAAAATTTAGCACACAATATTTTTGGGTTTTTGATTTTTCTGAACAAGAAATAAAACAGAAATAACACTATTTTTGGATTTTTAATTTTCTGATTTTTGTTTGGTTTTTAAAATTTTTAATTCTCCCCTAATATTTAAATTAGAAGAAACTATGAACAAATTTAACAAAAATAAAATGATATCTAACTTTAAGAGTGATTTGGGATCAAAGTTTTTAGACAGCCTTTATCTGTTTATCAGTACCTCTCCCTTCATGAATAGATCTGGTCAATCGCCGATATTGTGGCCCACTTAAACACGAGAGATTGTGACAAAATTAGGACATACTATAAGTGACAAGACAATGTGATCCTATGTTCCTAGATAATATTCCTAAATGACCATTCAGCTGACGACGACCAAAGATATTGTTGTCCACCTAAATTGAGCAGCGAGATCTACAGGCAATCTGTAAGTGTTTAGTTTTAGTTGTATCAGAACATGTTTCCCGCTTCCTGATATGCTCCAGTAATCAAGGACTTCCAGAATACTCCTTACATCGGGTGAGCAGACAATTATTATGAGAGAACTCAGATTTAGAATGCATATGCTATACACCCAGGTCGGATCTCTTCCAATCACGCAGAGGGTGAAACATATGACTAACCAGATTTAGAGGGATTGAGAAGTAGAATGATGCATATGTTGTGTACCAGGTCGGATGGTTAATCACGCAAATGAGACAGCATATGGCTAACAGGCAGGAAGAATTGCATAGATAGAAGATGCATAGAAATAGAGTTGCATATGTTGCAGTCCAGGTCGGATGTATTTCAATCACGCAGAGGAGGCAACATATGACTAACAGAAGGAAAGCAAGAAAATAATTTTCTACAGACCTACTTTATCGGAATTCCCCAGTCGCCCCATCAATACCGGAATTAAGGACAAAGTCCATACATCGAGGACGAGTTAAACCACAGTTCTAGATACGGATAACTTTAATGTGACCGGTGGATTATCATGTATATCTCCCTGCTCAACCTATCTGAGCGTCGTATTGTCAGGCTAAACGGATCTAACTAGGTCAAAATTTGTCAAGTCTATGAATTCCTTAAGTTCATTAATGCCTAGTCAAGTCCATTTTAATCTCTCGTGCCTACCAGGGCATCGAACACAGAGCCTAGACAATTCAGATTCAGTCCCTTACACAGATTCAGATTGTCTGTTATCACTTGATAATATCACTTCCCAAAACATCTCCCTCAAGCACATTTCATTAACACCATATTTTTTTTTTGATTTTTTGATTTTCTAATGTTTTTGGATTTTTTTAAATTTTCTAATTTTTGTTTTGTTTTTATTTCTCCCCCTAAATTTGTGCATAGGAGAGAAACGAAAGTAAATGCAAAAATTTAAACTATCCTAAAACAAAAATTAGTCTTTAAAGCGAATCAGCTTAAGAAAAACTCAGGAGTATAGAGAGGAAAACTCAAACCGTAAGTCACCGATTGAATTTGCATCCAGAAGGTCTGAGAACAGCACGCGTAATCTCAGAACAGATCCGAAAATTCTTCATGTCATTAAGCACAAACCCCGTTTGTGATCTCTTCCTTTCTTTCTTTCCCGCAAAAGGACACATACTCTCAAACAAAGATCTGAATGTTGTACAATTGAGAGATGTCCCCTATCATGTGCCTGGAATAGCCATTACCAACAAACCGAAGTCTGATGATATGCCTCCATAGCTGCTCCGACACAAAGCGAGATTAGTTGGTCTTTGGAACCCAGTCCATCTTGAAACTGGGTTGACCTTTGTCATCCTTGCAAGGAACTCTTTCCCATGACATGTCCTGCTTATCACAAACAGAAGATGTAGAAATATTAGAGTCATTAGTTGATTTGGGAGAGTGAGCCTTTGGAATCCATTTGTAGTTGGGTTTAATCCATTTCTTTTTCGATCTGATGGGTGGCTCGATACTTGATTTTGAACTTGATGTCGGCTGTTGAGATGACTTTGATTTTGGCTTCACGGGAGCATCTCTTGGATTTGGCTTCTTGGCCGGCATTCCCTTATTGCCCTTGGGATTCAGATTCTTGGCCTTGTAGATTTGATTCTTGGCCTTCTGCGCGTTCCAGTCACCATGGTCTGAACGTGACCTTGAGGGGTTTCTTTTGAAGTATCTCCCTCTTGGCGCGTTCTGCCAGCCTTGTGCATAGTAGGGAACGTATGCACGATTTGGACAGTTTCGGGCAATGTGACCAGGTGTTCCACAGTGAAAACAAGTCTTTTTCTTCACTGGAAAATTGTTTCTTCCTGCCCCTGGTGGCGTGTCCTTGCCTTGTCTCTTATTGTTCCCACAAGCACAATTACAACAGGCACTCTGTTTCACTGGAATTGGTGGCCTGTATTTCTGAACAGCAGGTTGATCAAAAGCAGTTGAGTTCGAAGCAACCGATTCAGAGTTCAAGGATATGTTGGTTTGTTCAATGGTGTTCTCCTTGTTCTCATCCTCTGCTACTTTACCTGCACATGAAGTAGATGTGCTAGAAACAGGAACATCAGTATTTTCAAACAAATAATCAAATATGTCAAAAAAAATTAACTCAACATGATCCGATGCAAAAGCATCAAAAGCATCACAAGATGTATCATCAACTTTAATATCAGAAACAGAAGGTTTTTCATTGGAAACAGAAACATCAGGTTGAGGCTCATTTTTGTTATCAGAAACAGATCCTTCAACTTGTGCTTTGACTGATCTAAGGATTGATCTGCAGGGAATCTCATCCTTGGATAGGGGTTGATACTGATATGTATGATTATAAGGAGGAGGTACACTATCATATCCTAGACCCTTTTGTTGGTTTCGTTTAAACTGCATGCAGTGATCAATCATGTTGGCCACTACCTCGCTTGATCCATCAAATTTTCTAAAATCAAAATTTGCAGTTTCAAATTGTCTTTTTAATGTATCAAGCTCGGTAATTAACTCATCATTTTGTCTCTTAACATAATCATAAAACTCACATTTTTCACTGTATTCTGTCTGAATTCTTTTAAAATCTTTTATTTTTTGTTTCTAATTGGGCCTTAAGGGGTTTCTGTCCTTTCCTGAGTTGATATCCTTCATATCTCAGGTCCTCAACTTCTCTTTTTAATAAATCAATTTGTTCCCGAAGAAATTTAATCGTAGTTTCACAAGATGGAGTACATGAAACTTTATTGACTGGAACGTTTGAAGAACTCATTGTTTTTTTTTTAAAATGCCCTTTGACTGAAAACTCAAAAGTCAACGTCAAAAGTCAAATTTGAAAAGTCAAACTTAAAAGTCAAACCGAAAAGCTAAATTTGAAAATTTAAAAGTCAAACGAGAAAGTCAAAGTTTATAGTCAAAGGTCAAACTTTAAAAGTCAAAGTCAAAATTTTAAGTAAAAAAATCAAAAATAAAATTCAAAATTTAAAAACTAAAATTTTTTGGTTGAAAAAGGAATTTAAAATTAAAAGAAAATCAATTTTGGGCTGAAATTGACAAAAATGCGAAAGTAGGTGCGAAAGAGAGTCTTTATGAATAAAATCCGGGAGTAATGGAACAAGATGCAGCCTAGAGCAAATGGTAAGACGCTGGGGTGTTGAACTGAAGCACCCGGGTTCGAATCCCGGCACCTCCAATTCGCCTCCTATTTTTGTTGAACGCTGCTGCAAGCCGTAGACCAAGCCGCGTTGCCGAGCCGTCCTCCAAGCCGCGATCCACCAAGCCGAATTCCGAGCCGAGGCTACAAACTCCGGCGACCGTAAACCGGCGACCGTAAACACGTTTACGGCCGTAAACTCCGGACCGTAAACTCTTCAAGGACCGTAAACACAGCTTCAGATCGCGAAAAAAACGACGTTTTTCACCATTTTTGCTCCAAAACTCGATCAAAAACTCGTTTTTATGAAAAACGCGAAGAACAAACCCCCCTAATTTTCAGAGATCTATCCAAAAACGCAAAAATCTTTCCAAAATAAGATCAAATCGGCTCCAGATCTGACAAAGATGAGTGATACAATCCAAGCTCTGATACCAATTGTAAGTCCCTTTTCTGCTTGTGTATCAATCAGATCCGTTTGATGTGCGGAATCCCAATCAAACGGATGATGTCAGATCAAATAGAAGAGAAGGAGAAGAAGAAGATGATGAATCTTGTATGTATTGATATGATTGAAGATCCGGATACAAGATTCACACACACTAACACACACTCTCTTTTCTCTCTCTTTCTCTCTCTAGAACACCTTGAGTTTCACACACTTAAGCTCTTCTAGTGTTCATCACTCTACTCCTCACCCCTTACACCTATATTTATACATAAGAAACATGGGCTTGGTGAACATGGGCCGTAAATGGGTTTACGGCCGTAAACACAACCGTAAACACGTATACGACTGTAAACACTAAGCTGTTTACGGTCCTAGACATAAAAATACAATTTCCTAGAAAAGCAAAGTATAAACCATATTTTTGACCCAACACATATTTATGAGACACAAAAGAATCTGAGGTACCAGAATCAAATAAGGTGTGAGAAGGTCTAGAATTGACGAAAAATATACCAGTCACAACATTCGGGTCCTCGCGTGCCTCCTCTGCGGTAATCTGGAATGCACGACCTTTAGCTTTTGGCACCTCCTCTTTTTTAGTTAAAGTACCCATCGGTTGTTGAACGGAAGCTTGACTTCCCGCCATTTGGCTAATAAGAGTAGGGCAGAAACGTTTCCTATGGCCAGTAACACCACAAACATAGCATGTAACATTCTTCCTCAGGCAAACAGGCTTCGTGTGGCCCGTTAATCCGCATCCATAGCAAATCACCGGTCCTTTTCTGTTCTGCATTGACCTTGGTGACTCTTCCCACATTTTCGACACGATGGTGACTGAAGAGAAAAAGATTGTGACCGACCGCGGCCACGAAAGGTATTATGAGATTGTACTTGTCTGCTAGGATCAGATCGAGTCGATGGAATAAAAGAAACAGAAACAGTTATATCCACACGTGGATGCTTCAGAAGATAAAGAGTGGCACCACGTATCTCCAAGTCGTGCTCTCTCTTTCGGGCATATTATTTATCTTTTAGCACATATTAGCATATAAGGCATTTCCCTTAAAGTATGCTAGTGCACACTATAGCAATTGAGGTATTCAATCTAAGGCATGCTATAAACAATTCAATTAGCATATAATATTAATCAAGGCATATACCATACTTAAGTCTTTCCTATGGTTTGTATCCATATACTCACAATGAATCCGTTCATATATTGAACTTCCGACAGTTTAAGTCTAAATACCAGTCTGTGGTATTTAGTTCACTTAAACTACTGCTCTGATACCATGATTGTAAGACCCCTTTCATACTTAACATTATTACTCCAAACATGCTACATGCATATTCATAAACATATTTTACATATATGGTCTTATTACAAAAGACTGGATACAAACCGACTAACGAGGTTTTTACAAAGTTATATATATATATATATATATATATATATATATATATATATATATATATATATATATATATATATATATATATATATATATATATATTACATAACTACCCAGAAATTTATAATTCTTAAAACATACATAAGCAATAAGTACAAAAGTAATAGTATTAACTATTCTAAATCTTCCAACAGTACATGTCTATACTGGATGCTTATCACCTGCAATAGTTAAACACCGAGAGGGATAAGCGGTGATGCTTAGTGAGTTCAAGAACAGTTGCAATATAAATATATATATATATATATATATATATATATATGTATATCAATATGACAGAAGCAAAGAGGAACAAAGAACAACAAAGGCATATGTGTATCATATGACAGGTTTTCCATATCAACCAATGATTTGATTCAAAGATTTACGATCAATGAGACACAATGATTTCAACATGATATACATCATAAAAACTCCAGCTCAAGAGACACAGAAAATACCATTTCTGCTTATCATTTTGCTAGCATATACAGACTTTCATCCCTACCTAGGCCTATGCCAATACCAAAGTGATACGCGTCATTATCTACATGGCCAAAGGCACAAAGCCAATACCAAAGTGATACAAGACATGCTCTACATGGCCAAAGGCTTAATACCAATACCAAAGTGATACGAGTCATTCTCTACATGGCCAAAGGCACAAAGCCAATACCAAAGTGATACGAGACATGCTCTACATGGCCAAAGGTATACGAATACAATACCAGAATAACACAGGAAATCACATTGCGCATATAACACATAACATACAATTGTCTCTATATTGAACTCACCGTGAAATAACCGAATGTTGCGATGAAATTACCCCCAATAAGTCATAACTTCTTCGTTATAACTCGGATTTCAGTGAGGTTTTCGCCTAAATGTTCATAACGAGATAATTTACAACTTCCAATAACATTAATTTTACTTATTTCCAACTTAAATTTTACATTTTCGTTAATTTCAATATTTGACTTTTGATTGGAATCTCATAAGACTTCCCATCACTTTCCGAATGATTCTATACATAGTTTTACTTCAAATCTCATAACTATCTTGTTAGAACTCAATGCTAAAAACCATATAATATTTAATAATATTCATTTTTAAACTAACAAAACACGATAACTGAACGTGTATGTTACAAAAGTTTTTAAATTTTTTTTGAACCCCCATCACGGCGAGTATGAGCTGTTCACTCGCCGTGTTTGGGATATTTTTCGCGATTTCTTTCAAGAACCCGTTTCAACACGGAGAGTTGGGTACCCTAACACGACGTGTTACCCTTTTAATTACCGAAAATATAGAAGTTTTTGAACTCAGTCAAAAAGGGGTTTTAACCCTAAAAGGGCAAAGTCAATCATTTTCACCTACAACACCCGGAATACGCCGAGTTTCCTGTCAAGAACAACGATTTATACTCCTTTCGGTTCTACTTCGATTTCCTTCAACAAAGGTAAGATTTTACCCCCTAAACCTGTTAAAGTTAAGATTTTTCTACGTATTGTGTTTGATTTGGGTGATAAATAGAATTTTTGAATTTTTCATAAATTCTAGGGCTTCGATTTTGGATAAATTTGGTTGATTAAACCAGTTTTCTTGTGTCTAAATGCATATTTTAGTGTTCTAAGCAAACCCCTGAAGTTGGTTTAAATTGATTTGGTCGTATGGGTTCGATATAGAAAGTGTTGCTCGAACTGTTCGACAAACACGCCGAGTTGTTCATACAACACGGCGTGTTCATTATTCAGAACACCCAATTTTGCTTAAAATTTTTATTTTTACTTCTTTTGGTTTTTGTTTGCTCTTGTGGTGTTTATGTGTGCAGAAAAAAAGATGAGGAGAGGTGGAAGAGGCCAGCAAGTACCTAGGGACCAAGGAGATTTTCCTTGGTACAATTTTCCACAAGTTGTCTCTCAAAGGACTATAACATAATGGAGGAGCAAATTGGAAAAACTGAAAAGAAAAGAGTTTTACATTGCTAACGAAGTAGACTGGAGTTGGCTGGAGCAGGTTTGGTTAGTTGAAGCTATGAACCCGTACTTGACAAAGGTGTTTATGAATGATGGGGTGAGGGTCACATGTACTTCCTAGAGGAGGTTATTTCAAATACAAGACTCAGTTTACAAGGAGCTATGCCTAAAGTTTTATGCCACTGTTTAGTTCCAGGGTGGTGATTATCCCTTTGATACACATAAGTTTACTTTCTTTCTTGGATGAGCATATAGGGAGTGTAGTGTTGTTGAGTTAGCATGGAGGTCTAAACAATAGGTCAGAGGCCATGACGAAAGCTTTTGGTACATTTCTGTAACATTGTCATATGGATTTCCCGTATGATGTTAATGGGACGAACTGGTGGACAACAATTGCAAACGGGGTACACATTCCATCGGCTGCTCAGGAGGGTGACATCCGGTCATCGATTCACCGTCTTCTTCGGTGATTTGTTTCGAACACAATAAACATGAGGAAAGACGATGACAAGGTTCCAAACCGTGACTTTTTTTCTTGTGGAGCATTATCATTCCTAACACTTTTTGTAATGTACCATATTGCTTGGCGAGGTACTTGGCGGAGAAAGGGGCAAATGATAGGAAATGATCACCCATTTGTGGTGGGATGTTTGTGACAAAGCTGGAAAGGTCATATGGAATATTTGAGAATGGGGTCGGAAGTTTTCTAACCATGATGCACATGCGCCCATATAGCACCTTTCTTTCCAAAAGGGCTAGGATTGTTGAGGACGATGGAGGGGGTAATTTTTCTATCCCCCATGATGATGAGGTTTTGGTGTCGGGGCAATCGGGAAGAAGAGTGAGGCCTAGACCCGCGAAAGCACATGAGGAGCCACCGGTGATTCCGGTTGAGGATGAAATGCCAATGGACCCATACAACTTGACTATGAGGCAATTTCAAGACAATTTGGCCCATGGTGTGAGTCACACGAATATGACCTTGGAATTCATGATTAGCCAAATGAACATGCACCGTCCCGATTCTCATCCTATATATCCATACATTCCAAGTTGGGAAGATCTTTGGAGGGAAAGTCAAGGTGGAGCCGGAGGAAGTGGAGCTAGAGGAGAAGAAGAAGAAGACTAATTATCCTTTTCTTTTTATTTGTGTTTGAGTGTTTACGACAATTTTTATTTGTTTTGTGTGTTTTGGTTGTTTTGGTTTGTTTATTATTTTTTTAAATTTCTAGTAAGTAGGACAATTTAGGAACTTTAAATTTAATGGTTGTTTTTCCTTTTGTTATGTTGTTTGTTGTTTTTGATCTTTGCAGAAGTTAGGTTGAGAATAGATCGAATAGTTAAAACATGAGAAGATCAAGTGAGGGATCGAATCGTTTTCGAGAAACTAGAAGACTTTGAGCAATTTTTGAGTCGGGTGTATATAATTGCAAGAAATGGATCTAGTTACAGAAGACACAACAGGTGTATTGCATTAATACCCTTTGTGAACCAAAGAATCGTTGTTGGAGAAGAAATAGTAAAATATCATGATCTTAACCATAAACACGCCGTGGTCAAAACCAAACACAGCGTGTTCCTGAAGAAAAACGCAATTTCTGTCTGAATTAAAATTCAACATGACGTGTTTTCCACTACAACTCGACATGTTTCTATCTCAACTAATTTTCTCGAGTCATTGATTTGATCTTATTCAAGGCATGCATTTTCCACATTTATGAAGTCACACGAGATTTATGACACCCAAGGCATGGATGAGCTGTTCCCATGCCAAAGTCAACTGAATAAGGAGCTAAAAAGAAGAATTGTCAACCTCGTCACTACTATCTCAGGGGAGTCTGTTCATTTTCTCATCTTTTTACTTGTTATTTAATTTTTGCATAACATGCAACGAGGACATTGCATAAAATAAGTGCGGGGTAGGGGGTGTGTTATATTAGTTACATCAGAATCCTAGGTAATTTTTTTTTAAATTGAACATATAAAAAAAATTGCTAGGTTAACTCAGAAAATTATGGTAAAGCAATTAGGATTCCAAGCTAATATTGTGTTTGATGATTCTTTGAGGACCTAAATGTTTAGTTGAGCCAATATACATTATAATATATTTGTCGCCTCCTTTATTCTAGTGAAATCATGGAACAAAAACATAACCTTTCTTAGTTTGAGGGACGCAACATGTTTAGCATCGTCTACTTGAAATGTGTCCAGAAATGCTTAAGTAGTCATTACACACTAAGACTAAAGCCTTTAATTAATAAAGGATGAAGTTAAAACCCCTTGCGTAAGCATATGTTTTTCTAGGTTTTTATATTTGAGTGAAAAAAGTGCGTTTGAAAAAAAAAAGAGTGTTGAAATGTTTGAAAGAATCTACAAGTATGAAGACATGAAAAAGAGCTACAAAGTATCAAAGATTCAAAGCAAAAGTTGTATTTTTATTTTATTTGTAATTTTCTTTTCTACGTTATTTTTCCATATGTACGCTTGGGGGTTTAACCAAATATTCCTTGAGGTTAAGAAAGTTTTTTGCGGATGGATTCGGAGGGATGCATAAAATGAGTGTTGTTCGGAAAAAGTGGGCGAGTGTTTATGAAGATTGTGAGTATTTAGGATTGGGGAAGGGGGGGGGGTCCTTAGGAAAAATTAGACACAAATGCATGCATTGCGGTCTTGGTATAATGTTTGGGTTCAATTTTGATTGTCTTATGTGGTATTAGTGTGCTAAAATTCAGTTTAGTTTAGGGGCAAGCAAAAGTCAAGTGTGGGGTATTTTGATATGGGCATATTTAGTTATAAAATTCATGCATTATCTTAATACTTTATGTTCTTTTTGTCTCAAATATTGAACAAACGGTACTTAATTAGTTTAAAGCTTCGTTTTCAGCAACAAAGACATGCTCGAAAGGAAAAGGAAGCGGATTTAGCGATTGGAAGCTTGGATTTTGGATTTTGAAGGAAGAAGATAAAATTGAAGAAAAGCACGACGTGTTTATCCTAAAAACACGACGTTTTGGTGTAGAAAATCCTGACAAAATAGTGCCTTGCCGTACACACGATTTTAATGAAGAACACGGCGTGTTTAGGTCCTCCAACACGAGGTGTTGCGCCTATTTTCAGCATCTATTTATGGATCGTTTCTGTTCAAAACCCTAACGTTGGTTTGGAGTTTTAGCGACTTTTGGAGGCCAGAGATATTCTCAAGGAGCTTTGGAACTCAGAATTCGACTAGATGCTATTTGTGAAGAGATCAAAGGCAATTAATCATTACTCTTCTTAATTCTTTTTTGTGAATCATGTTTACAACATTAGATTTCGAGTTTATGATTTTATTTGCTGAAGTTATGGGCTAAAACACCATACTTTCGTTTAGAATAGATGATCTTATGACTATGTGTTAATTGAGTGGCTTTGGATCAAGTAGAATTGATTATTTATCATGACAAGCTTTTTAAAAGATCCTTATGTGTTAATGACAATTATTTTCTGTTAATTACTAAGTATATTGAGTTTTATGAACATCTGCTTGATTGCTTGCCTCTTATTATTTTTGTGAAAACAAGATTATAAGCCAAGTGTTGTGAACATAACCTAGGGTTAATTAGAAAATAAGTAAATTAATGTGTGAGCATGTATGATGACCAACCATATATGAGTTACTTGAACCAACGAATTTAATTAACTACCATTACAAGTCTTGTTTGATTCGAACTGAACACTAGTAAATTCTTTTATTTAATCACTTGATCACTGCTTGAATTGTTTTATTTGCTAAAAGATTAGTAATAGTGAACATGAACCTAATCACATTAGAAATTGGTAATTGATGATATTTTAATCCACTGCACTTTCCACGAAATTAACCATAGGAATAAGTGAATCGAATCTAAACGGGAGTCTCTTAATCTTATTGAATCTAATTGTATTTTGTTTCTTCATTTAGTCATTAATTGTTCTTTGCTAAGTGTTAAAGTAATTGCTTAAGTTTCTAGTCTTGTAAAACTAGAGATAAACCCCTTCTTTAATTAATTGTTTAAAATTAGATAATATTAGTAATAACTTTGATTGTTTACCGTTCCCTGTGTTTGATATCCTACTTGCCTTCACTAAACGGCTAATCGATAGGTACACTTCCTACCGTGTGTTTGTTTTTGTGTTTAAGTTAGTTAAGATTAAAACTAGTACATTCCACACGTATCACCCACGTACTTAAGGTACGCCCGACATACTAACACAAACCTTCGCGTCCGCTTAAATGAGTTACACCACGCGTAACTCTAACTTACGCCCGACGTAAGGAACAAATTGCCAATATTTAAATTTTTGGGCCAAAAATGATAATACCTGAACAATGAGTTATGTATCGCGTGGAATACCCATGTCTATGTGTTATGATTAATATGTCTAAAATATTAGTTGCATGAAAAAGTAGAGTTATGGATACCTTCAGGAATCGTATGATAGGATTGCCTGATTTGTGTGATGTCTTATAGTGTAGGGTATTTGGATGTTATGTATCGCTTGGAATCGATATCGGCCCAACTAATTGCTAAATGTATGCTTAAAAGTTGTATACGGTTAGGATCATATAGCCCTAGAATGATTGATTTATCATTATTTCCTATTTCTTTTCTGGTTGTGCAATTAGGTTAGAATCATTATTAGACAGTCTATGTGATCCCATTTTGTATATAACTTGCATGCATAAGGCAACCGACATTATTGATTGAGATTCTTTGTATGGTAGAGGTGGTCAGATTGAGAATTCCTGGGAGAGCCTAGGTAGCCATAGTAGATTTGGTATGTTCTATAGCTTTGGTTTGGTATATGGATTTAGTGTAGTGACCTACAGGAATTAGAACGACTCTTGAGGAGGGTATAGCTAGGTGTGGAAGGTAGTATTGGGCCCGTACTATTGGAAGCACAAGATTTGTACTCGAGACAAGGACGGACCTTGAGACTCTAAGGAGTTCTATATAGTGGGAGTTCCCTCGAGTTTTATGCTGATTGTTTTAATGTTTGTATTTCAGTTTGAGTATGGTGGTGATCAATCGAAGAGGCAGTTCTGGTTATGGCTCGTGCACAGAACCGATTGATGAGAGGCTACGTGAGTTCATAGCGGCCGAGGTCACTCGTGGTATCGTGGATGCTATTCCTGTGATGTTTGGTATCATCAAGGAGGGGATTTTAGAGCTTATGGATGAACGAATCAGTTCCTTTCGAGACGAGATTGCTGCGGGTCAGTTAAGAGCACGAACTCCCGCATTTCGGGAGTTCAAGGCTTATAGAGCTCTAGATTTCTTCGGGGCTAAGGACCCCATCGCTAGCCGGCACTGGACCGCTAACATGGAGAATGCTCAGTGGAAGACTTTTTTCCTAGAGGGGGGCAAAGGTAGGGTTTGCATCCTGCCTGCTAAGGGACTGAGCACGTGACTGGTGGGATGAGGTCGACCGAGCTGTGGGGACTAAGGCGGTGGCAGCCATTACTTGGGAGGAGTTTGTTGCGAGGTTCCAGAGGGAGTTTTCACCGGAGATTGAGGTGAAATAGCTGGCGAGGGAGTTTCAGGGCTTTTTGAGCCGAGATTGTTGCGGGTCAGTTAGGAGCGCGAACTCCCGCATTTCTGGAGTTCAAGGCTTATAGAGCTCCGGAGTTATTCGGGGCTAAGGACCCCATCGCTAGCCGACGCTGGATCGCTAACATGGAGAATGCTCAGTGAACGAGTTTTTGCCTAGAGGGGGGGAAAGGTAGGGTTTGCATCCTGCCTGCTGAGAGACCGAGCATGTGACTGGTGGGATGAGGTCGACCGAGCTGTGGGGACTGTAGAGGTGGCATCCATGACTTGTGAGGAGTTTGTTGTGAGGTTCTAGAGGGAGTTTTAACCGACAATCGAGGTGCAGCAGCTGGCAAGGGAGTTTCAGGACCTTCTCCACACTACTGAGACTGTGGCGGAGATCACCACCAAGTTCTGGGAGAGGGATCTTTTGGTTCTGCAGTACGTCGCAGATGAAGATATGAAGAAGAAGAGATATCATGACATGTTGAGAGATGACATCAGTGAGTTTTTGAGCTTTTCGGGATGCAAGACCATAAATGATATGAATGAGAGGTCTCTCAAGCGGGAGATTGAGCTGGAACTTCGGACGAAGCGCAAGCCAGAGCAGGTGCAGACTGCCGTGGGCCAGGCTAAGAGGCCCAAGACTTTTGAGTCACATTCTAGGGGTCGACAGTGCCAGGGTCGCTGCGGGAAGTGCGGCAAGCCGTACGGTGGGGCATGTTGATCAGTGGGTTCAGGTTGTTTCAGATGTGGTCAGACGAGTCATATGGGTAGGGACTGCCTCCACAGGGTGCTCCGATTTGCTTTCATTGCAATCAGAGCAACCATAAAAAGGCTGATTTTCCGAGATTGTCAGGAGGGGCAGTGGCGGCGCCTACACCAGTCGCCTTGAGGATTACTGATGGCCGTCAGGGCAAGGTAGAAACACCTGTGGTGAAGAGCAGGACATTTTAGCTAAATACCGATGTGGCTCGAGCAGCACTGGATGTGGTTACCGATATGTAATTTTATTATATCTTTATTGCTTTCTTTATTTATGATTATATTGTATCTGATCATGTATAAGGACTTTCTTAGTCAATCATATGACTGCTCATGTTCTATTTGATCCGGGTGCTACCCGATCCTTTGTATCTCTTGTGTTTAGCAAGAAGTTTCGTGATGCTCCTAGGATTATCCGTTAGAGGTCGAGATTGCTAATGATCGTTTTGTGAGTGCTTCGAGGGTTCATCGTGCTGATTCCTCTGCGAGGGTCGAAAGTTATTATCGGGATGGACTGGTTGGACCCGAATGGGCCATGATTGACTGTGAGCGATAGCTAGGAGAGTTCGAACCCCAAGTGGGGGATAATTGGTTATTCCTGGCGAGGGAGATTCGCACGAGCCGACTCTTTATTCAGCTCCGAGGGCCAGAAGATATCTTCACCAAGGTTGTTCTGGGTTTCTGGCTTATGTGGCAGATACTCAGGTTGAGGGAACGATGGTGTTGAGTGAGGTGCCCAATGTTTGGGATTTCCCCGATGTGTTTCCTAAGGATTTTCCAGGAGTGCCTCCCGAAAGACAAGGGAGTTCCGGATTGATCTAGTTCTTGGTGCGGCCCCAATAGCCAAGGCACCATATCGCTTGGCACCATCAAAGATGCATGAGTTGTCTACGCATCTTCAGGAACTGCTACACAATGGATTTATTCGACCTAGTAGCTCACCTTGGGGAGCACCGATCCTGTTCGTGAAGAAGAAATACGGTTCACGCAGGATGTGCATTGGCTACCGGGAGTTGAATAAGCTAACGGTGAAGAACCGTTATCCACTTTATTTGACCAGCTTTATGGTGCATCTTGGTTTTACAAGATTGATCTGCGATCAGGTTACCATCAGATGAGGGTCAGAGACGAGGACGTGCAAACGATGACCTTCATAACTCATTATGGTTATTACGAGATCGTGGTGATGCCATTTGGGCACACTAATGTACCAACAACATTCATGGATCTAATGAATCGGGTATGTAGAACGATGATAGATCAGTCGGTGATCGTATTTATTGATGACATTTTGGTCTACTCTAAGACCAAGGAGCAGCACGAGGATCATTTGCGGGAGGTATTGGAGACCCTGAGAAGGGAAAAGTTGTATGACCAGTTCTCCAAATGCGAGTTCTGGCGATGGGAGGTGCAGTTCTTCGGGCACATCGTCAACCGGAATGGTATATTGGTTGATCCGGCCAAGATCGAGGCCTTGATGCAATGGGAGGTTCTGAGAACCCCATCCGAGATTTGTAGCTTCTTAGGTCTCGCAGGGTAGTATCGGAGATTTATTCAGTATTTCTCCAGATTACTGTGCCATTGACCCGTTTGACGAAGAAGAATGTTACTTTTCGGTGGGGGACCCGATCAGCAGTTGCCTTTTGAGACGCTGAGGAAGAGATTATGTGAGACCCTGATTCTTGCGCTTCCGGAGGGTATGGATGAGTTTGTGGTTTATTGTGATGTCTCTATATCGGACTTGGGAGTTGTTCTTGTGTAGAGGGGTCATGTGATTGCTTACGCCTCGGGGAAGCTGAAGCCTCATGAGGCGAATTACCCTACGCATGATTTGGACTTGTGAGTTGTGGTTTTTGCATTCAAGATTTGGAGACACTATCTTTATGGGGTTAGGTGTACTATCTACACTGACCACAAGAGTTTGAGGTACCTCATGGATCAGCCGAATATGAATATGCGGCAACGGAGATGGTTGGATGTGGTAAATGATTATGATTGGGAGATCCTATACCTCCCTGGGAAGGCAAATACGGTGGCCGATGCTCTGAATCATAAGGATATGAGTGCCCCTATTGGGGATATATGTTTGAGGATGGTTATCATTTCTACTTTGTTAGATTTGATCTAGAAGGCTCAGGTGGAGGGATCGAAAAAGGAGAATTGGAAGGCGGAGCGGATCAGGGGGCATATTCCTTTATTTGTTAGAGATAGTCGGGGATTGTTGACTCCGTGTGGTAGAGTTTGGATTCCGACTATGGGTGGGTGAGGCAGATTGTTCTAGAAGACGCCCATAAGTCAAAGTTTTTGATCCATACGAGGGCCATGAAGATGTACAGGGATCTGAAGCCGAGTTATTAGTGGCCTTGTATGAAAAGGGAGATAACATGGTTTGTGGAGCGATGCCTGACTTGTCGGAAAATCAAGGCCGAACATCAGAGACCTCATGGTAAGATGCAGCTGTTACTCATTCCCATGTGGAAGTGGGAAGTGATTACCATGGATTTTATCACGAAGTTGCCAAGGACGACATGTGTATTTGATTATACCTGGGTCATTGTTGATAGATTGACCAAGAGCTCGCATTTCATTCTGATTACCGAGAGTATATCTACTGAGAAGATAGTTGAAATTTACATTCAGGAGGTTGGTGGTTCGGCACAGGGTTCTAGTTTTAGTGGTTTCGGATCGAGATGTTCGCTTCACCTTTAGGTTTTGGAGGAAGTTTCACGAGGAATTGGGTACTCAGATGCATTTCAGTACAACATATCATCCCCATACCGATGGACAGAGTGAGCGGACGATTCATACAGTCGAAGATATGCTCCGGGCGTGCACATTATATTTTAGAGGGAGTTGGGTACTTACATTCCACTGGCCGAGTTCTCTTACAACAACAATTATCACGCCAGTATTGACCGACCACCTTTTGAGATGTTGTATAAGAGGAGGTGTAGGACTCTGGTTTGCTGGGGCGAGGTCGGACGTAGGGTCATGGGGAGTACTGAGGTGGTGCTGAAGACCACCAAGTTGATTCAGTAGGTGCACGACAGGTTACGAGTCATGCAAAGTCGGCAGAAGAGTTATGCAGACCGAAGACGTTCGGACCTCGAGTTTCAGGTAGGGGACTTGGTGCTTCTGAAGGTGTCACCTTGGAAAGGTGTCATCCGGTTTCAGAAGCGGAACAAGCTGGGGCCCCGGTTTATTAGTCCCTTCAGGATCACCGCCCGGGTGGGCAAGGTTGTATATCGGCAGGATTTGCATGATGAGCTCAGTCAGATCCAAAACACCTTCCATGTCTCTCAGTTGCAAAAGTGTGTAACCGATGTTTCTGCAGTGATTCCTTTGGATGATATTCAGGTCGATGAGCGTCTGAGCTATGCTGAGAGGCCAATTACGATTCTTGATAAGAAGACCAAGGCTCTGCGCTACAAAGTGGTGAACCTGGTGAAGGTGCAATGACAACACCGTAAAGCCTCTGAGTGGACGTGGGAGCTGGAGGATGAAAAGAGGGAGCACTACCCAGACTTGTTTGCAGCAGCAGACTTCAAGGATGAAGTCTAATTCAAGTGGGGGAGATTTGTAATGCCAGTGTTCCATGTATTTTCTTTTTTAGCCTGATCTTTTAAAATATTGAAAAGTTTATCCCTACATTGGGTGTACGAGATAAGTACGTCGGCTGTAGGTCTTTAATGATGGACATGTGTTTCCTCATGTACGTTGGGCGTATGCATGTGTACGCTGGGGGTACACATGCAGGGGAAAATCCTAATTTTTAGGGTTTGGACCCTATTTAAAGACCTTTATGGCCTTAAACCCTTTCTTACCTTCAACCTCCATCTTTCTTTGCCTCCATCTCGAAACCCTAATCCCGGTGTGTGATTTTTGAAGCTTTAGAGTGACATTTTGGTGTTCTTGGTGGTGAAGGAAGACCTTTGGAGTTATGGTGTTGCTCTCAAGCTTTTGGATCCAGATTCTTCTCATCTTTGTGCATCTGCTAGAGGCATAAAGTTCATATATTGGAGCATTCTTTGCTAGATCTTGTGTAAGCTTAGATTTATGCTCTTTTTGTCCCAAAACCTTGATCTTTGTGAGTATGGAATACTCCAGAGCTTTTAAGCTGTCCTTTCAGACGTTTTAGGGTGTATAGTGTCATAAAAATGCAAGCTTGGTCCTTGATATTCATCCATGCAAGAGTTATGGAAGTTTAAGCGATGATATAAGTTAGGGTTTTGGTTTTTAGCTTCCTTTTTCCATGAAAAGGCATAAAGGTTTAGACTTTATGACTTTAGACGTTTATTAGGTTTAGTTATGAAGTTTGGACGTTATGTCTTAAGGTATTAAGACCTTATTAGTGAAATTGGACATCTGACGGGTACGCTGGGCGTAACCATGGGCGTACTTGGTTGCTGCCCTGTAATCCTTCCAAGTAGAGGTTGTATGATGGTCATAAAAAGTAATATGTTGGGCGTACTACCAGAAAACACATTTGGGTCATTTTGGGCCTTGGGTTGTTAGGGATTTTGGACCTTGTATTTTTGGGTCATGCTTGGAAAGGGAAAAATGGTCTTTTTCCCTTGGTAGAATAAATACGGTTTGAACCAATTATGAGTTAAACCTGGATTTTTAATTAGGGTTGTCTTTGGGTTTTGATTAGTATGAGGAGTCGTGATAGTAGCAGCTCGAGTATGTGATTCAGTTATCTTCAGTTAGAGGTGAGTCTTCTCAATGTGCTTGTGGGTCGAAGACACTAATGACGGCCCACTACGTTGTTATGCAAAATGCTAATTATTATGTGACTCTTACATGTTTGTATGATTTGAGTTGGAATAGACCCTAGGGTTGGGCCCATAAGTGTATGATGGGTTGAAAGAACTCAAGGCTAGGCCCATGTTTATGTATTAGGCTAGAACACCCCCAGGGCTAGGCCCAGTTGTATGTTCGACAGTGGTAGTTTTGGGGAACTCAGTAAGCATTGTGCTTACAATTTATTTCTTTGGTTTCAGGTACTTCCGGTACGAAAGGGAAGAGCCCGCCGTGATGACACAACATCCTCCCCTCATGATTTCCGCATTTTATGATCTCTTACTCTGATATTTTGTGATAGTTTGTATTTTGGATGATTATGTGATGTTTGGATTGATGAATTTAAAAATGAAAGTTTTACTTATAAATTTTAGATCGTTAGAATCTCCATGCCAATTCTACTTGTAACACCTAAATTTACACAAATATATCATGGATTTAATAACATAAAACATAATATTTAACAAAAAGAAAAAAGTGAATTCTTGTATGATATGTTTATTTTATTCCATCATATATGGTGAATGCATTTTAGAATGTTTGCCTCATTTCAGTGCAAAACTGCTTTGCTTCAAGTAATTGGCAATTGAATTAACTTATACAAAGATACACCAAGAGTAGGATTCAAAGTAGAAACGTTTTGGGTTCATTATGAATTTGCAATTAATATTTTTGCAATTTCAAAAACAAAATTTGACTTTTCCCTAAGATTCAAAAAAGACAAAATTGTAAATATAACTTACATAACAATGAATCCATGATCCAGCAATCGAAACCTAATTTCTTAATTTAGTTTTTTTGGTGAATCATAACCTCAAGACCCACCAAATACTCATCAAAAATCGTATTTAATTACAAATTATAATTCATAAAAACGAAAATTAAGAAGAACCCATGTAATATATATCTTACAATAGGAGTAGGAGTTGCATTTGAGAAAGTGAAACTCAGAAGCATTGAAGATTACCTGTAATAATAACACTAACCCACATGTCTTGAAAATATTCAAACAAAGAAAGAAAATTAATTAGACTTAAGAAACTTGACAGAGGCTTCATCACAAAAATGGCAGAACGTAACCCGGGAAAATAATATATGCAAAAAAAAAAAAAAAAAAAAAAAAAAGTTCAAGCCATTTAGGCATTTCAACAAACACCTTAAAGTCAATACGTTAAATAACTGAAATCAACATACAACCCTCAATTGCAGATGAACTGGATTTTGAGCTTACTCTGTACCTTTGGATAAAGTCGTTTGAAGCAAAATCTATGATAGATGATAAAAATCCATCATCTTTATCAACCAAGATCAAAAAATTTCTTAGAAACAATGTAGGAACGACTCTAACCTTCTGATCGAAGTGACGCACAGTGGCTCCGACAGGGCTCCTCACTGCCATAGCCTCTTCATGCCGATTTGAGGTGTACAGGTCAACATTCACTTTCTGAGGCTTCCTCTATACCAGAAAACAAAGGGAGAAGAAGGAAGATCGACATCAACAAAAAAAAAAAAAAAAACTCGACAGCAGCACAAGAAAAATCGACATTAGCACAAAAAAATTCCATAATTTTTTGAGTTCCAATTCTAACATATACCAGAAAACAAAGGGAAAAGAAGAGATATCGACATCAGCAAAAAAAAATCGACAGGAAGGAAAAAAGATGAATGAAAGCAAACAGCAGGAAAAATAAAGACGAATGCAGAAGCAGGAACAAACACGAACCTTGAGGAAGCAACGATCTCTGGTGTTTCTGTGGGCTGTAACGATCTCCGGCGGTGGGGAGGAGATGGCTAACGGCGGTGGGTTCAAAGGGGAAGGATAGAGGAGGCAACGATCGAGAGAACAACAAATATGGAGGAGTATGTTTTTCTGTCGATGTATAAGGTCGTATAGTCGCTTTCCTCTGGAACCGACTTCAAACTGTGAATAGGAAGACGCCAACTTCGAAGGGGTTGTAGCAATCACGTTCATTGATTAAAACATTAAACCATAATTTTATTAAAAAAAACTAATCAGGGGAGTAATGATACGGACAAAGAGGGTCTTGGATGAACATATTGACATGAGGGGGTGTTTGAACATCAAAAATTCTTTTTGCAGAAAGACTTTTAGTGGAAGCATTTTTTGCAAAAGATGCTATTTAAAATGTATTTGGATTAGACAAAATGACTTTGATTAACTTTTATATGTAAAGTGATAAAAAGTTAGGTTTTTGTGATTTTTTGAAACCCCTTCTTTTACTCTTTGTAAAAAGTCATTTCAAAAAAACTTTTCAGTTATCCAAACATTTTTTGGTTTTTTTTTTAACTTTTTGAATAAGTTAAAAGTTAAAAAGTCAATCTAAAAGCAATGTCAAACACCCTCGAGGCTTATTACGCGTCAAGGCGTCGCAGTCGACCACACCTTCCACAAAAGGCTTGCAGCCATAAATCGCAACCATGTCTGCGATTAATTCTTATGTCTCCATCTATCGGTGCCTAGATGAAATTCTAGATCACCACAAACACAAAATAAACACACTGATGTATCCAATTAATAGAGAAGAGTAAGGGGGAAGGGGAAGATAAGTTGTGAAGGAGAATAAGGTACCAAAACCTGCAAATCTAAAAAAATCAAAGGTAGTTATGACTACAAACCACTACTAAAGAGGAGTTGAGGTGTGAAATTGAGAGAAGGAATAAGGAATCGAAAAGGGATAGAAGACACCAATCTCATTCTTATTGGCTTACAGTGGCGGGTGATCCAAAACTTTGCCACGTAAAATGTAAACAGAAGAGCAGGGAGTAAATTCCTCAAACTAAGGGACGGAAATTGTAAAATCGGAAGAACTTGTGTGGTAAAAGTTTAAAGGGTGGAAAGGGGAAAAAGTGAAAAAGCCCAAAACACTTGTGGCAAAAGTCTGAAAGAGTCAAAGAATACTATTCCTAAGGATTATATATATATATATATATATATATATATATATATATATATATATATATATATATATATATATATATATATATGGTTAGGTTCATGTGAGACGGCCAAATTTTGTGAGACAGTGAGACGCAATTTTAGCCACTCATTTTAGAGATTAAAAAAAATATTTTTAAAATATAAAATAATTGAAAATTTTCGAAATTTTTTTTTCAAATATTATTTTCGTCATTTATATTTTCTAAAAAATTAAAAAATAAAAAATAAAATAAAATAAAATAAATTACTTTTTTTTTACATATTCTAGTAAAATATTAGAATATTCTAGTAGAATATTAGAATATTTTACATATCTGACAAATCTAGTAGAATATTTTAACATTTTAAAAATCATATTAGAATATTTACAGTGTAATATTTTATTAGAATATTTCACGTATTTAAAAAAAACGGTAATTTTTTTTAGGTTAAAAAAGTGACGAAAATAATAATTAAAAAAAAGATTTTCGGATTTTTCTTTCTATTTTGCATTTTAAAATTATTTTTAAATTGCGTCACGGTCTCACAAAATTAGCATGGTCTCAAATGAACCTGAACTTATATATATATATATATATATATATATATATATATATACACAATCGGTTTTAAAAGAATCAAATTGCCGGTTTTCGAAAACATATTTTTGTTCGATATTTTTTTGTTCATTTTACCTTTTTGGATAGGCCTACCAAATAATCGCAAAGTTAAAAAATTGGGCAGTAGATGAATCCATAAATGAAACTATTCCCCTACTTATCTATCAAAAAAATATCCAAGTTTGAGATAAATTGAATTTGATTAGTTGAAACAACTAGGCTAAAGGACTTTTGATAATTAATAATATTACTATTTTTTTAGATTTTGACCTAAATATTTGAATAGTCTAAAATCAGTTTAACCGTGTTACAAAACTTCCATCATTTCAATTTCACAATGCTTATGTTTAATCGGTTTTAAAAGAATCAAATTGCCGGTTTTCGAAAACATATTTTTGTTCGATATTTTTTTTTTCATTTTACCTTTTTGGATAGGCTTACCAAATAATCGCGAAGTTAAAAAATTGAGCAGTAGATGAATCCATAAATGAAACTATTCCCATACTTATCTATCAAAAAAATATCCAAGTTCGAGATAAATTGAATTTGATTAGTTGAAACAACTAGGGTAAAGGACTTTTGATAGTTAATAATATTACTATTTTTTTTAGTTTTTGACCTAAATATTTGAATAGTCTAAAATCAGCTTAACCGTGTTACAAAACTTCCATCATTTCAATTTCACAATGCTTATGTTTAATCGGTTTTAAAAGGATCAAATTGCCGGTTTTCGAAAACATATTTTTGTTCGATATTTTTTTTTTCATTTTACCTTTTTGGATAGGCCTACCAAATAATCGCAAAGTTAAAAAATTGGGCAATAGATAAATCCATAAATGAAACTATCCCCCCCCCCCCCATATATATGCACCTAGATAGATACTATTCATTGAAAACAACTATCCGACACAAAATAGTCTGCCAAACCGGCCCATAGAAACTCTTCGTCGAAAGTAACTATCTGACACCGCTGCATCGTACGGGTACCCCACTTGTATGTGTGTGTGTGTGTATATATATATATATATATATATATATATATATATATATATATATATATATATATATATATGTGTGTGTGTATATTCCAAAATAAAAAACTTAAAATAAAGATAAAAACCTTTTTTTTTCTGGCTCGTCGTAGACATTTAAGGATATTAAAATCCTCATGACTGACCTAGTAACATGGACATAACAAAATAACCTGAATTTCATGTTCCAACCCCATAAGCTTTAGACTGTTCGAGAACTCTCCAAAAAAATCGGTCCATTGCAAGAGCAGTCCAAAAAACAAACCCACCATGTTTCAAGACAAACCTAGAACGATTCGCAACTGTTTTGTACATGTTTAGTGTTATATGTTTTAACCAAATTCCACTCCTGAGGTCCACTAGGCCTAAAAAATGTCTACACTACATATATAAACAAATATTCAAGCTAATATTTTTGTAATTAAATACAAGGCTCGAGCCCATTGTAAAAGAAAAACCCATTTTTTCAATTCTAAAGTCGAAAAAAAAGACAAAATCGACACTTTTCTCGGGTCTCACAAAGGAAAGGAAGGATCCCCCAATTCTTCTCCAAATGGTTCTAACCGAGTTTTATTTTTTGTATTTAATCTTATAAAACCCTAAATATCTGATTTTGGTATGTTATAGTTGCATTTTTAACTTAAGTTATGAGTTGTGATTATAATTTTTGATATATAAATGATTATTCTTTAGAGAATAATGCTTTTGATACATTTTTTTAGATAAATATGAGTATTATGTTATTGTTAAATGTTAGTAATTATAAAAGAACAACTCATATGACTTGAACTTTGTACCCTTTGGTTTGGAAAATGCTATTTCATTACATACATAAATACATGTTCATTATTTTAGTTGATATATGTATCTTGCATAGACGAAATAGGTATGTATGTAATATTAGTTAGGTAATAAGTATGCAATATTGTTAAGCAACTACTACTTATCAACTTGTTTATTATTGAATTGATAAGAGTTTTAGATACTTGTTCGATGAATGTAATGCCATTACTTCCCATCTAAAATATTTTCAGGATCATCCCATATGACATGGAAAGATGTTACAATTACAGGAGGTTTATAATAATTCTTTTATAATTGATTTTCATGTGTTTCTTTGTATGGTGTAACACCAAATCTTTACGGAAGAATACTATGATGATAATTACCCATGCATGACGACCAATATAAAAATATCAGATTGTTACCCAATATTTTGATTCTTTTTTGGTATATTATCATGTCATATCACCTCAAATTTGGAGTTACACAATATCAAATTGGGTATTGTTAACTACACCTACACGCACTACACATAGGGTTAATTGACCAATGTTAACTACACCTACACGCACTACACATAGGGTTAATTGACCAAACTATAAATCCATCATATATAAATAAATTTTACATGTAATATAGTTCCTTATTTTATGTAAGTTTTTTATAAAACAATCCATCTTATTTTTTAATATAAACAAATTTTACATGTATGTTTGATCATTTTTATTTTTAATATAAATAATGTTACATATATGATCCTTTATTTTTATCTTATTTTATATTTTGATCATTTTCTAATAGTTTGTTTTATTTACTTCTTTATTTATAGTTTCTTTTAGCATTTTTAGTCTTTGTTATTGTTATTGCATTGTACATTCTATTTCCTTCTTTATCTTTGATCGTTTCAGGTACTCTCTATTTTGCATAAGGTGTTTTGCATGTTATTGAAGTCTCGTTGCGGTTGCAGATTAACTTGTTGTTGAGCTTGGTAGGCTTGCGAGGAGTTTCTGGGCTTTGCGGATCCATTTGGGAAGAACTGGGCTTAATGCATTGAAGACTTGGAAGAAGTGAGCTTATGAAGATGGGTGATGGACTCTTGTTATTGGGTTTGGACTATCCATTTTGAAGTTTGAAGATAATTGGTTAAATTTGAATCATGTGAGGTGTGAAGGGGACCAAGAGAATCTTGAGTAGTGGGGTTGAGTTGTGGAGAAACGAAGCCAATAGTATTTCACCATTATTTGTAAGGGTGGGGTCACACTTGTGCAAGTTTGCGCGGCTACCTGCCCAACTGCACAATTAGGGGCATTTTCGTCATTTGGCTCATCATATACCTTGGGTTAGGTTTGGCAGCCATTACTTCGAATTTTCCACCATTGGATCATCTTGGAGGCGTTTTTGGAGAGCTAGAGCCATCATCTTCTCATTCTTTTAGTAATTGCTAATTTCTTGATGTTAAAACACTTTTATGATTATTATCTTGTTACTATGAGTGGCTAGTTAGTTTATTTTGGTTGACTTGGGCTAAAACCCTTGGATGTTTGTGTTACATCCAAAAAATCAGAGTAAAATTTTCATTTTTCCAAAACAACCCCAAATCAATAATTGTTTACAAAAAACGTTGTTTCAAAAGTATAGTTCGTAAATCGGAGTATCCCAAAATCCAATAACATAAAATCCGAAGGATGTGCACGATCACACCTTTGCTTTTCCTGATCATCCGAAGTACCTGAAACAATAACAAACAACTGTAAGCACAAAGCTTAATGAGTTCCCCCAAAGTACCACCACACATACAGATAACATATATGAATAAGCATGCATATAGGGTTTGTTGGTCCTTGACCTCAACTCAATCATACCGGGTTTGTTGGTTTACAGTACAAAGTAGTAAGACCTCAACCCGACCGTCCAGGGTTTGTTGGCATGTAGCCTCAACCCAACAATCTAGGTATGTTGGCATGTGGCCTCAACCTTACCATACCGAGTTTGTTGACCTCTAGTCTCAACCAAACCATATCGGGTTTGTTGGCACGTGGCCTCAACCCAACAATCCAGGTTTGTTGGCACGTGGCCTAAACCTTACCATACCGAGTTTGTTGACTGGAAACACAAAGCATTACAATCTCAACCCAACCACACTATGTCTCCATATGCAACAGATAAATATATAGCCAGTAAACAGATAAGCAGGCAAATCTACAGATCAATACCACATACCAACATCCTAAATACCAGGATATAGATCAAACAGATTACTACAACACAACAACATCCTATATACCATGGTAAACAACCTAGTGGGTCGGAATTGGTGCCTTCGACCCACGAGTATAGTGAGCAAAACTCACCTGAATTGAAGAACCTTGAAAGACTGCGATATGCTCGCTTCTGGACTGCTTGCTCCTGTGAATCCACTACACCAGAACCAGATGACATCTTAATCAATAGCCCAAAATCCTCAAGTTTAACCCAAGGTCAAACTTGGTCAAAAAGTCAACGGTCAACGAAATTCAATAAAAGTCAAAGTCTAAGGTAGTTGAGTACGCCCAACGTACGCAGCCCGATCCCACTCCTTCATTAAGCACTTAATCCCTTAAGGAATTTTCACCCAAACTCAGATCTAGCCTCAAAACATTGTCTTAAGTCATATAGTTTCCACCTTTATGACTTTCCATGGCTACGGAAGGTCCAAAAGCTAAAACCCCAAGTTATTAATCCATTAAGACATCACAACTCTTGCATGGAAGGGATAGAAGGAACAAGATCACATTTTTATGGTTCCTAATAGCTACATAACGGATAAAGTTTCCAAGTTTATCCATTAGAATGATCCCAACAAACAAGATCTAGTCTTTAAGTCTCAAAGGGACCAAAAGTGCATCTTTTTTCAACTTAATCCATTAAGTCCAAGTCTCCAACCTTCAGATCTGAATCAATATAATGTTTAGATGGATAAAGTTTCCAACTTTATCCATAAGAAGATCACAAACTTTCAAGATCTAAAATTTATGCACTTAAAGTAACCAAAAGCTCATAACACCCAAAACTAGCTAGATCTAAAATTTTCATCATCAAGATTCAAACTTTATAGCTCCAAAAGAAAGATCAAGGTGAACAAGGTCTGAATCTACAAGCTCAATGCAACTAATGCTTCTTCAATGAGTTCCTTCTTCTCCAATATGCACCAAGAACACTCCAAAGCACTTAAAAACAACTTCTGTTTGCTCATAAGGCTCAAACTAGGGTTAAGGTTTCAAGAGAGTGTGTTGGTGAGGTGGAGGCTGAGAATGTAATGGGTTTGGGGAAGTTAAGGAGCTTAAATAGGGCTAAAACCACGAAAATAGGGTTTTGACATTGATCGCTATTTTGGCACTGATTGTGTACTCCCATCGTACTCCTGCTACGCCCAGCATACTAGTGATGCCCTAGTACATCCAACGTATGCGACTAACCCAAAAATCGTCCTAACTTCAAACGGTCGTAACTTCTTCGTTCCAACTCCGTTTTCGACGTTCTTTATATCCACGAAAAGGTTTTGAAGAGCTCTACAATATTATATAGATATCTTGGAATAAAAACTTCCCGAACAAAAATCCATATTTCATGCAAGAAGTCAGAAACATCACTTTTCCCGTTCTGCCCCTTTGACTCCAACACACACACACACCAAGGGCTTGGATCACATAACCAATATTGTCAACATGCAATAGGATCTAAACCTTATTCCCTTAAAGCTCAATGCCTTTACTTTCTCCATTTATTGCCCACAATCCCGAAATAGGAAACTTCTTGAAACAGGATGTTACCACTCTCCGCCATTTAAACTGGATTTCATCCTCGAAGTCCGTCTCGGTTACGACTTCTAAAACAACACCAAAATATTCCAAAAACTCCCTCTAACCATTTCGAAATGAAGCAATCTTATAAATAAAACTCGAGAGACCACTTGGAAACCCCAACTGCCAACAAGCAACCCAATAACTTGAAAATGCTCAAACACAACAATTTCTTTTTCTCCCTAACTATATGGCCCAACTTCCATAGAAAACTACACAAACAGGGAACTCTCAGTACTACAACCACAAACCATCCTCATCACTATACTTCCCAAAATCGGGAATCCATCGGTCTATTCTCAGAAACCTTAACCTAATACTGATGATCATCCATTCATCGAACCTACCCCTAGTCCCTGACTAGGGACACTGCCAAAACGTGTTGAAAGGATACTCAAAACATTCTGATCGATAATTCCGCCGAAAAACTTTAAATACACTCTTGACCTCACGACAAGTCATCACCAACCCGCTGCCCCCACATGCATAAGGTGTTGGATTAAGTGTCTAAGACCATAACTATAATTGGTATGCACTTGACCCGATAGTAGCATGGTCATTTTGGGTTGCCTTCACCAGAGCAATTTGATAGGATGAATATTTGAGAAAGAGGTTATTTGTGATTTATTAATATATTATAAGAATAATATATTACTTGAGAAATCATATTATTTAATTGGTATTGATCAGGAATTAATTTGGAATTAATTTAGTGATCAAAAGAGACTGATTAAATTAACGGAGACTGATTAGGTAAATCAGTAATACATATAGTTTGGGCTAATGATCCATGTTGATTAGGGATGAACTAAATGTATGTGAGAGTCCATGAAGATTTAGTCCAAAGGGCCTATCAAATGAGTTATTGGATTGCTTAAAGGCCTAAGTAAAAGAATTAGGGTTTACAAGTTAAAACCCTAGGAATTCCACACTATAAATGTAAGACCTATCACTCCCAAAATTGGCTAAGACTTCAAAGAAGAAACCCTAACTGATTTTTGGTGCCTCCTAGCCTCTCTCTCATAATCCTCCATTGTTCTTGGTGTTTGTGACTTATTTGAGGTATCACATTTGAGGTACTAAGCTCTTGAAAGGCCAAGTTGTATAAGCTACAACAAAGAGGTATTCATCTAACTTGTTTTATGTTGTAAATCTCAAAACTGTATGCTAGTTAGGGTTCATACTTTGGATAGAAGAAAATTGCATGTATAACTTGAGAAAACTTAGATCCAAAGCATTAGGGTTGTATGTGCACCATATGATTGTTGTAGTGCTCAAAACACATCAGTGGTATCAGAGCATATGGTGTTTTATGTTATATTGATGCATTGGTTAACTATTCAAAGTTGAAGTGTGACATCCCCAATTTCACGGCCAGAAAAGACCGGCTTAATTTATGCTTTTAAAATAATTTCAGAGTAATCATTTGATTAAAAGTGTTGCGGAATTTGTTCCCAGAAAAACATGATAAATATGTTATCAAATCATTTCCGAAGAAATGTAGTTTATTCACTTAAACCATTGGGATGTCATTGTCAATACAAAAACATAAGGATAAACCAAACTTACATTCATTTACACTAGTGATCTACTTCTCTTTTAATCTCTCAGTGTAAAGCAACTTCGTATCGATACCTATGATACAATTAAACTGAGTGGGCCAGGCTTGGGAGCCTGGTGAGCATATAGGGTTTTCAACCCACAATAAATAAATTTATTATGCTTAAACATCAAACAATCAACCCAATTACCCAATCCCCATTATCTTATTTATTTCTTAAGGATTTACCCTAAGAATCAACTATCACTCATTCCTAAGGATTCATCCTAAGGAATAGGCACGAAGTCCATCGCTGCCCAAGGTTTATACTACAAACACTAACAAACGTCGATCCCCACATACTGATCCTATACAGTGATCTTACTAGATCTCGCCTAAAGGATCGATATGAACAACCAACTAACGAAACTGCTTCGGAAATTCCCTAGCAGCAAACGAGGATCGATAAAGACATCAAATGAATGGAATAAGTTTAACCACGAACCTTCGTTCGTAAAAGAAAGAACCACAAGACAATTAAGTCAGGGGTAGTTATCAATGCCTAGGCTGTGGTCTGAATATCGTGAGGTATGTAACCCCCAGGCGCACCCTATCCAGCATCGAACTTTGCCTAGGCTGTGGTCTGAATATCGTGAGGTATGTAACCCCCAGACTTACCCTATCCGGCAATGGAAACGCTGACTAATGCCTAGGCTGTGGTCTGAATATCGTGAGGTATGTAACCCCCAGACGCATCCTATCCGGCAATGGAAACGCTGACTAATGCCTAGGCTGTGGTCTGAATATCGTGAGGTATGTATGATGGGTTTTGAGCATTCTAACACTTCCTAAGTGTACATGCAACTCTAATAACCTTGGATCTATGTTTGTCTAATAATCAAGCAAAGTTGAATTCCAAGGTTATATTCCTATCTAGCATACATGGGGAACATTTTTAACTTGAATGAAAGATAGAATAACTTACCTTGTTGTTGATTATGATCCTTGAAACCTTGTGAGCCTAGCACCCCAATTGTGATTCCTCAAATGCTTCACACAACACCAAATGCAAAGGAGTAAACTTTGAGAGAATCTTACACTTGCAAAATCGGCTCTAGCCCTCTTGTTTCTTAGTGTAGCCAATTTTGGTGGAGAATGGGTTTCTTATATAGTGTTGACACATCTAGGGTTACACCATGTAAACCCTAATGTGTCATGACTCTTCATTTCCATGACCCATGGGTTTGTAACTCCCATGGAGCATCCATGGAGCATCCTATGGGTGGAACCCAACTTGATAATCCATGGAGCCTCTTAGCCCACTATATAAGATATGGAAGATTTACATAATCTACCCATATATTTAATTAGTTATCTTTTGATCACTTAATTAATTCTAAATTAATTCTTGATCAAACTAATTAAATAATATTATTAATATATTAGAACTTATAATATATTAATAAACCATAAATGTTATTTCTCTCATTTTAGTTTATCCAATTGCATGGTGCCATGCAACCCAAATGGACCATGCCGGGTCGGGTCAAGTACATACCAGAAATAGTTGTGGACTTAAACACCTTATCCAACAGTCTCCCACTTGGATAAGTCTAATAACTATAACAACAATACTTCAGGAACCGATCGGCAGTCGTAGCTCTTTCAAGGTCTCTCGGAACTGAGAAGATGATGATACGCCATTTAAGATAAGTGATCATATAATCCTCTGTTCTAGATATCAGCCGGACAAATACATGGAACAATGTCTAACTTATTGTCCAGCAGTTTGTTTCCCGATTTCCGATTTGTTTGACAAAGAACTTAATTGAACACATCAACTTAGTTCTGACCGGGCCCGGTACATAGGTCAAAACAAAATCATCGAGGGGCCCAGATATCAACTTCTAATCCAAGAAGGAACAGATAAACTTCGACTCATATGTTTGTTCTACCACTCATTGAATTATACACAAAAGCACGTTTTATAACATCGAGTTACCAATGCGTTAACGTATAATCAATGCATAACCAACTCATAAGTAACAAATCATATCTCTAGGTTTGAAGACTTATATGATATTACCGTCCCACGATCACTCGAGATAAATTCCATGAAGTGATTCCAGTGAGCGTGGGTTGAGTCCAATGCTCAGAACTTATGAGCACTCATGAGTGTTGTAGCCATGTCCAACAACTTAGACCTCTGCAACCAATCATGACAGTCTTGATTCATACCTACTTCCGACATATGACTGACTGTGGAGGTTCGAATAATATGATATACCAAACATAATTATTCTGGAAGTCAAAACATGAAAAAGAAATATAGTAAACGATCGACAAGAGATAACAACACTTTACTCATAAATAAAACACCTTTTATTCATCATCTAATGTCAATTACACTTTACAAATTTCAAGGTTATCTAACTACTAAATCTAATATCATCCTTCAGCCCTATGCTCCGAGCATGTTGGAGATGCTTAACCCGAGTCAGTCCCTTCGTGAGGGGATCTGCTGGATTCTCATCCGATGATACCCTCTTTGCCACGAGGAGTCCTTCTTCTATTCGATGTCTGATGAAATGGTATTTTCTGTCGATGTGTCTGGATCTCCCGTGATCCCTTGGTTCCTTGGCTAAGGCAACTGCACTTTCACTATCACAGAAAATTTCCATTGGCTCTTTAATAGCTGGTACAACTCCAAGGTCTCCAATGAAGTTCTTCAGCCATATCGCCTCCTTTGCTGCCTCGCTAGCTGCTATATACTCTGATTCGCAAGTTGAATCAGCCACTGTCTCTTGCTTGGAACTCTTCCAAGAAATTGCTCCTCCGTTTAACGTAAAGACCCAGCCTGACTGAGAGCGGAAATTATCCCTATCAATCTGAAAGCTAGCATCACTATACCCTACAACTCTCAAGTCTTCACTCCCACCGAGGGTAAGGACCCAGTCCTTAGTCCTCCGTAGGTACTTGAGGATATTCTTTACCGCAGTCCAGTGTGCCTTGCCAGGGTTCCCCTGATACCTGCTAACCATGCTCAAAGCAAAGGCTACATCAGGTCGAGTACAGGTCATAGCATACATGATCGATCCTACAGCCGAAGCATAATGTATTCGACTCATTTATGCTATCTCAGCCTCAGTACTAGGGCTTTGTGTCTTACTCAATCTGGCGTTACTTTGGATGGGTAACTCTCCTTTCTTGGAGTCCTGCATGCCGAATCTCTTCAGCACCTTATCCAAGTAGGTACTCTGACTAAGTCCAATTAGTCTTTTACTCCGGTCTCTCAAGATCCTTATCCCTAGAATATAGGCAGCTTCTCCTAGGTCCTTCATAGAGAAACACTTCCCAAGCCAGGACTTAACTTCCTGCAGAGTTGGGATGTCATTTCCTATGAGTAGTATGTCATCCACATACAATACCAAAAAGCTAACTATACTCCCACTAGCCTTGACATATACACAAGATTCATCTTCACTCCTAGAAAAGCCAAATTCTTTGACTTTCTCATCAAAGCAAAGATTCCATCTGCGAGGTGCTTGCTTTAACCCATAAATGGATTTCTCAAGCTTACACACTTTATTAGGGTACTCTGTATTGACAAAACCCTCTGGCTGACTCATGTAAACATCCTCAGCCAACTTTCCATTAAGGAAAGCGGTTTTGACATCCATTTGCCATATTTCATAGTCATGAAATGCAGTTATGGCTAACAGAACCCTAATAGACTTAATCTTGGCCACTGGAGAAAAGGTCTCATCATAATCAACTCCCGGAGTTTGTGAGAAACCCTTTGCAACCAGTCGTGCCTTATAAGTGTGTACATTACCATCCATGTCGGTCTTCTTCTTGAAGATCCATTTGCACCCTATAGTCTTACGACCTGGTACATTCTCAACCAAGTTCCAAACTTGATTGTCATACATGGACTGTATCTCGCTGTCCATTGCCTCTTTCCACTTGGCTGACTCAGGGCCTGCCATGGCTTCCGCGTAACTGTTAGGTTCATCCAGACCTATCAGTGTCTCATCACTGATAAGTGTATCACCTTCCGCAGTAATATGGAATCCATAGTAATGCTCATGTGCATTCCTAACCCTTGTGGAACGCCTCAGAGGTACAGACTTGTCAATTGGCTCAACAGAAGTTTCCTCCTCAAGTTGAGTGTTAGGGTTTGAAGTTCCTTCACCACTTGACTCTTGAATTTCTTCAAGGTCAACTTGCCTCCCACTGTCTCCTTGGCTTATGAACTCTCTCTCTCGAAAGAAAGCCCTCCTAGCTACAAAGACCACATTCTCACTAGGTCTGTAGAAGAGGTAACCAAAGGATTTCTGTGGGTAGCCGATGAAAATACACCTCTCACTTCGAGGTTCGAGCTTATCATGAGTATCGCGTCTCACGAAAGCCTCGCAACCCCAAATCTTAATGTGGTCTAGTTTGGGTACTTTACCAGTCCACATCTCATGAGGAGTTTTGGCAACTTTCTTTGTGGGAACTAGATTAAGGATATGGGCGGCAGTCTCTAAGGCATACCCCCAAAATGAGATTGGTAGCGAAGCTCGACTCATCATGGAACGAACCATATCCAACAAGGTTCGATTACGCCTCTCAGCTACACCATTCAACTGCGGTGTCCTGGGAGGTGTCAATTGTGAGACAATCCCACATTCCCTAAGATAGTCGAGGAACTCTGAACTAAGATACTCACCACCTCGATCGGATCGAAGCATCTTAATGTTCCTGCCCAATTGATTCTCGACTTCCTGTTTAAACTCTTTAAACCTCTCAAAAGTCTCTGACTTATGCTTGATTAAGTAGACATATCCATATCTACTGTAATCATCAGTAAAAGTCAAATAATAACGATTAGCATCCCTTGTGGCATGTTTGAAGGGCCCACACACATCCGTGTGTATAAGATCCAACAAACCTTCACCCCTCTCACAAGAACCTGTGAAGGGTGACTTTGTCATTTTTCCAAGTAAGCATGATTCGCAACTATCATCTGACTTTAGGTCAAATGACTCCAATACTCCATCCTTTTGGAGTTGGCCTATACATTTCTTGCTTATATGTCCAAGACGACAATGCCATAATGATGCTTTATCCAAGTTATTATCATTAACAGAATCAATACACAATACATTATTTCCTAAGTTATCAACCACAGATACAGTTTCATACACACCATCACAAGGTAATGCTTTAAAATAAAGAACATTTTTAAAGAAAGCATTAATCGAACCAACTTCATTATCAAATGAAAAGGTGAAACCTTGTTTATACAATGCATGAAAGGAAATAATATTTCTTGCCATTTCTGGCGAATAACAACATTTATTCAAATCTAAACTAAACCCACTACTTAGCGATAAAGTATAAACTCCAATCTTGGTGACAGGTAAATCTTTCCTATTCCCCATGATTAAGTTTATTCTTCCATGCTCCACATTCTCACTTCTTCTTAGTCCCTGCAAATCAGAACATATACGAATACCACAACCGGGATCAAGGACCCAAGAGTTAGAATGGGGTGAGTTATTAGATAAGATAGTGTAAATACCTGCATGGTTGGGTTTAACTTTCCCATCCTTCACATCTTGCTGGTACTTTGGGCAGTTCCGCTTCCAATGTGACTTTTCATGGCAATAGAAGCATTCAGCCTCTTTAGGGTCAGAAGAAGGAGTGACAAAACCTTTCTTGGTTCCACTTGAAGAAGAGCCATCAAGGGTCCTAGCCTTGGTACCCTTCGAAGAGCTCTTTCTCTTCTTCCCTCTACCTTTCCCGATTGCCAAAACCGGGGCAGAGTTTGGAGTAGGAGTGTTAACAACCGACTTACCCTTAAGACCTGTTTCTGCGGTCTTGAGGAGTCCCTGAAGTTTGCTGAGTGTGACCTCTTCCTTATTCATGTGATATGTCATGCGGAATTGATCATAGCACGATGGTAAGGAGTGCAAAATGATATCTATTGCAAGCTCCTCAGGGAAGTTCACATTAAGCTTCAGCAACCGATCCACATACCTTTGCATTTTCTGCATGTGGCTCGTGACGGATTCCCCGTCCTTCATCATGGTTGTTATGATAGAGCATATGATTTCATACCTCTCTTTTCGTGCACTTTGATGGTATCTTTCCATCAGATCTTGGTGCATTTCAAAAGGGTAGAAGTCCTCATAGGACTTTTGGAGTTCCGCTGTCATGGTGGCCAACATGATGCATGCCACTTTTGTAGCATCCCTTTCATGTGCCCGGAAGTCAGCGATCTCCTGGGGAGTTGCAGTGGTCTCATCAATCTCCTTAAGCTCCTTGTCAAGGACATATTCTTTGTCCTCGTAGCGGGTAATCATCCTGATGTTTCTGATCCATTCATTGAAGTTGGATCCACCAAAAGTGACTTTCCCACACAAGTTCATAAGGGTAAATGAGCCATTAGGAGTAGAGCCAGAAGCAGCATTGTTTGAAGACATCTGAAAGAAGAGAACAAGATTAGTTTAGATATTAAGAGAGTCCTTAATAAAACACCCAAATGTAATATTAAGGCTAGGATCCAATCACAATATATTATAACTTAGAAGAGGTATGCCGTAATCCAAGCTATAACATATTTGAAAGGTAGGTGAATGACGATTCACCAATTTCCACCATGAAAAACGAAATATAAATATTAGGTTTTTAATTGGTTCTTAGAAATTCCTAGATTCTTTTGAGATTCAATGAACTTTTCAAAGGCATGTTTCAATCTCGAGTGTGCCCTCCAAGTTTTGTTACTGGGATACCGAGGATCACAAAACGAGGTGTGAAGTAACCATGCAAATCACTTGGTACCCTCAAGGTTTATCACTCAATCGATGTGCCGGTAAACCACACACGCTCCACCGATGCTATGGTAAACCTTAAGTCACCCTTTACCTACCTTGTTAAGTCCAAGTTAGTGTGCCGGTTAACCACACACGCTCCACCAACGACTTAAACAAAGTGTAAAGTGTAATTTCATGGATTAGCACCTTATTCACATTTTCCTAAAGTAACTAAGATTGGGAATTTAATAAAAGCATTTAATTACTTTATAATATTCATCATACTTTTAATGAGAATTTATAAGTCCTTGTCTTACCCGTTCGGCTAACGACCCTCCATCGATCAAGGAAGCGGTGGGTGAGAGTGGACACCCATTAAGTTGCCATTTTATAGGCAACAACCTTATACCCCCCTTATAGACCGGCTTCGTGAATGAGGCGTACTAGCGGTAAGACGACTTGTTGTTATACATATATATATTAGTAACTTATAATATTATAAAGTATAAGGGTTGAATTTTAACTTTTAAAATTCTAAGGGTTGGAACTAAAGTTTTAATCAAGACTTTACATGTTCCAAAACTTGAGGGCAAGTTTTGTAAACTTCCAAAACTTTTCATTTCTTATAACTTATGAATTAATTGAGTAATAAAAATGACTCTTCATTTTTATAACTCTTGTGTTCTTTTAATGGCTTTAATAAAAGTGAGACTTTTGGTTTTCCATAAATTGAGGACAAGTTATGGACTCCATTAAAACACATTATGATCATGAATTAAACTACCATGAAGGTTACAAACAATTCCTATGATCATCTAATCTTCATAAGTTCAAGAACATGAATATGAACACTTTCAAGAATCAAAAATTACACTTAAAAAAAACTTGTAATTTAACGATTTTTTTTTCCAAGCTGTTTGTACACAAAAAAAAACAACAAACAAACCTAGGCTCTGATACCACTGATGGGTTTTGAGCATTCTAACACTTCCTAAGTGTACATGCAACCCTAATAACCTTGGATCTATGTTTGTCTAATAATCATGCAAAGTTTAATTCCAAGGTTATATTCCTATCTAGCATACATGGGGAACATTTTTAACTTGAATGAAAGATAGAATAACTTACCTTGTTGTTGATTATGATCCTTTAAACCTTGTGAGCCTAGCACACCAAGTGTGATGCCTCAAATGCTTCACACAACACCAAATGCAAAGGAGTAAACTTTGAGAGAATCTTACACTTGCAAAATCGGCTCTAGCCCTCTTGTTTCTTAGTGTAGCCAATTTTGGTGGAGAATAGGTTTCTTATATAGTGTTGACACATCTAGGGTTACACCATGTAAACCCTAATGTGTCATGACTCTTCATTTCCATGACCCATGGGTTTGTAACTCCCATGGAGCATCCATGGAGCATCCTATGGGTGGAACCCAACTTGATAATCCATGGAGCCTCTTAGCCCACTATATAAGATATGGAAGATTTACATAATCTACCCATATATTTAATTAGTTATCTTTTGATCACTTAATTAATTTTAAATTAATTCTTGATCAAACTAATTAAATAATATTATTAATATATTAGAACTTATAATATATTAATAAACCATAAGTGTTATTTCTCTCATTTTAGTTTATCCAATTGCATGGTGCCATGCAACCCAAATGGACCATGTCGGGTCGGGTCAAGTACATACCAGAAATAGTTATGGACTTAGACACCTTATCCAACATGTGTAACTTGAGTTGCCCGTTCCAAGTCTTGAGTTGGTTCAAGTGGCTTGAGCGAAGGCTTTGGGTCTCTTGGAACCTAGAGAAGGGGGCAATGCGTTAGGCTGGCTTCACAGAGCTGCGACAACCCCTCGCTTCTGACAGTGGAAGGATTACAAATCTTGGCTCTTCAGGCCTATATTGCCGACTAGTCCGACTCAGATGGACACCCACTTTTATACTGTTGGGTTATGAGCATTCTAACACTCCTAAGTGTACATGCAACCCTAAATACCTTGGATCTATTTTTTCTCTATTATACATACAATTATGAACATCCAAGGTATTATCCTAATCTAGCATACAAAATAATAAATATAACAAGATATAATACATACCTCTTTGATGTAGAATGTCTTCATGAAGCTTGAGTGCCTAGTGCCCCAAGTGTGACACCTCAAATGGTTCACACAACACCAAATACACTTGGAATAACTTGAGAGAAACTTGAACACTCCTTGAAATCGTCTAGCCCTCACACTCACACATTAGTGCACGATTTCTTGAGCCATGGGATTCTTTTATATGGTGGCTATTAGGGTTACACCATGTAACTCATAACTTTACCCATTCCTTATGCTCCATGGAGTATCCATGGGTCACCCCATGGACTTAGTCCAACATAAGGAATCTTGGATCACAAGCCCACATATATAAGAATGAATGATTTACACAATCAACCCATATATTTAATTAGTCTCCTTTTGATCACTTAATTAATTCCAAATTAATTCTTGATCAATACTAATTAAATAACCTTATTAATATATTAGAACTTATAATATATTAACCAACCTTAAGTGTTATTTCTCTCATTATAGTCTATCCAAATGCATGATGCCATGCAACCCAAATGGACCATGTCGGGTCGGGTCAAGTCTTACCAATTATAGTTATGGACTTAGACATTAATCCAACAGTCTCCCACTTGGATAAGTCTAAAACTATTATTGCGTATGACTTTAGGAACCGATCAGCAATCGTAGCTCTCAAAAGCTTCTGTCGAACTCTGACCTTGTCGATGAACTCTGACCTTTGTCAATGACTTGTCCATTAGATAAGGGATCATATATTCCTCCATTCTAGATATCATATGGACTGAGACATGGATTATCAATCATTCTCTCTGTCCATTTGTTGTTTCCCGATTTCCGATTCATGATGACTGACTGATTGAACAAATCAAATCAGTCCTGGCTTGGCCAAGCACTCACATGTATCATTTTTAAATCATCGAGGGGCCCACAGATATCGCTTTTATCCCGAAGGTAAAAGGAATGGATAAACTTCGACTCATATGGATTGTTCTACTACTTGTTGAATCATACACAAAGGCACGTTTTATAACATCGAGTTACCAATGCGTTTTCGTGCAATCAATGTATAACCAACTCATAGTAACAACTCATATCTCTAGGTTTGAAGAATATAAGATATTATCGTCTCATGATTACTCGTGATAAAATCCATGAAGTGATTCAAATGCGCGCGGGTTGAATCCAATACTCAGAACTTATGAGCACTCATGAGTGTTGTAGCACCACTTTGTCCACCAACTTGGACCTCTACAAACCAACCCATGACAGTCTTGATTCATATCTACTTCCAACATATGACCGACTGTGGATGGTTTGAATAACTTAATCAATCGAGAAGAGCGACTTAGTTATTCTGGAAGTCAAAACATGCAAAGTGAAACACAAGAATAAATGAATCAAATATGGTATCAAACCCTATGAATATAAATAAACACTTTTATTTATCACCATACTGATTACTCATTATTCATTGTTTCGGTTTTATCAACTTTATACTTGAATTTAAAACAATAGTTGTCCCATGCTCCAAGCATGTACACTATGTTTTCTAAACACTAGTCATGCCATACACCAAGTATGCATACTATGTTTGTCTATGATCTTTACTTTGTAAAATAGATCAATTGAACATCACTCCAATGATCCTCTTTTCACAGTCCCAAATCCTTACTGCAAATGCAAGAATTCCAAATTCATGCCATTTACTGAAATCTGTTAGATTCTAAACTTATATGCATTGATCCTCTTAATGATTATGCACGAAGTCAGAAAGACTTGACAACAATCATTACAGAGCATTCCAAAGGAGATCAGCTCCTTGGAAGCATCCTTCTTTCATTAAGTTTCCTAATCTTACACAGATTGAATAATTTCTAACTTTGAAACATTTCCATATTCCATTTTGACTATCACTTCTGAACAAGAGTTGCCTCCTTACAGATTATGTCAATATGGTCCTTCCAGAATTAACATTATACTTCCAACTGTCCTTGAGCAACCAATCTTTGGTAAACCTTAGATTGTCCTCGACAATTGCTTAATCATTTTTGTCATATCCAATTCTAGACCTTTTCCCTTCATAATGCCCCAGGCATTTGGAAAATTTTAGAAAGGATGAATATAGCACATGTAATCGATCCTATATCCGAAGCATATGGGACACGATTCATGATGTCTCACATAAAGACTAAACCAGTCTTTTGCTATAATATTTCCATTTCAATTTGCCAAGTTCTCAAAATTCAGATTATGAAAAGGGATGCCGTAATCATAATCGAATTTTAGAACGCAAATAATGGACCCATATATAGAATTTCCTTATGTTGAGTCATTCCAACATGAAATTCATATATATATATATATATATATATATATATATATATATATATATATATATATATATATATATATATATCCTTGATTAAATACGATTAAAATCTCAATCTAAGCTTTTAGAATTGAAATGAAGTATAATTTCCTCTCCCTTAATTATAGCAAAACAACTTTTTCAACCCCTGCAACCTCACGAATTGAAACTTTTGTTTTCTATAATTAACATTGCTAACTTGCAACCTTTGTCATAATTATCATGCTCCCACTAACATGATGATTATTAGCATAACACTTATGCTCCCACTAGCTTTGACATGTACTCAGAAATCAGCTGACTTTCTTACCAAAGTTCAGATTTCTGATACTAGATTGTTTTGATAAAACTTTATCAAAATCATACACCTCTCTTAGATAGCTCACATGTGTGTCTAAACAATTTTAGAACTATGAAAAGGGATGCTGTAATCATAGTCTCAATTGTTTAGACCTTTGCCACTTCTCACAAGTCCATGTTAGTGTGCCGGTAAACCACACACGCTCCACTAACGACTTTGAGAATGCAAATATCACAATTGCTATCTAGCTAAAATCTACTTAGTGAAAGTGTTTCCTCACCATCATTTTCATGAATCGGAGAGAAACCTTATGACACTTAGATTTAATCGTGTATGTGTTCTTATCCATGTGAATTTGTCAAAACCATAATCACAAGACAAGGTTAGTGACAAATCCAAACTCATATTGATTAAACTTGTGCAATCTTAAACTCTTGCCATTTGGCAGCTCAGGTGCCTGCCATTGCTTCCAAGTAGTTGTGCAACCAATTGAGAACTCTCAGAACTCCTATGCAAAGCCAACTTGAATAGGCACAAAAATTTCAACACGATAGGTTATAAACCTCAAGTCGTGTGCTAGTGAAGGACTTTAGGTTTTATTCTTGATTAAGTCTTGAAACTTTCAAGAGCTTTAAGACTCCCACTGTCCTCTTGACATATAAGACTCCCTTGTCAAATATTCAAGAGATAGTGCAGATTCTTTATCAAGACTAACACTTTACACAATTGGCCTAAGTTGGTCTCTGTTTTATCCAAAACATCACAACTTACCAATTTCAAATGTACAAGAGTAGATAACCTTTTACTCTTACATTTGACTAGTGTTAACAAACCCTCTTTAAGATATGTCACTCAAGTTACAATCTTGGAGTATGACTCTAAGAATTGTTTTGGAACGAAGTATGACTCATCTTTTTGATTTAACCATTTCAACAATTCATGACTCCTCTTCTTAGTCATAAGAATGCACTAAGATGACTTTAGAGGACCAATTGTGATATGGTATCTTAATCATTAAGATGATCATAAACATGATACTAAAGTACTCTCCCATCTTTTCAGATTTGAGAAACTTTTATCTTTCTGCCATACTTTGATTCTTCTTATTCGTTCTGTCTCACATTGAAACTTCTCCAATGCTACAGACTTATACTTAAACTTATAAGTATAACCATATTTACTGAACTTAAGTAAATCATGACGAATAGTATTCTTGATCTTTTGTGGTGGACTTGACCAGTGCACAAGAATGTGTACTCGATCCCTTAGTCCTTTCCTTATTCACATAAGGAATTAGTCTTTTCCTTTGGCAATAGTTACCTATGGACCCTTGATAATGGGACTATCTCAGACTTCGCCTCTCTCTTTACCATTGGGTCAACCGAGTTGACTATGGCCAATCCCTTTCCATTGGGAAGAGAGAGCTTTACTGGATATCCAATGTCATCATTGTCAATGTCCATAGCGTTTTAGGAAGTTGATCTTAGCAAATAGATAAGATCATTAAGGGTCTTGTCTTAGTCTATTTCATAGGATTCCCAAAAGAACTCACTATGTGACTTAGAAAGTAGTTGAGCCACCAACTTTCTCAAGACTTTGACACCCAACTCTCCCGGCTTGTCAATATGTGACTACATCTCTAAGATGTGATCACACCTAGACCTTGCCTTGCCAATAGGGCTTGAGTGACCTTAAACTTTTTAGGAACTTGTGGGTTAGGGAGAATAATTGGAGGAGGTGAAAGAAGTATGATATCCATGGGACATCATCTTCATTTAGGAAAGCTTGTTTCAAGAGATTTGGGAAGATCATAAATGTCTAGACCAGACATCTTTTTGGGAGATATTCAAGATAGTTGATTTAAAGTCCTTAATATGACACCCAATATGAAATATTAAGGCTAGGACCCAACAAACTATTTTATAACTTAGAAGAGGGATGCCGTAATCCAAGCTATAAAATATTTGAAGGTAGGTGAATGACGATTCACCAATTTCCACCATGAAAAACGAAATAATTTATTAGGTTTTAATTGGATTTGAAAGTCCTAGATCTTTGAGATTCATTGAAATGTTCAAAGGCATGTTTCAATCTCGAGTGTGCCCTTCAGGTTTTGTGACTGGGATGCCGAGGATCACAAAACAAGGTGTGAATAACCATGCAAATATACTTGGTACCCTTAATATTTACCCCTTAATCAGTGTGCCGGTTAACCACACACGCTCCACCGATACTATGATAAATATTAAGTTACCCTTTGCCTACCTTGTTAAGTCCATGTTAGTGTGTCGGTTAACCACACACGCTCCACTAACGACTTAAGCAAAGTGCAAAGTGTAATTTCATGGGTTAGCACCAAATTCACATTTTCCTAAGTAACTAAGATTGGGTATTAATAAGAGTTTAGTTACTTAGTATTTATCATTAATACTTTTAAAGAAAGGAGAATTATAGTCCTTGTCCTACCCGTTCGGCTAACGACCCTCCACCAGTCAAGGAAGCGGTGGGTGAGAGTGGACACCCATTAAACTGTCATTTTATAGGCAGTAACCTTATACCCCCCTTATAGACCGGCTTCGTGAATGAGGCCTACTAACGGTAAGACTGACTTTACTCTTATACATATATATAAATATTATTAACTTATAATATTATAAAGTATAAGGGTTGAATTTTAACTTTTAAAATTCTAAGGGCTAACTTGGAATTAAAGTATTCATAAGTGAAAACTTTTCAAATTCCAAAACTTGAGGGCAAGTTTTGAAACTATTCAAAACTAATTAATTCCATAACTTACAAAAAAAAAAAAAAAAAAAAAAAAAAACTCTTCAAGTTCCATAACTTGAGGACAAGTAATGGAAGACTTTAAACTAATTAATAAAAAAACTTTTTTTTTATTGTAACTTATGGAACTAATTAAGGTTACACTTTTTTTTTAATTTAATGAAGAAACTCTTGAACCTCCATAACTTGAGGACACGTTATGGAGTCATAAAACCATTTAATTAGAACTAGACTCTTCATTTTGTAACCTTTGCCAACTTTTATGAGTTTTATGAGTTTTCATATAACTTGAGAACAAGTTACAAAAACACACTTTGGAATCAACTCTTAGATTAAAATGGATTGAAAACAACTATTTCACACAACTTTTCTATTAATCTAAGAACCTCATAAGAACAAGATAATTCAAATCATCAATCTTCAAGAAATTAGCATGAACATACAAACTAATACAAATCTTGAAATTATGACAATTATCTTAGAAATTGGATTAGCATGAACATTACCACATCAAAAACAAGTTTATAAATCCAAAAACATCTTAGGGTAATGTTCCTAGTCCAATTCCAGCCAAAACAATCGAATATATGCATCCAATTCGATTTTTCAGCTACTTTTGCAAGTATAACAAGAAAATAAGCCTAGGCTCTGACACCACTGTTGGGTTATGAGCATTCTAACACTCCTAAGTGTACATGCAACCCTAAATACCTTGGATCTATGTTTTCTCTATTATACATACAATTATGAACATCCAATGTATTATCCTAATCTAGCATACAAAATAATAAATATAACAAGATAGAATACATACCTCTTTGATGTAGAATGTCTTCATGAAGCTTGAGTGCCTAGTGCCCCAAGTGTGACACCTCAAATGGTTCACACAACACCAAATACACTTGGAATAACTTGAGAGAAACTTGAACACTCCTTGAAATCGTCTAACCCTCACACTCACACATTAGTGCACGATTTCTTGAGCCATGGGATTCTTTTATATGGTGGCTATTAGGGTTACACCATGTAACTCATAACTTTACCCATTCCTTATGCTCCATGGATTTTAACCTCCATGGAGTATCCATGGGTCACCCCATGGACTTAGTCCAACATAAGGAATCTTGGATCACAAGCCCACATATATAAGAATGAATGATTTACACAATCAACCCATATATTTAATTAGTCTCCTTTTGATCACTTAATTAATTCCAAATTAATTCTTGATCAATACTAATTAAATAACCTTATTAATATATTAGAACTTATAATATATTAACCAACCTTAAGTGTTATTTCTCTCATTATAGTCTATCCAAATGCATGATGCCATGCAACCCAAATGGACAATGCCGGGTCGGGTCAAGTCTTACCAATTATAGTTATGGACTTAGACATTAATCCAATAGTTCCCCAGACGCATCCTATCCGGCATCGAGAATGGAAACACTAACTAATGCCTAGGCTGTGGTCTGAATATCGTGAGGTATATAACCCCCAGACGCATCCTATCCGACATCGAGAAAGGACACACTGACTAATGCCTAGGCTGTGGTCTGAATATCGTGAGGTATATAACCCCCAGACGCATCATATCCGACATCGAGAATGGAAACACTGACTCATGAAGCTCGTCCGATTACTTCATAAAACCAACAAAGACTCCAAAGCTCTTCAAAATAAAAGTATAGGGAAAATACTAATAAAGTACTCACGTACGCTCCCGTACCCCGACACGTAATAGTGTCAAAAAGAAGAACTAACGGATGAACACATAGTTCAAAAACACCTGATGAACATATAGTTCGAGAACACCTTATGAACATATAGTTCAAACATACCTACCGATTACGAGTCTGCTAACGTTCCACTGGACTATCTAAAGTAGTCTCTGGCCGTTGTCTATACTCTGCTAGATGACTAGATCATCTTAAACATCGATACCTCTCATCACTTTTATTTCATCACATATCATCTAATTCATCTACCCATGTTTTACCCAACATATTTATAGATAAAAACACATATACAGTTTAAAACTTGTATAAAACATCTATTCAACAGTCACCTTAATTAAACAATTAATATAATTACACATAACACGTATTTTAAAGAAAATACTTCATATATATGTGTAAGGTGAAAGTGACTATACACTCACTTGATTTAACGATAATCGGGCAGCACTTCGTTGCCTAAAACGATCGTTTCAAATAAAACCGGAAGTTTTATTGAGAAACCGGGCTCTCCGAGGGTTAGGCTTCAAAACCGAAAAAATAAATTTCCCGGGCTTCTCGGGCACTCCGGGACGTGTTCCGGGCGTTGGAATTAATCCCGGGGCTTTGGGGAAGTTGAAAATAGCTAAAATATTGAAAAATGGGTGAAAAATGACAATTTTGGAATTCTACCCGGAAGATCTCGTAGCCCTTCTATTTATAGGGCCGAGGTTCGGACTCTGGAGGCTGGGAAGCAAGCACGTGGCAGCAGCAGAGAGGCTCGGACGCGGCAGCTGGCACGCTTCGGATGCGAGGAGTCATCGGCTTCGGATGCGTCATCGGCTGGGTCTCCGGCTCGGACACCTGTGCGACACGCGTCGGATGTGCGAGGGCCGAGACTTCGGTCGAATCCGGAAGCGACACGCGACTTCCAGCTGCTAAGATGACTGAACCATTTCGGACACGTGGCACATTTTGGGCGAGGGTGACGTGGCCGAAGCCACCTATGCGAAATTTCTCGATTTTTGTGCAAAAACTTCTAAAATCCATAACTTTCGCATACGAGCTCCGTTTTTGACGTTCTTTATATGCACGCGTAGGTAAAATTACGCTCTACAACTTTCGTTTAGACTTCGTCGGCTAATTTTGACTTTAATTTTTATATTATTATTTTTAACAGACCGGGACAGGAAATCTGTTAAAAATTCATAACTTCTTCATCCGACGTCCGTTTTCGTCTGTCTTTTTACCGTTGTGCTACTATTAACGAGACCTTCGATTCTCATTTAGGTTGTGTCGGCTAAAAATCACTCGATCTAAAATTCGAGTTTTTTGCTGTCTACTGCTAAGCCGAAACTTCGAAAAATCATAACTTCCTCATACGAAGTCAGATTTGGACGTTCTTTTTATACATACTCTCGGTTTAACGAACACTACGACTTTTGTTTAGATCACCAAGGCTAAAAAGTAGTTTATCGAAAAGTCACTTTTTACGACATTCGGCACCGTGCCGGTTTTGTCGCGAAACTTCGACAGGTCATAACTTCTTTGTTATAACTCGGATTTCGGCATTCTTTATATATCTGTAATCCTTGTCACGAGCACTACAACTTTATTAATAGATATCGGCTTTATTTAATATTAATTTTCGACGCTCATTTTTATTCTTAATTAATTAAACCCTAATAATTAAGCATAAAACACATAATTTTCACATAATATTCACATAATTCCTTTTCATTTCTTCTAAATGAGTTACAAAGGTTAACCTAGACTATTATGTCAATATTAATGCCTAGCCTAGAAACACGGGCGTTACAATTCTCTCCCCCTTAGAATGATTCCGTCCCCAGAATCACACATCAACAAACAAATACGGGTAGCGACTCATCATGTCACTCTCCGTTTCCCAGGTGAGATTTGGCCCATTCGTATGTTTCCAACGCACAAGTACTAAATCGACCATTTTGTGTCACAACTTCTTAGTCTTACGGTCAACGATTGCCTCAGGTTCTTCAATCAACCTCTTGTTTTCATCCAACCTTAATTCAGAAATAGGAATTATGTGGGGCACATCTCCCGTGAACTTCCTCAAATAACACATATGAAAGGTATTATGAATACCCTCTAGTTCTTCCGGTAATTCTAGCTTGTAAGCTTGATTCCCGATCCTCTGAAGAACTTTAAATGGTCCAATAAACCTTGGACTCAATTTTCCCCTCTTACCAAATCTTATAAGTCCCTTCCACGGCGAGACTTTAAGTAAAACCGAATCTCCAACTTCGAATAATATCGGTTGTCTTTTCTTGTCAGCATAGCTCCTTTGACGATTCTTGAGCAGCTAACATCCTTTCCCTAATCACTTTCAACTTTTCAGCAGTCTGATGGACTATTTCAGGTCCCACAAACTGCTTTTCCCCAGCTTCCAGTCAACATGACAGTGTTCGACACTTTTCTCCATACAAAGCGTGATAAGGTGCCATCTAGATGTTCGAGTGAAAACTATCATTATAGGAAAATTCTACTAGAGGTAAGTGTTTACCCCAGTTACCTTGGAATTCCAGGGTACATGCTCTTGGCATATCCTCCAATGTTTGAATTGTTCGTTCGCTCTGACCATCGGTTTGTGGATGGTAAGTTGTATTCAAACACAACTTGGTACCCAATTCCGCTTATAGACTCCTCCAAAACCTTGAGGTAAAACGGTTGTCACGATCGAATACAATCGTTAACGAAACACCGTGAAGCCTCACAATTTCCTTCACGTAAGAATTCGCAAGTTTATCCATAGACCATTTCTCGTTGGCTGCTATGAAATGCGCACTCTTAGTGAAGCGATCAACGACCACCCAAATCATGTCGTGACCGTTCCTTGTTCTGGGCAGTTTAGTCACAAAATCCATGGTAATACCTTCCTATTTACCCATGGGTACAATTAAAGGTTCTAAACTCCCATACGGTTTCTGATGTTGTGCCTTAACCCTAGCACATGTTACACAATCGGCCACATACTTTAGCAACATCGAACTTCATCGTCGGCTACCAGTAATAGGGTTTTAGATCCCTATACATTTTTATACTGCCGGGATGAATTGGGTACATGGTCTTGTGAGCTTCTTCCATCAGAAGATCTCTTACTCCTCCCATCTTAGGTACCTAAATCCTATCTTTGAATACCTTCAGTCCTTGACCATTTGTATCAAACACCAACGTTTTATCCCAAACGTTCTTCCTTTCGGTCATTTCTCTCTAAAGCTTCCTCTTGAGCTTTCTTTATACTTTCCATAATTGTCAAGACAACTTCAATTCTCAACGCTCTTGGCCTTTTCTTTTTAAGATTTACCTTCCGACTGAGAGCATCAGCAACAACATTTGCTTTACCAGGGTGGTAAAGTATCTCACAGTCGTAGTCCTTGAGTAACTCTAGCCAGTGTCGTTGCCTCATGTTCAATTCTTTTTGATTAAAGAGATATTGAAGACTCTTATGATCAGTGAAAAGTTTGCATTTAGTACCATAAAGATAGTGCCTCCCTATCTTTAAGGCGAATACTACCACTGCCAACTCCAGATCATGAGTGGGGTAGTTCTTTTCATGCTCCTTCAATTGCCTCAATGCATACGCTATCACTTTATCCCTTTGGGTCAGAACACAACCTAACCTAACTTCTTTAACAACGAACACGATATTTCTATTGATCGCTTTGATCATCCTTTACTTCAATTCGGCTTAAGTCAACTGCTACATCGAACTTGGTTCTCTGAACCACGTAATAAACTCATCGTAGTCGGACTCAATTTGATATGACCACTAGGGTCGGAATAACAATCATCTTCTTAGTCATTACCGAAACGATGGTAACGACAGACTAGAATAAAACGGAATCAATTACTAGTTCCTTGGTAACCTTGTGACTTTCCCTGATCCAATTGTGAGTCCTGTGCTTCCAGTAGTATAGATCTCTACTACTATTCACACCTACTCATACTCGTCCCAAGTATTGTCTCGCAGTCCCCAAGTCCTAAAATCACAAAACAATTTAACACATACGAATGTGTCCAATTAATCATAAAATTTTCCTAGACTCTACTAGGACTTCTTCCATGCGTATCTTCAATCGTCAATTCTACTTCAACTTGGTTGGTGATGGAAATTCCAGACGATGGGACAACTTAAAAAATTATACCAATCATTCCATCATCCTGCCAATCGAAGGTGTACTTCAGACGTACCGTACCCCTCTAAACGTTCCGTTATTTTATCAAACATATTCTAAAGGCAAGATACCATTCTTACGATATCTTCTGATAGGTATCTTTCACTATCATAAGCTTTTCATTTCCTCCATCTACTCAATTCTCTACGAGTCTTCACCATAACGTTTTGTACACCCAAGCAGACGTTCGGTGTATTGGGCGAGAACTTAAGATAGGAAAGCTTTATTTATGAGAGACGTATAAATCTCCTTATCACTTCGAAACGTTTACATGTTAGTTCAAATCTCGTAGTCATACGCTTAGAATCCTACACACATAAGGTTTCCAGATCCGGTCGGCAACAGACCATAAATCCGAATAAATAATGGCATATATGGCAAACATATAGCATTTAGCACATAAAAGCATTTTAGGCAACTTTCCTAAAATAAACCAGTGCTCGTGTCTAAAATATGGTAGACACTCATCTCACAATCATCACTTAGCATTCTAAGTTTAAGTCTAGAAATCCTACAATTTCTTAGTTCGCTTAAACTAATGCTCTGATACCAACTGTGACATCCCCAATTTCACAGCCAGAAAAGAGCGGTTTAATTTATGCTTTTAAAATAATTTCAGAGTAATCATTTGATTAAAAGTGTTGCGGAATTTGTTCCCAGAAAAACATGATAAATATGTTATCAAATCATTTCCGAAGAAATGTATTTTATTCACTTAAACCATTGGGATGTCATTGTCAATACAAAAACATAAGCATAAACCAAACTTACATTCGTTTACACTAGTGATCTACTTCTCTTTTAATCTCTCAGTGTAAAGCAACTTCGTATCGATACCTGTGATACAATTAAACTGAGTGGGTCAGGCTTGGGAGCCTGGTGAGCATATAGGGTTTTCAACCCACAATAAATAAATTTATTATGCTTAAACATCAAACAATCAACCCAATTACCCAATCCCCATTATCTTATTTATTTCTTAAGGATTTACCCTAAGAATCAACTATCACTCATTCCTAAGGATTCATCCTAAGGAGTAGGCACGAAGTCCATCGCTGCCCAAGGTTTATACTACAAGCACTAAAAAACGTCGATCCCATCATACTGATCCTATACAGTGATCTTACTAGATCTAGCCTAAAGGATCGATATGAACAACCAAATAACGAAACTGCTTCGGAAATTCCCTAGCAGCAAACGAGGATTGATAAAGACATCAAATGAATGGAATAAGTTTAACCACGAACCTTCGTTCGTAAAAGAAAGAACCACAAGACAATTAAGTCAGGGGTAGTTATCAATGCCTAGGCTGTGGTCTGAATATCGTGAGGTATGTAACCCCCATGCGCACCCTATCCAGCATCGAACTTTGCCTAGGCTGTGGTCTGAATATCGTGAGGTATGTAACCCCCACACTCACCCTATCCGGCAATGGAAACGCTGACTAATGCCTAGGCTGTGGTCTGAATATCGTGAGGTATGTAACCCCCAGACGCATCCTATCCGGCAATGGAAACGCTGACTAATGCCTAGGCTGTGGTCTGAATATCGTGAGGTATGTAACCCCCAGACGCATCCTATCCGGCATCGAGAATGGAAACACTGACTAATGCCTAGGCTGTGGTCTGAATATCGTGAGGTATATAACCCCCAGACGCATCCTATCCGGCATCGAGAATGGAAACACTGACTCATGAAGCTCGTCCGATCACTTCATAAAAGAAACAAAGACTCCAAAGCTCTTCAAAATAAAAGTATAGGGAAAATACTAATAAAGTACTCCCGTACGCTCCCGTACCCCGACACGTAATAGTGTCGAAAAGAAGAACTAACGGATGAACACATAGTTCAAAAACACCTGATGAACATATAGTTTGAGAACACCTTATGAACATATAGTTCAAACATACCTACCGATTACGAGTCTGCTAACGTTCCACTGGACTATCTAAAGTAGTATGTGGCCGTTGTCTATACTCTGCTAGATGACTAGATCATCTTAAACATTGATACCTCTCATCACTTTTATTTCATCACACATCATCTAATTCATCTACCCATGTTTTACCCAACATATTTGTAGATAAAAATACATATATAGTTTAAAACTTGTATAAAACATCTATTCAACAGTCACCTTAATTAAACAATTAATATAATTACACATAGCACGTATTTTAAAGAAAATATTTCATATATATGTGTAAGGTGAAAGTGACTATACACTCACTTGATTTAACGATAATCGGGCAGCACTTCGTTGCCTAAAACAATCGTTTCTAATAAAACCGGGAGTTTTATTGAGAAACCGGGCTCTGCGAGGGTCGGGCTTCGAAACCGAAAAAATAAATTTCCCGGGCTTCTCGGGCACTCCGGGACATGTTCCGGGCGTTGGAATAAATCCCGGGGCTTTGGGGAAGTTGAAAATAGCTAAAATATTGAAAAATGGGTGAAAAATGACAATTTTGGAATTCTACCCAGAAGATCTCGCACCCTTCTATTTATAGGGCCGAGGTTCGGACTCTGGAGGCTGGGAAGCGAGCACGTGGCAGCAGCAGAGAGGCTCGGACACGGCAGCTGGCACGCTTCGGATGCGAGGAGTCATCGGCTTCGGATGCGTCATCGGCTGGGTCTCCGGCTCGGACACCTGTGCGACACGCGCCGGATGTGCGAGGGCCGAGATTTTGGTCGAATCCGGAAGCGACAAGCGACTTCCAGCTGCTCGGATGACACAACCATTTCGGACACGTGGCACATTTTGGGCGAGGGTGACGTGGCCGAAGCCACCTATGCGAAATTTATTGATTTTTGTGCAAAAACTTCTAAAATCCATAACTTTCGCATACAAGCTCCGTTTTTTACGTTCTTTATATGCACGCGTAGGTAATTTTATGCTCTACAACTTTCATTTAGACTTCGTCGGATAATTTTGACTTTAATTTTTATATTATTATTTTTAACAGACCGGGACAGGAAATCCGTTAAAAATTCATAACTTCTTCATCCGACGTCCGTTTTCGTCTGTCTTTTTACCGTTGTGCTACTATTGACGAGACCTTTGATTCTCGTTTAGGTTGTGTAGGCTAAAAATCATTCGATCTAAAATTCGAGTTTTTAGCTGTCTACTGCTAAGCCGAAACTTCGAAAAATCATAACTTCCTCATACGAAGTCAGATTTGGACGTTCTTTTTATACATACTCTCGGTTTAACGAACACTACGACTTTCGTTTAGATCACCAAGGCTAAAAAGTAGTTTATCGAAAAGTCACTTTTTACGACATTCGGCACCGTGTCGGTTTTGTCGCGAAACTTCGACAGGTCATAACTTCTTCGCTATAACTCGGATTTCGGCATTCTTTATATATCTGTAATCCTTGTCACGACCACTACAACTTTCTTAATAGATATCGACTTTATCTAATATTTATTTTCGACGCTCATTTTTATTCTTAATTAATTAAACCCTAATAATTAAGCATAAAACACATAATTTTCACATAATATTCACATAATTCCTTTTCATTTCTTCTAAATGGGTTACAAAGGTTAACCAAGACTATTATGTCAATATTAATGCCTAGCCTAGAAACACGGGCGTTACATGAAGCAAATCGAAATCTGCTCTCTGCCCGATGAACTCGATGAGTCCATAATGGGACTCGATGAGTTGGGGCAACTCGATGAGTCCATTGCCTGACTCGACGAGTTGGATCTTCTGTTGGCAGTTTTTCGGGTTTTTTTGGCTAGAATTGGATTAGGATCATTACCATAAACTGTTTTGACTGATAAAATTCGTTTTTATGATAAGGTAATGATTATCCTCATCCAATTGGAGAATAATTGTCAATTTTAAGATAATTACCTGATTATGTGATAAATTAATTATTTGTAGAATTTGATTTGAATTATCTTAGATTATGTCAAATTTAGTGATATAGATAAATTATATGATTAATTGAAATTGTTTCCAAAATTGATCTAAGAGGTTTTGAAAAGTTTCAAAACTTGCCTTCAAGTTTTGGAATTTAAAATTTGATTAAAAAGTTTTGATTTTGAAATATTTAAATTCTAAACCCTAGAGTTTTAAAAGTTTAAAATTCAACCCTTATACTATTATAATATTAATAACTTAATACTTATATATATATATATATATATATATATATATATATATATAAGACAGTCAGTCTTACTGTTAGTAGGCATCATTCACGAAGCTGGTCTATAAGGGGGGGTATAAGGAAATTGCCTATAAAATGGCGATTGAATGGGTGTCAACTCTCACCCACCGCTTCCTTGACTAGTGGAGGGTCGTTAGCCGAACGAGTAGGATAGGACATTAATTCTCATTAAAAAGTATAATGATAATTATAAAAAGTAACTAAATGCTTTTCTAAATTCCCAATCTTAATTACTTTAGGAAAATGTGAAAATGGTGCTATTCCATGAAATTGCACTTTGCACCTTGCCAAGTCGTTAGTGGAGTGTATGTGGTTAACCGACACACTAATTTGGACTAACAAGGGTGGCGAAGGGTAGCTCGAGAATTATCATATATCAATGGAGTGTGTGTGGCTAACCGGCACGTTGATTAGATGATGAATGAGATCGAGAGTACCACACATATTTGCATGGTTATTCACACCTTGTTTGTGATCCTCGGTATCCCAGTCACATTCTTGAAGGGCATAATAGAGATTAAACATGTCATTGAAAGGTTCAATGAATCTCAAAGATCTAGGAGTTTCATAAAACTCAAGTCTTTTAAATTTTGGTTTTGGGTGGTGAAAATTGGTAAATCGTCACTTACTTCCCTTCAAATAATTTGCAATTAGATTACGACATCCCTTTTCTAAGTTGTGAATTATTGTGTTTGGGTCCTAGCCTTAATATTTCATTTGGGTGTTATATTAAGGAATTTCTATCTAATGAAACCTGTCTTTCTTTTTCAGATGTCTACCTCAAACAACGCTTCAAACTCAAACTCTTCCGGGTCTTTCTCCCTCATGAACTTATGTGGGAGGGTCATTTTCGATGGGTCGAATTTCAATGACTGGATTCTAAACATTCGCATGGCCATTCGATACGACGAAAAGGAATATATCCTCGACAAAGAGCTAAAGGAGATTGATGAAGAAACAGCTACTCCTGAGCAACTGGCTGAGTATAGGGCTCATGAGAAGGACGCGACAAAGTTGTCGTGCATCATGCTATCCACTATGACTTCAGAGCTTCAGAAGTCCTACGAGGACTTCTGGCCTTTCGAGATGCACCAAGACTTGATGGAAAGGTGCCATCATAGTGCTCGACAAGAAAGGTATGAAATCATTGCCTCCATGATAACAACAAAAATGAAGGATGGAGAGTCCATCATGGCCCACTTGCAAAATATGCAAAGATATGTGGACCGCTTGCTAAAGTTGAATGTCAATTTTGACGAAGAGTTGGTTATCGACATTATCCTACACTCTTTACCTCATTGTTATGATCAGTTCAGGATGACGTATCATATGAACAAGGAGGAAGTCACTCTAAGCAATCTTTAAGGCCTTCTGAGAACCGCTGAAAGTAGTTTAAAGTGCAAGTCTGTTGTACCCACTCCTACTGCTGCTACCCCAGTCCTGGCAATTGGGCATTGGAAACGAAGCTTCCCTAAATACTTACAGGACATTAAGGATGGGAAGATAAATCCCACCTTGACATGTATTTACACTATTCAATCTAAAAACTCATCACATACTAGTTCTTGGCTCCTTGATACAAGATGTGGTTTTTATATTTGTTCTGAATTGCAGGGTCTAAGAAGAAGTAGGGATGTGGATCACGGGAAGATGAACTTGATCATGGGGAATAGGAAAGCATCGCCTGTCACCAAGATTGGACTTTATTCTTTATTGCTTAGTAATGGGTTAGGGTTAGATTTGAACGATTGTTGCTACTCGTCAGAAATGGCGAGAAACATTATTTCTTTTCATGGTTTGTATAAACAAGGTTTTAGATTTTCATTTAACAATGAAATTGGTTCTATTAATGCTTTTTATAATGGTAAATTTTATTTTAAGCATTGCCTTGTAATGGTATATATGAAACTATGATGGTTGTAGACAACGTAGGAAATAATGTATTGCATATTGATTCGTCCAATGGGTTGGACAAGGCATGCTTGTGGCATTGTCATCTTGGACATGTCAACAAGAAGCGCATAGCCCAAATCCAAAAGGATGGAGTGTTGGAGTCATTTGACTTAAAGTCGGATGACATGTGCGAATCTTGTTTGCTTGGAAAGATGACCAAGTCACCTTTCACTGGTACTTGTGAAATAGGTGAGGGTTTGTTGGATCTCATACACACCGATATGTGTGGACCTTTCAAATCCACCACAAGGGATGCTAACCGCTTCTATGTAACCTTTACCAAAGATTATAGCAAATATGGATATATCTACTTAATCAAGCACAAGTCGGAAACCTTTGAAAAGTTCAAAGAGTTTAAGCAAGAAGTGGAGAATCAATTGGGCAGGAATATAAAGATGTTCCGATCCGATTGAGGCCGTGAGTATCTTAGTATTGAGTTCCATGACTATCTTATAGAATGTGGAATTGTTTCACAATTGACGCCACCTAGGACACCACAGCTTAATGGTGTGGTTGAGAGGCGCAATCAAACCTTGTTGGACATGGTTCGTTCCATGATGAGTCGAGCTTCGTTACCTATCTCATTCTGGGGGTATGCCTTAGAGACTTCCACCCATATCCTTAATCTAGTCCCAACTAAGAAGGTTGCCAAAACACCTCACGAAATGTGGACATGGAAGGTTCCCTCGTTAGAGCATATCAAGGTTTGGGGTTGTGAGGCTTTCGTAAGACGAGAGACTCACGACAAGCTCGAACCTCGTAGTGAGCATTGTATTTTCATCAGCTACCCACAGAAATCCTTTGGATATTTGTTCTATATACCTAGTGAGAACGTGGTCTTCGTAGCGCGAAGGGGTGTCTTTCGTGAAAGAGAACTAATATGCTACGAGGATCGTGGGAGGCAAATTGACCTTGAACAGCTTCAAGAGTTAAGCGATGAAGGAACCTCTAACACTAGCACTCAACCTGAGGATGAGACTCCTGTTGAACCATTTGACGAGTCCTTACCTCTGAGACGTTCATGCAGAGTTAGTGTTCCACCTGTGTTATATGGTTTTCATATAACAAGTGAAGGTGATACGTTTATCAGTGACAAGACACAGATAAATTTGGATGAACCTAACAACTACAAGGAAGCCATAGTGGGCCTAGAGTGTGCAAAGTGGAAAGAGGCAATGGACAGCGAGATTCAGTCCATGTATGACAATCAAGTTTGGAACTTGGTTGACAATATACCAGGTCGTAAGACGGTCGGGTGCAAGTGTATCTTCAAGAAGAATACCGAAATGGATGGGAAAGTACACACATATAAGGCGCGATTGGTTGCGAAGGGCTTTACTCAAACTCCTGGAGTTGACTATGAAGAGACCTTCTCACCAGTAGCAAAGATCAAATCTATAAGGGTTATGCTAGCCATAGCTGCATTTTATTCTTATGAAATATGGTAGATGGATGTCAAAACCGCTTTCCTTAATGGGAAGTTGGCTGAGGATGTTTACATGTGTCAGCCAGAGGGTTTTGTAGATGCGAAGCACCCTAATAGAGTGTGTAAGCATGAGAAATCCATTTATGGACTAAAGCAAGCATCTCGCAGATGGAATCTTTGTTTCGATGAGAAAGTCAAAGAGTTTGGTTTTTCGAGAAGCGAGGATGAGTCCTCCATATATGTCAAGGCTAGTGGGAGTATAGTTAGCTTTCTGGTATTGTATGTGGATGACATACTACTCATAGGAAACGACGTTCCAACCTTGCAGGAAGTTAAGTCTTGGCTTGGGAAGTGTTTCGCTATGAAGGACCTCGAGGAAGATGCTTACATTCTAGGGATAAGGATATTGAGAAATAGGAGTAAAAGACTAATAGGACTTGGTCAAAGTACCTACTTGGACAAGGTGTTGAAACGTTTCAACATGGAGAATTCCAATAAAGGAGATGAGAGAACCCCTCTCTAAAACTACATCATATTACTCCAAAACATGCTACATGCATATTCATAAACAATATTTTACATTGATAGTTTAATGTCAAAGGACTGGATACAAACCGACTAAGTTTTAGTATATTACATAACTACCCAGGAAATTATAATTTTATACATACACGATCACTAAATACAAAAGTAAAATTATTAACTATTCTAAATCTTCCAACAGTATGTGTCTATATTGGATCCTTATTACCTGCAATAGTTAAACACTGAGAGGGATAAGCGGTGACGCTTAGTGAGTTCAAAAATAGATACAATATAACGTTATGTCATATATATATATATATATATATATATATATATATATATATATATATATACACCAATATGACAGAAGCAAAGAGGAACAAAGAACAACAAAGGCATATGTGAATCATGTGATAAGCTTTCCATATCAACAAATGATCTGATTCAAAGATTTACAATCAATGAGATACAACAATTTCAACTTGATATACATCAGTAAGACTTCAGCCCAAGTGGCACATCATAACTTTCAGATTTTGACGTTCTTTTTATGAAAATTTTCGGTTTAACGAATACTACGAATTTCATTAGATCACTAAAGCTAAAAAGTAGTTTATTGAAAACTCACTTTTTATGCTAAATAGTGCTTTGCTGGTTTTGTCGCGGATCTTCGATTGGTCATAACTTCTTCGTTATAACTCGGATTTCGATGAGGTTTTCGCCTAAATGTTTCTAACGAGATAATCTACAACTTTCAATAACATTATTTTTACTTATTTCCAACTTTATATTTTCGTTAATTTTTGATATTTGACTTTTGATTGGAATCTCATAAGACTTCCAATACTTCCCGAATGATTCTAAACATAATTTTACTTCAATTTTCATAAAACTATCTTGTTAGAACTCAACACTCAAAATCATATATTATTTAATAATATTCACTTTTAAGCTATCAAACTTACAAAACACGATAATTATACATGGTTAATAACGTGTATGTTACAAATACCTCCTCCTTTTGAGGATTTCGTCCCCGAAATTACAACGACTTAAACAAATGGGGATATTTTGCTCTTATCTCATTCTTATTTTCCCAAGTATAATTAGGGCCTCTATGGTGTTTCCACTTGACAAGCACCAACTCCACTTCTTTGTTACGCAATTCAGTCGTTCTTTCGTTTACGATCTCTTCAGGCTTTTCTACATATCTTAACTTATTATCCAATTTCACCTCGGATAACGGGACTGTTTCATCATATATGCTCAAACATTTACGCAAATGACTCACATGAAACACATCATGAATACCTGCCAAATCTTCAGGCAATTCCAAGCGGTATGCTTGTTTACCAATTCTCTGGATGATTTTGAAAGGACCAACAAATCTAGGACTTAGTTTTCCTTTCTTCCCAAATCGCATAATGCCTTTCCATGGGGATACCTTCAGCATTACGAAATCACCTACCTGGAATTCTATGGGTCGTCTTCTCATTTCCGCATAGGACTTATGTCGATCCTGGGCCGCTTTCATTCTTTCTATTACAATTTGAATCTTGTCAGTGGTGTCTTGAATCATTTCAGGGCCTCCAAGGATTTTTTGTCCTACATCACGCCAACATAATGGAGTACGGCATTTACGACCATATAATGCTTCGTATGGTGGCATTTGATTGAAGTGTGGTAACTGTTATTATACGAACATTCGACAAGAGGTAAATACTTGTCCCAGTTACCACCGAACTCCAAAACGCATGCACGAAGCATATCTTCTACTGTTTGGATTGTTCTCTCCGTCTAACCATCTGTATGGGGATGATAAGTTGTGCTGAGAGCGATCCGAGATCCTAATTCACGTTGCATACTCGCCCAAAAATGAGAAGTAAAGCGAGTATCACGATCAAAAATAATCTTTAGTGGCACGCCATGTCTTGCAATAATTTCATCTAAGTATACTTGTGCATATTTCTCCATTGGATCTGTTTCACGCATGGCAAGAAAATGTGCACTCTTAGTCAGTCGGTCGACAATTACCCAAATGTTATCATTCTGTCTTGCAGTCTTATGCAAATTGGTAATAAAATCCATGGACAGCTCCTCCCATTTCCACATGGGTACATTAATACCTTCTGGGCTCCCAGATGGCTTGTGGTGTTCCGCTTTGACTTGTAAGCATATTAAGCATTCATGTACATATCTTCCAATGTCTCTCTTTAATCCAGGCCACCAATAATCAGCCCGTACATCATAGTACATTTTACTTGTACCAGGACATATTGACAGTTTAGACTTACGGGTTTCATCTAAAATATTCTGTCTTAATCCACCAATCTTTGGAATCCATATCCGATTCTTAAATACTTTCAGTCCACGTGGATCATCAAGTAAAATATCAGCATAATGTACCATTCCTTCATTCTTCACATTTTGTGACTTTAAGGCCTATACTTTCCATTTCTCTAATTCATCAAGAATAGTGAACTTTACTGTAGTGTAAGTAATAACATAACACACACTATTATGATAAACCTTCCTGCTAAGTGCATCGGCAACTAAATTAGCCTTTCCAGGATGATACAAGATTTAACAGTCATAGTCTTTGATCAACTCCATGGCTCGCTGTTGTCACATATTCAAATTTTGCTGTCTGAATATATACTTGAGACTTTTTTGGTCGGTAAACAATTGGAATTTTGTACCAAAAAGATAATGTCTCCAGAGTTTTAGGGCAAATACTACAGCAGCGAGTTCGAGGTCATGGGTAGGATAATTCTTTTCATACTCTTTCAGTTGTCTTGAAGGATAGGCTATTACTTTACCACGCTGCATCAATACACAACCGAGTCCCAACCTTGAAGCATCGTTATACATGGAAAAATCATTATCACCTTCTGGAAGTAATAAGATCGGAGCATGAGTAAAAAGATCTTTTAGAGTTGAGAAAGCTTTTTCTTGGGTTTCACCCCATTCAAACTTTACTTCCTTTCGTGTAAGACTTGTGAGAGGTACAACTATGCGTGAAAAGTCTTTAATGGATCTCCGGTAATACCCCGCGAGACCCAAGAAACTGCGAATTTCAGAAGCATTACGGGGCGCTTCCCAATTCTGAATGGCTACAATTTTGGTAGGATCTACTGATATACCGTCACCAGAAATCACATGGCCGAGAAATTGAATTTGGTGAAGCCAAAATTCACATTTGGAGAATTTAGCATATAATTTCTCCTTTCGAAGAAGTTCTAATATTTCACGAATATGAATGGCATGATCAGCTTTAGACTTGGAATAAATTAGAATATCATTAATGAATACAATGACAAATTTATCGAGCATTGGACGGCATACCCGATTCATCATATCCATGAATACGGTAGGAGCATTTGTCAAACCGAATGGCATGACAAGGAATTCAAAATGTCCATAGCGAGTACGAAAATCAGTCTTCGGTACACCCTGCTCGTGTACTTGCAAATGATGATAGCTAGATCTCAAATCAATCTTCGAGAAATTGCTAACACCCTGAAGTTGATCAAATAAATCGTCAATGCGAGGTAATGGGTACTTGTTCTTTATAGTTACCTTATTTAGCTCACGGTAATCAATACACATTCGCATCGAACCGTCTTTCTTATTGACAAACAATACTGGAGCACCCCAAGGAGAGGTACTCGGTCGAATAAAGACTTTGTTAAGTAGTTCCTGCAGTTGGATCATCATTTCCTTCATCTCAGCTGGCGCAAGACGATAAGGAGTCTTTGCAATTGGAGCAGCACCAGGTACAATATCAATTCAGAATTCTACTTGCCTATCCGGAGGAAGTCCAGGAAAATCATCGGGGAAAACATCAGGATATTCATTAACAACGGGAACATCATTTACAGTTTTCTTCCCCTATTTTGAGATATCAAGTGTATAGGCTAGATAAGTAGGACACCCTTTCGATATAAACTTACGAGCTTTTAAGAAATATATTATTTTTAAGATTTTAATTTTTTGTTCACCGTAGACATAAATCAGATTCTCCCCTTCAATAGGAATGTGTACTATCTTCTCATAGCACAAGAGTTATGCACGGTTCTTTGACAACCAATCCATGCCGAGAACAATATCAAAGTTGGGCAAGGAGATAGGAATCAGGTTAGCAAGAAAATTATAGCCTTTTATTTCTATCACACAATCCCTATAGACTTTATCAGCAAGTAATGATATACTTCCCGCAGTATCTACATGAAATGGTTGCGCGAGTGCATAGCAAGAAATTTAAAAGGAATGCACAAATTCATGAGACACAAAAAGAATCTGAGGCACCAGAATCAAATAAGATGTGAGCAGGTCTAGAGTTGACTAGAAATGTACCGGTCACAACATTCGGGTCTTCACGTGCCTCCTCCGTGGTAATCTAAAATGCACGGCCTTTAGCTTTTTGGCACCTCCTCCTTTTTAGTTGGAGTACTCTTTGGTTGTTGAATAGAAGCTTGACTCCTCGCCGGTTGTTGAACATAAGCTTGACTTCCCACCACTTGGCTAGTAAGAGTAGGGCAGAAGTGCTTCCTGTGGCCCATAACACCACAAGCAAAACATGTAACATTCTTCATTGGGCAAACATACTTCATGTGACCTATTTCTCCACATCCAAAACAGATCACTGGTCCTTTTTCTAATATGCATTCACCCTGATGATTCTTTCCACAATTTCGACACGATGGTGACTGAAGAGAAAAAGATTGTGACCTACCGCGACCACGAGAGGTATTATGAGATTGTACTTGTTTACCAGGATCACTTCGAATAGATTGAGCTGGTGGAATAGAGGAAACATGAATAGTTCGATCAATACGTGGATGCTTTGGAACAGAAAAAGTAGCACCACGTATTTCTAAGTCATGCTCGCGCTTTCGGGCATACTCAACAGCTTTATCAAATGATAGAACATCCCGATTGCTCACGAAATCGTGGATTTCATATCGTAATCCCTCCATGAATAACTGAATTTTATCGTCTTCAGTTGGAATAAACTTTGTAGCAAACCGTGCTTTTTGATTGAATTGAGTTTCATATTCATTCACGATCATTCCTCCTTGCTTAAGTTCGAGGAATTCTTTCTCCAATCTTCTCCTCATGTCTAGAGGACAATATTTTTCTAGCAAGTGAGCTTTGAACATTCCCCAAGATAAATTATCCTGGTCATACTCGTTGAGAGCTTCAAATGTTGCTTCCGACCAGACCAAGGCTTCTCCGTTGAACATTACAGAAGCATAATTAACCTTGTCTTCATTAATAACATGAGAGATACGGAATACTTTTTCCGTGTTGTGGATCCAGGTAAGAACAACAATGGGATTAAGGGCACCTGAAAACTCTGTAGCACCACTACTCTTGAAAGTTTTAAATGAGGGACGTTTCGCCTCCCCTTTTGAAGATTCTCCGATGGCTTTATCTTTGCCTTTATCACCATTCTTTTTTTGTTCTTCGAGAGTCTTCCGAATAACAGCAGTAAGTTTACCCAAGAGTCGTTCCTCATGAGGGGATACTGGAGTATTTATTTCATCAGGACGAGGATCTCCACCCACATCTGGTGTATGGCTACCTTCCTGTTCAGCCATTGTTCTGAAAATTTGGAGTAACATAGTATTTTAGAATATTAGGATTTATTATTACCTAATACTTTACTTAAGTCTTTCCTATGGTTTGTATCCATACTTACAATGAATCCGTTCATATATTGAACTTCTGACGGTTTAAGTCTAAATACCAATCCGTGATATTTAGTTCATTTAAACTACTGCTCTGATACCATGATTGAGAGAACCCCTCTCTAAAACTACATTATATTACTCCAAAACATGCTACATGCATATTCATAAACAATATTTTACATTGATAGTTTAATATCAAAGGACTGGATACAAACTGAATAAGTTTTAATATATTACATAACTACCTAGGAAATTATAATTTTATACATACACGATCACTAAATACAAAAGTAATATTGTTAACTATTCTAAATCTTCCAACAGTATGTGTCTATACTGGATCCTTATTACCTGCAATAGTTAAACACTGAGAGGGATAAATGGTGACGCTTAGTAGTTCAAAAATAGTTACAATATAACGTTATGCCATATATATATATATATATATATATATATATATATATATATATATATATATACACACACACACACACCAATATGACAGAAGCAAAGAGGAACAAAGAACAACAAAGGCATATGTGAATCATTCGACAAGTTTTCCATATCAACAAATGATCTAATTTAAAGATTTACAATCAATGAGATACAACAATTTCAACTTGATATACATCAATAAGACTTCAGCCCAAGTGGCACAGAAAATAAACGATTTCTGAGTTAACATTTTGCTAGAATTTACAGGCTTTCAGCCCTATCCAGCATTCTGCCAATGCCAAAGTGATGCTTACTCATTCACTTCATGGTCAAAGGCTACATACCAATACCCAAGTGATGCTTAGTCATTCACTTTGTGGTCAAAGGTATAGCTCATTATCATAATAACACGGGAAAGCACATTGCACATATAACACATAACATACAATTGTTCCTATAATTTGAACTCACCGTGAAATAACCGGAGGTTAAAATAATAATTAGAGCAGCACTTCGTTTCTATAATTAAATTTCTTCGATGAAAAACCGGGAGCTTTATTGAAAACCGGGCCTTGCAAGGGTTGAGCTTCAAACCGAAAAGATAAATTTATCGGGGTCTTCGGGCACTTCGGGCACTTCGAGATGTTTTTCAGGTGTTAGGTATGATCCCGGGGCTTCGGGGGATGTAAAATAGCTTGAAAGAAGGTTTAAAGTGAAAAAGTGTGCAAAAATCCAACCAAAACCGGGAGGGTTCGCACCTCCCTTTATATAGGGCGAGGCTTCAGACCGAAGGGGGGAAGGGATGACACGCGGCAGCAACGAGGGCGGGAGGGGGGGGAGGGGGGAGGGTCATGTGGCTCGCATGCGAGGGGCCAGGCGTCGGATGCGAGGGCGAGGCACGCATCAGATGCGCATGTGAGGTGGCTCGCTTTGGAGCTTCGTACGCGCCACGAGTCGGACACGCGTCACGCATGTGAGGCTTATACGTGGCCGAGTCCGAGCCTAGTATGCGAAGCTTCTCAGATTTTGTGCCCAAATCTTCAAAAATTCATGACTTTTGCATACGAGCTTCGTTTTCGACGTTCTTTATATGCACGCGTAGGCAAGATTATACTCTACAACTTTCGTTTAGATTTCATTGGCTAATTTTGAATTTATTTTTAATATTATTATTTTTAACAGACCGTGATAGGAAAATCCGTTAAAAATTCATAACTTCTTCATCCGTCGTCCGCTTTTGTCTGTCTTTTTACCTTTGTACTACTATTGACGAGACCTTCAATTATCGTTTAGGTTGTGTCGGCTAAAAATCACTCGATCTTTATTTCGAGTTCTTAGCTGTATACTGCTATACCGAATCTTAGAAAAATCATAACGACCTCATACGAAGTCAGATTTTGACGTTCTTTTTATGAAAATTCTCGGTTTAACGAATACTACGACTTTCATTTAGATCACTAAATCTAAAAAGTAGTTTGTTGAAAACTCACTTTTTATGCTAAATAGTGTTTTGCTGGTTTTGTTGCGGATCTTCGATTGGTCATAACTTCTTCGTTATAACTCGGATTTCGATGAGGTTTTCGCTAAAATGTTTCTAACGAGATAATCTATAACTTTCAATAACATTATTTTTACTTATTTCCAACTTTATATTTTCATTAATTTTTTATATTTGACTTTTGATTGGAATCTCATAAGACTTCCGATACTTCCCGAATGATTCTTGTTGAGTCTAATTGTGTTGCGTCATGGGCTTATGTTTTGTATCCGGATTGGGCCTGTCCATCCGTGATTATCTAGCAGAGTTATAATATAAATATGCATGCATGTATGCATTAGATGCTGTTGATTATTACGTTTATTGTTTTGTAACCCTAAACACCTCTACAGTCGAAGTTCTTAATTGAGCTCTTCTGAGGTGTTGAAGTTTTAATCATACGACACATTTAAAGCCATTCTCGTGTTCATAATTATGTTCTTAATTGTTTGCCTGCATAGAATCTAACGATCCTAATTGAACTTTGTTCTAACAATTGGTATCAGAGTAGGAGACTGTGTGATCAATACACATTCCTTCTGTATTCATTATTCTTTAGGGTTTCCGATTTTATCGTATAAATAGAAGCCGTCTTCTTCATATCGACGGTAACTCTGTTTCAGATAAAACCCTAATCTCAAGTTTACAGGTTTGATTCTAGCAGCTCACCATGTCTCACAAAGATTCGCAAACAAATCCCATCAACATCTCAAACAACATTGGATCCACTACCAGAATTCCCATTCTTTACACTCAAGACTATGAAGTATGGGCGCATCACTTTGAAGATTACGTGGTTGGATCTGAAGACAATGGCTATCTCATCTGGGAAGCTATCACGCTTGGGCCGTTTGTTCACTCAGGAACGAACACAACAGTTAAGTCCCAAAAGGAATATAACAAGCTGGTGGCGGATGTAGATAAGATGCCACAGGACGAGAAAGACAAGTTGCTGTGTAATGTGAAGGCAATGAGAATGATCAGATTCGCCTTGCAATCTGACACTTTTCGGTTGGTTGGTTCATGCACGACGGCCAAAGAAATTTGGGATAGGTTGAAAGAAATTTATTCAACCGATGAAGATCTAGAACACTCCATTCAAACCTTGCTGCTGTCAGAATTTGGAGTTTTCGAACAGAAACCAGAAGAGAAACTCATACAAACTTTCGATCGGTTCAATCATATCCTAAGTAAGATGATCAAGCATGGAATAGAAAGAAAGTTGATCGAGCAGAAGGTGACCTTCATGAACGGTCTGAGGCCTGAATGGATGGCTGTGGTATCAACCGTGAAAGCACATGAACAGTTTAAGTCTTACTCACTAGCGAAACTTGTGGGAATACTTAAGTCCCATGAAAGTGTTGTAACCAAAGAAGCAAAGGTAGTTTCTGGTGTGGGATCGCTGGCCCTTGTCTCAAAAGGAAAAAGCATTGCAGAAGAAGAAGAAGAGTCTGATATGTCTGAGTGTGACCTTACAAGCAAGGAGTATGCTTTGATGGTCACCAATCCAAAGAAGTTTGCACGAAGAAAATTTCCTGTCAACAAGAACCGAAACTGGCAGGGAAGTTACAGCTCTGAGAAGGTAAAGGATGAAGCAAAAAATTCTTCTCAAAAGGATGAAGACAAGAAGGAGAGCAAGCTTGCTGGAGACTCTGGGTTCGACTGCAATTACTGTCACGGCAAGAACCACTTTGCCAAAGATTGCATGCTAAGGAAAATGGCTGAGAAAAGAGATGGTGAAGATGATGAGGCGTACTATATGCGCAAGTTGGAAGAGATCAAGAAAAAGAAGGCGACTAATAGTTCTATGAATGCCTTGATTGTGCAGGAGAATGCAGATAAAGATGAGTTCGGTGGCGTTGAAGTTTGGTCAACCGATTCTGAAGATGAAGAGGTGAGAAAGCCCACTCATGGAAAGGCTTATGTGGCAAAGGAAGTAGGTTCGGCTGGAAGGTGTTTAATTGTCACAACTGGTTCATCAACCGAAAGTGCAAGTGAGGAACCGAACCTGACTGAGGACAAGTGTTTTGCAGCCAAGCCTGTGAGTGAGAAGATCAACGACTGCGATTGGCTGATCAAAAAGGTACAATCCATCCTTGAATCACTTAAAGTTCCAATAACAGATTATGAAGAAGAATTAAATGAATTAAAATTTAAATTTTCTAACTTAAGTGGTAGTCTCATGCAAACTCGCTTAGCGAATTCTAACCTAACTGACCAACTCAGCAGGGTGTCTTCAAAAAGTGAGGAGAGAAGGATGTGGATTGAGCTGAAGGAGGCGGAATTAAATAGAGCTAGGGATGAAAGTATTTATTTGCAAAGAGACAATTTAAAGTTTTTAAAACAAAGGAATGTTTTTTGTTTAATTTCTAAGCGTCTATACTCTAATATTGCTTAATTGCACTTAAGTTGTGAGATAGGAAAGAAGATTCATAAGATGATTTTACCCTTCCTTGAATTTAAGGAGGATGAGGTCATAGCAGAATGTGAATCAGTAGTATCATCAGAAGAGACATCCATGTCTTACAAAATTGGACTGGACAAGATAGAAACCTTCATTGATTCTAAGGAACACAAATGTATGCTCAAAAATATTTTAGATGAAAATGATAGGTTAGAAATTAAGTCAGACACTATTCAATCATTTGACTTGTCTAATGCCAAATTAACTTCAGAAAATAAAATGAACTTAGAAAATACGTCTGAATTTGATGAGGAAAGTGAGATGAGTGAAATCTCAGTAGAAGACGAAGTTGATTGCTCTGAGTTCATGAAGAGTGAAACCGAGAATGAGAAACCCCTCATATCTGAAAATTCGGTTGACTTCGCTCGCTTGTCAAAAGACAAGACACAGAAACTCAAGGAAAAAGCTATGGTCTATCAAAAAGTTCAAACTGTGCTGAATCAGGTATATGTAGTTACAGGGGTCACTGCTAAACAAACGGCAGAATTAAAAATCTTGGTCGACAAAGACAATGCTGAAGGATGCGACGATTACTTCTGGTCTGCCCCTATTGACAACGCAGACGAAAACGTAGGCTTATCTGAGCAGACTTCATGGAGGGTTAAAGGAAGATATGTTGCTGAACCCATCAACAAACCCTCAAGTTTCGACAAACCAAGCACAAGTGGAACTAAAGAAATCCCTGAAGAACCGATGACAGAACCAACTGTTCCAACAAATACAACCGAAAGTCAAAAGGAGAAGGCAAAGGCTAACTTCAATATCCACAAATCACAGAAGGAGTTAGCTGTACAGAAGCGCTTAAGAAATCAAAGATACGCAAAGAATCTAAATGAGCGAAAACGTCAGTGGGAATCTCAAAATCCCAACTACGTACCTCCTAAGAAAGAATCAACGGATAAAGGAAAGGAAAAACTGAAAGGAAAAGAAAATTTCAGCCCAAATTCCTACTATTCCAAATCTCAGAACCGAACATCTACTTTCGGTTCCTAAACTAGCATACCGAACCGAAAGTCAAGTTTCGGTCCCCACATGGGCTCTCAGAATCGAAAGTCATGTTTCGGTCCCAAGTCTAGTTTCGGTCCTTCTAACTCCCATAGCAAAACAAATTCAGTGAAGCAAATCAAAGGAAAGGGAGAGCTCGAATCAAAAATCTGAGTTCCATAATAAGAAAAAGTCAGCTAACCCCAGGATTCAAAAGAAAATTCCTAAACCATCTAACAACACACCAACTAATACACCAAAATTTAAACAAGATAAAACTAAAATCAAGGTGTATACCATTAAAAGAAAAGATCAAACCACTCTAGTAAAAAGAACATATTTGGTTGATATTTGTAGTGTAATTCCTTTTTCTGTGAAAGACTCACCAGGACCCAAGAAACTTTGGGTTCCTAAATCTGCTTGAATTTGCAGGTAATTAGTGACGAGCAGTTCGATGATGAATGGTATATAGACAGTGGTTGCTCGCGTCACATGACAGGAAGGAAGGAAGAGCCGAGGGAGTTTCGGTCCCTAAAAGATGGTGGGTGTGTAAAGTATGGAAATAACTCCTATGGAACAATGGAGATTTCTCGATTTGAAAAGTGGCGTATGTGGAAGGATTGCAGCATAACCTCATCAGTGTGTCACAATTAGTTGTGGGAACAGGTCTGAAAGTATCATTTGATGATGAGGGCTCTGAAATAATTGAAAAGCAATCGAAAAAGGTTTTGCTAAAGTCTGAACGCAAGGGAGAGATGTATCCTTTAAATCTCAACCCAATACGAGGAAAACCAGCAATATGTCTGCTGTCAAAGGCGAACACTGATGAAAGATGGTTGTGGTATCGACGTCTATCGCATCTGAACTTCAAAGACATTAATAAGTTGGTGCTTGGTGATCACGTTCGAGGACTCCTTCTTCTCAAGTTTGACAAGGAACATCTGTGTGCAGCGTGTGAGATGGGGAAACAAAGCAGAAAGAGCCACCCTACACGAATCAATACAAAGATTGTTGAAGCTCTTGAACTATTGCACATTGACTTATGTGGACCTTCGACTATCGAGAGCATCGGTGGTAGTAAGTACATTCTTGTTATTGTAGATGATTTTTCGCGCTTCACCTGGGTTTTCTTCCTTAAGCAGAAATCAGATGCAACTCCCAAGTTGAAGACATTTATCAAGCAAGTGGAAGTGCAGTTGAGAAAGACGGTGAGGAATATCAGAAGTGACAATGGTCTGGAAGTCAAGAATAACGATTTTGAGGACTTTCTGGCTGACAAGGGGATAACTCACAATTTTTCGGCCCCTTATACACCACAACAGAATGGGATTGTTGAAAGACGAAACCGTTCTTTATGTGAGGCAGCCAGAACCATGCTCAGTTTCGCTTCTCTTCCGTTATACTTATGGGCTGATGCAGTTGCAACCACGTGCTACACTCAGAATCGATCCTTGCTCAACAAAAGATTCTCAATCACTCCATATGAGATCTTAAACAATCGAAAGCCAAATGTCAAAATTTTCCTTTTCGGTTCAAGGTGCTTTATTTTCAATTCTAAAGAGAACCGAAATAAGTTTGACGTCAAAGCCGATGAGGGAATCTTTCTGGGTCATTCGCTAACATCAAAAGCATACAGAGTGTTGAACAAACGCTCCAAACGAATTGAAGAAACATATTATGTAACCTTTGACGATAATTACATGAAGAAAGTTCAAAGGAGCGAAAGTGACTTAGGGGAAATTTTTCCTGCATCAGGACAAGTCTCGGTTCCCATATCCAACTTGTTTGAAGAGTACATTCGGTTATTTGATGAAACAGAGAAAGCAGTACACTCAGAAGCGAAAGCGGCAGACAACAAAATCGATAATCTCAAAAAGATCATAGATGAAGCTGCCAAAGAAATAAAAACTGAACCTCCTAAACCGACAGGTGGTCAACCCTCCACTGACTCTCCAAACAGAGGCTCATTGTTCAAGGGGGAGAGTTCATCAGCACCAAAGACAACCGAAGTATCTTTCGAGGGGAAGAATCCAATTCTGTCCCCAACTCATAAAGGTCCAGGCGAGGGGGAGCATACAGCTCCAAACCCACCAAATAGTAGTCCAATCGAGGGGGAGAATCCAACTCCCACAAACGATGCAAACTCTGATGCTGCCACAGGTTACACTTCGCCAGTCGAGGGGGAGAAAGAGAATGCAACTGACGAAGGCGAGGGTGATCAATCAGAATTTGAAGAGGAAGTGAATGCTGAATTGGATCCAACATATGACCCAAATTATCCTCCGTTAGTGAAATGGACCAAGGACCATCCCAAAGCTCAAATTATTGGAGAATCATCTGAGAAAGTACTCACTCGTTCACAGTTGAAAGCGAAACAAACTGCATTATTCTCTAAAGTTGAATTATGTATGTTTAATTCGTTTATCTCCAAGGTCGAGCCAAAAACAGTTAATGATACACTTGATCATTCTGATTAGGTTCAAGCAATGCAAGATGAGCTCCATGAGTTTGAACGCAACCGAGTTTGGAGGCTGATTCCCACACCAAAGGATGCTTCAGTGGTCGACTTAAAATGCGTCTTCAGAAATGAATTAGATAAAGAGGGGAATGTCATTCGCAACAAGGCTCGGTTGGTGGTGAAAGGATATTGCCAAGAGGAAGGGATAGATTATGAGGAAACCTTCGCTCCAGTAGCTAGGTTGGAATCAGTTAGAATCTTCCTGGCATATGTTGCTCATAAAAACTTCGAAGTTTTCCAAATGGATGTCAAATGCGCTTTCTTGAATGGAGAACTAGAAGAAACAGTGTATGTTGAGCAACCTACCGGGTTCGTGAACGAGAAATTCCATGATCATTGCTATGTGCTGGATAAAGCGGTATATGGTTTGAAGCAAGCACCGAGAGCCTGGTATGAAACTTTAACTCGCTTTCTGAAAATGTCAAAATTTAAGCAAGGTTCGGTTGACCCAGCCTTCTTCCGAAAGAAAGAAGGCGAACATCTAATGATAGTTCACATTTATGTCGATGACATCATCTTCGGCTCCACGAATCCTAGCTTAACGGCTGAATTCAGGAAGTTGATGGAGACTAAATTTGAAATGAGCGCAATGGGTCCGATTAATTTTTTCCTTGGTTTGAATATTAGACAGGGACCAGAAGGTATCTTTATCAACCAGGAGGCATACACAAAGAACCTGCTAACAAAATTTGGCATGACAGGAGACTCAAAAGTGAAGGTTCCTATGGCGTTTGGCACTAAGTTAACACCCTCTCTGGAAAAACCTGTTGTTGACATAATACTATATCGACAAATGATAGGGTCCCTAATGTATCTAACAGCTAGTAGACCGGACATTATGTTTTCTGTTTGTTATTGTGCCAGGTTTCAAGCTAATCCAAGAGAACCTCACATGGTGGCGGTGAAAAATATTTTCCGTTACCTGAAGCGAACCTCATCTCTCGGTCTCTGGTATCCTGCTAGATCTGGATTCTTCATTCAAGCCTTTTCTGATGCTGATCTTGGAGGATGTGGTCTGGACCGAAAGAGCACTACAGGTGGATGCCAATTTCTTGACGGAAAACTGGTTAGCTGGCAGTCCAAGAAGCAAACCTGTGTGTCACTTTCAACAGCCGAAGCTGAGTATATAGCAGCAGCATCTTGTACCTCTCAAGTCATATGGATTCAAAGTCAACTAAGAGATTATGGGCTGAGTATGAAGAAGATTCCTCTCTATTGTGACTCAGAAAGTGCAATAAGGATTTGTCACAATCTTGAGCAACACTCTAAGACTAAGCATATTGCACTTAGATATCATTTTATCAAGGACCACGTAGAAGATGGGAACGTGGAAGTACATTTCGTTCGGTCCTCTGATCAACTGGCTGATATATTCACTAAAGCCTTGCCTGAAGCGGGTTTCAATAAAATTTTACAAGGCCTGGGAATGATGGAAGCAGAGTCTGTACCGAATCCTCAAATGTCTCACTAAAAATTAGACAAGCGAAATGGAGCGAACGCTCGGTCTATTTCGGCTCTATAATTTTAAGGAACGGAAATGAACCGAACGCTCGGTCTATTTCGGCTCTATAATTTTCGGGAACCGAAATGAACCGAACGCTCGGTCTATTTCGGCTCTGGAATTTTATGGAACCGAAATGAACCGAACGCTCGGTCTATTTCGCTTCATTCTTTTAAGATAAGGTTTCGGTTGTACACTTTGTTCATCCAAAATTATTTTCTTTTTCTGTTTTTATTATTTTTCAGAAAACTTTAAAAATCCAAAAATATTTTCTTTTTCTGTTTTTATTATTTTTTTTCTCAGAAAATCTCAAAACTTAAAAAAAAAAAAAAAATTTGTGTGGTGTGTTTGTTTGCTTGTTCTTTTAATTAGGTCACAAGTGTTCCAGTACAACAGAATTTGGAGCTAAGGCAGGTATAATTATTTCCATAAGAACTAGTTAACGGTCCCTAGAAGCATGCTGCTGCATGTTGACCAACACCTCTACGACTTAGAGCAAGGCCTTAATGATTCGATTTACCTATCGTTTCTTCCCAATCAGGCTGTTAAAATCAACTCAGTCTAGAGCTACCTTACTCTTCTCATATGAGTTAAGAGTTTTTCTGCTTAGTCACGTCTTTATAGCAGAAGGTACTTTCGGTTCTTTAGCCACCCTCCTTACATTCTCCATCAACTTTCGGTTCACCACTGTAACCCTTGAGACTCTCAGTCTTTACCACTGAGGTTTATGGTTGCACAAAATCTATGTTTGTGATCTTAGATACGTATACCACGTACTGAGTGAAACCCACAATCCAACACCAACAACGAATTGACGGTGAATTGTAATATTCAAGATCTTACTGGTTACCTAATGAAATCTCATTTTTTATTTTTGAGTGATCTTTTTATGAATCTGTCTAACACCAAGGCTTTTCTTCACAAAAAGATCCAGTTTATTTTTGTTTTTGATATTTCTATAACTTCTTTTGTTACTATAAAATATATCCTACCTACTTGTTCAACAGACCACAACGGTCTCACAAGTACTTCTTCCAATGTTCGGTCTTATGTTAAGAATCGATGTTCGGTTGAAGATAAGCCACCTTAAGCCTATGAATTAAAAAGAAGCCTTTCAATGTTTCTCTACAAACATTTGATCGTTATTTCACGGGAACCCACACAAGCACTTCAAGTCTCTCTTGACTTTGAAGGAAGCGATTCTTGCCCGGAATCACCTGCTTTCTGTCTTATAATAGACATCACTCACATCTAATACACATTTTGCTTTATTTCTTTATCTTTTGTCACACTATTGCACGAAAGTCTTATTTTCCAACATTCTGGTTGCTGTTGGTTCGATTTTTGTTTATCTTTTGGCGAAACAGGGGTAATCCTAAATCTTGGAGCGACACTGAATTTCAAACGTCGATTGAGGATAAGATTTTGGGCGCGTGAATTTGAACGATCTTTATACCCACGCGTGCTGACGTATACCTAGGAGTAACCAACCTGTCACATCGCGCTTTTTCAGGCGACGTTTGAGTGATCTCATCATTATGATGACGATTCTTTCTCTCTCCTAGCAATGATATATAAAGGGTTTCTAATTTTATTTGTCTTTTACCAGCAACAAATTCTCTCAAATTACAAGGCAAGTTGAAACTGTTCATCTTCTTTCTTCGATCAACAATGGCGACTTCTTCATCAGTTCACGATCAAACTGCTTCGTCCACATTGCTTTCAATCAAGCCAAATCAGAACATGATTATTGAACTCAATCTGTTTCTGTACGATTCGTATATGTTGCAGGTGGTTGAGTGTTTGAAGTATTCTCCACTGGTTCTAGCCCTAACACAGGTGGAAGCCGTCCTTATGTCACTTTTATCACAGCTTTACTCTACTGCCTCTTATGACATGAACAAGGGACGAATCTACTTCCAAATCCATTCTCATAAGGCTTCAATTTCAAAAGGGAGATTTTGTTCCCTATTGCACCTGGCTGTGGATTCATCTGTAATTTCACCAGACTTCATCACCACTACTCAACTTTTCTCGATGCTTTACGAAATGGAATACACTGACGTGCTTACCACAATAACGAAGGTTAAGAAGTCATGCCTACCGTCCCCATGGAATGGAATGCTTACTCTTCTCATCAAGTGTTTGGCGGAGAGAAGTGCTGGATCTGATGGCACCAGTAAGGGTTTTTTAACCCTTCTCTACGGCCTTTACAATGGTCTCAATCTTGATTATAGGACGATTATCTGGTCTCAAGTGGTGCAAAGCCTCAACACTTCAACGAGGCATTCTGAAATCTCGTGTGCACGATTCTGGACTCTCATTACACGAAGGGCGATTAATTCTTTGGAAATTCCGGTGATGAAGGATGCCCTAGTTGCGTCTATTGCTACGTTTCACACCAAGAAAATCATAATTTCTGATCCTAAGAAGTTCCCTCACATTGGCTCTATCCCTGAGACAATGTACAGATGTGTCACAGCCGAGAGTAAACTCATGGCTGATTATCCCAAACTTCCTCCCAAGGAACCGAGAGTCCTATCTCCTGAACAGCAGGCTGCCCTAGGTGCTGTGGACAAGCCTAGTAACCGAGGGAAACGGACCACTACCAAGAAAGAGCCAACATAGGATGATAAGTTTAAGACTGCCAAGTCCAAGAAGCGAAAGTCTGAGAAAGGGGATTCTTCTAAACCGAAGAAGATTAAAAAGATGGCGAAAAGGTCCAAGAGTCCTACTTCTCCCAGTTCCGAACACGATGAGGAGGATGAAGAAGAGGAAATTCATCATGAATTATCGAGAGGTAATACTCCTCCCCGTTCTCCTACTCCAACCGAATATCCTCATAACAAACTTCCCACACCACCTCCATCACCGAAACAGACAGTTCCAGTTTCGGTTGCTCCTATTCCCCTACGTACCTTATCTCAAACAACAACTTCTTTTCCACCACCACCACCAGTTTCTTCTGTTCCTATTTCTACAACTCCCTTACCATCTCCTATAATTTCCCAATCAACTACCACTACTATTCCTGAACCGACAGTAAGAGTCAATGTATCTGATACGGGGGCGACTACTGAAACAGAACCTCCAGTTACCTCTACACCACTTTCACCCTCACCTTCAACTGATTCCGGTGCCACTCTCGGTGGTGCTAATGATGAGTTTGATTCAACATATTACAGTCCCTATAGGCTTCCTACTGATGAGGATGATGATGCTCCTGTCACACGTCAACACTTGCAGGGCATTCATGAGAAATTGGATAAGTTGCTTGATGACAACAAGTCTTACAGTGGTGTTGTGCTCAAAGCCTTTTTGGACACAGCTCTTGAGCAATACACTGATTCCATTGACAAATCCACCAAAGCGGTTAATGAGTCTACTTCCTCTTGCCAAAAGGCCACTGCTGATGTTGCTGACATTGTTCATACTACTCAGATTTTTCTCGAGTCACTTAAAGGGCATGCTGATACAAGTGCAACCAAGGTGCAAGCCTCTGTGGATTCATTTTCCAAGTCCCTTCAAGAAGAGCACACAAAGTTTGAAGCTGTTCGTTCTTCCATCCAAGCAGATAACACTTCCCTTCTCAGTTCTGTGTCTTCTCGGCTGGAATCTCTTCACGCTGATCTAGCAAAAGAAAGTTCTATGAAGGAAGAACTTGCTCGACAAGCATCCACGATTGAAGTTCAGAAGGTTAAAACTGAAACTGATTCTGCTCAACCGAAGGTCAAAGTTAAAACCGAACTGAAGGATAATGTAGCTTCAGGTTCTGGTTCACAAGCCAAGCAAAATGAGATTGATGATGATAGCAATGATGAATCTGGGGAAACTATTGCTGAGGCTCTTAAGTGAAAGAAGAGGGATAAAGAGCTGGATGAAACCTTGAAGGTTGCAAGGGAAGCAGAGGAGAGGGAAAGGAGAAACAAGGAAGAAGAAGAAGCCTTGAACTGCAAGAAGGCCTTGTTTCCCCTATGGACAAAAGAGGCACTTATCAATCAAGCTATAGAATTTCCAAGTGTTTATTGGTTGGAACCTGTTGCTTCGTTTGACTGTGACAATTCTAAGGACTCGCAGTTCGATATGTCGATAACACGAAAGGCATTCACGTTTCACTGTTTCGATTCGACTGTTGAGGTTCCTTTTCCTCATCCGAAGGTTGCTCGTGAGCTTATAGACTTCTATTTGAAGTATAGTCAACCGCAGTACTTGACATGGAGCGCACAAAAGATAATCACTGTCAAGGTACTGAAACCTACGTCTGCTGGGAGGTTTATAAATGTCAATTTTAAAATCACACAAGGATTTGCAAACTCGGTGTTGATTATTTCCCTGGCAGACCTTCCAAATCTAAATCCTCATGACTGGATTCTTTTGTTTAATATTCTACTCACAAATCCGAGGGAATATGAGCCGACATTGGAGCACTTGAAGAGGATGTTGGCTTCTTACATCCATGAGGTTGCAGCTATAGATCAAGAGATAGCGAAAGTGATGAATAAGAAACCGACCATCAAGCCAACACCGAAACCAGGAGATGTGAATAATATGAAGATGGGCCAAATAGATTCAACACATCTTACTGTGATGTTTACAAAAGGCGAAGCACACAGATTTTTATTCGCTCTTGTTGATAAACATTTATTTTCAACTGACTGCTTGGAGCACATCATCAACATTATTCATCGGTGCAAGCAGAACTCAGAACCAGACAAAAAGAACTTCACGGACATGCTTCGGTGGTACATAACGTCCCGTCATCATTTGTTGGCTATCATTCCGAAGGTGTTCAAAACAATAAAGAAGTCTTCTGCAGCTCAACCGAAGTGAGCTTTGTGTCCCATTGACGCAAAGGGGGAGATTATTGAGTCTAATTGTGTTGCGTCATGGGCTTATGTTTTGTATCCGGATTGGGCCTGTCCATCCGTGATTATCTAGTAGGGTTATACTATAAATATCCATGCATGTATGCATTAGATGCTGTTGATTATTACGTTTATTGTTTTGTAACCCTAAACACCTCTACAGTCGAGGTTCTTAATCGAGCTCTTCTGAGGTGTTGAAGTTTTAATCATACGACACATTCAAAGCCATTCTCGTGTTCATAATTACGTTCTTAATTGTTTGCCTGCATAGAATCTAACGATCCTAATTGAACTTTGTTCTAACAATTCTAAACATAGTTTTACTTCAATTCTCATAAAACTATATTGTTAGAACTCAACACTCAAAATCATATATTATTTAATAATATTCACTTTTAAGCTATCAAGCTTACAAAACACAATAATTATACATGCTTAATAACGTGTATGTTACAGGAGAATTACCTATCCAAAGCAATACCAAACTAAGTAAGACTCAGAATCCAAACACTGATGTCGGAATAGCAGAAATGAGTCGAGTACCATATGCTTCTGCCGTTGGCTCGATCATGTATGTTGTGACATGTACTTGCCCTGATATGGTTTTTGCTTTGAGCATGGTTAGTCGGTATCAAGGGAATCCTGGTAGAACTCACTGGATAGCAGTAAAGAACATTCTTAAGTACCTGAGGAGGAATAAGGACTGGGTCCTTACCCTCGGTGGGAGTGATGACTTGAGAGTGACAGGGTATAGTGACGCCAGCTTTCAGACCGACAGAGATAATTTCCGCTCTCAGTCGGGCTGGGTATTTACCCTAAATGGAGGAGCAGTAACATGGAAAGTTCCAAACAGGAGACTGTAGCTGATTCAACGTGTGAATCAGAGTACATAGCAGCAAGCAAAGCGTCGAAGGAGGCAATATGGCTGAAGAACTTGATCGGAGACCTTAGAGTTGTACCAGCTGTAAAGGAGCCTATGGAGATTTTCTGTGACAACGAGGGTGCGGTCGCCTTACCAAGGAATCGAGGGATCATGGAAGATCTAGGCACATCGACATAAAATATCATATCATAAGACATCGAGTTGGAAGAGGGACTTCTCGTAGTGAATAGGATATCGTCAGAGGATAACCCAACAGATCCCCTTACGAAGGGACTGAGTAGGGTTAATCATTTGCAGCATGGTAAGAGCATTGGCCTAAGGGATGATATTACTTTTAGTGATTAGGTAGGCAGTAGAAACTTGTAATAAATAAATGTAATTGACATTTGATGATTAAATAATAAGGGTTTTGTTTATAAATAAAGTTTACTGTCTTTTGTCAATTGTTTATTTTATGTTTCACTTTTTGCATGTTTTAACTTCCAGAATAATATGATTTTTCGAACTATCCATAGTCAATCATACCTTGGAAGTAGGTTATGAAGTTAGACTATCATGAATTGGCTTGTAGATTGTCTAAGGTGTTTAGACATAGCAAAAGTTTGCTACAACGTTCATGAGTGCTCCTGAAATAAGATTTGAGTATTGCATTAAGCGCACGCTCACATGAATTACTTCATGGAATTTATCAAGAGTGATTGTGAGACGATAATATCGTATAGTCTTCAAACCAAGATATATGAGTTGTTGATTACAAGTTGGTTGTGCATTGATAGTACGAAAACACATCAGTAACTTGATGTTATAAAACGTGTTGTTGTGTATAATTTAACAAGTAATTAGTACAAGCATATAAGTCGAAGTTGATATGTTCCTTTTATCCTAAGAGGATTAAAAGCGATATAATGGACCCCTCGATGATTTTGTTTTGAATTATGTGTCGGGCCCGGTCAGGACTCAATTGATGTGTTCAATTAAGTTCTATGTCAAATAAATCAGAAATCGGGAAACAAAGTGTTGGACAATGGGTATGAATTTATTCCATGTCATTGTCCACACGATATCGTGAAGAACAGAGGATTATATGATCCCTTATCTAAAGGATGAGTTATTGACTAGATTATAGATGGAAAGCGGCTTTTGAGAGCTACGAATGCTGATCGGATTTTGAAGTTGCATTGGCAGTAATAGTTATTAGACTTATCCAAGTGGGAGACTGTTGGATTAGGTGTCTAAGCCCATAACTATAATTGGTATGCACTTGACCCGATAGTAGCATGGTCCTTTTGGGTTGCCTTCACCAGAGCAATTTGATAGGATGGATATTTGAGAAAGAGGTTATTTGTGATTTATTAATATATTATAAGAATAATATATTAATTGAGAAATCATATTATTTAATTGGTATTGATCATGAATTAATTTAGTGATCAAAAGAGACTGATTAAATTAACGGGGATTGATTAGGTAAATCAATAATACATATAGTTTGGGCTAATGATCCATGTTGATTAGGGATGGACTAAATCTATGTGAGAGTCCATGAAGATTTAGTCCAAAGGGCCTATAAAATGAGTTATTGGATTGATTAAAGGCCTAAGTAAATGAATTAGGGTTTACAAGTTAAAACCCTAGGAATTCCACACTATAAATGTAAGCCCTGGCACTCCCAAAATCGGCCAAGACTTCCAAGAAGAAACCCTAGCCTATTTTTGGTGCCTCCTAGCCTCTCTCTCTCTCTCTCTCATAATCCTCCATTGTTCTTGGTGTTTGTGACTTATTTGAGGTATCACATTTGAGGTACTAAGCTCTTGAAAGGACAAGTTCTATAAGCTACAACAAAGATGTATTCATCTAACTTGTTTTATGTTGTAAATCTTAAAACTGTATGCTAGTTAGGGTTCATGCTTTGGATAAAAGAAAATTACATGTATAACTTGAGAATACCTAGACCCAAAGCATTAGGGTTGTATGTGCACCATAGGATTGTTATAGTGCTCAAAACCCATAATAAGAATGGTCAATCCAAGAATTCACACATTGCATCGAAATCCCTCATCAGCTCAGGCGTACCTCCACCTAACAAATCACTCGAGATTTCAGAACCAAATCCTCATACTGGAATCTAAACTCCTAATAGACAATCCACAAGAAGATGAGGTCCACCATAGTAACCATTCATTAAGTGACTTCCGGTGCACAAATAATATAAGATTCTAGATAACTTTTGTTGAACACATTATCCACACCAGCTGGTCACCGAGTCTCCCGAATCCCAAGAACAACGCACTGTCATCCAACCATGCCAATAAGACTAATGATCCGAGACCTAAGAGTCTCAACCAAATGACTACCGAGTCTAAAGATATTCAACCATCAACTCACTGTTTTAAAGAAAACCCATTCAACATTCCTTTCGACACTAACCAAACACAACCCAGGCCATACCCTTTTATCACACACAATTCCTTACATAGGCTGCTACTAATGCAAAATCAGATGAAAACATGGTCACACCCAACCAACGAATAAGATAGACAGTTGTACTCTTGCTCCAACTCAAGGGCTACAAACCAATTAAGAACCGTACCAAGGAATTAGGACCAGGTGTTCTCATGCTATCTTACTCAGTCCATATACACCTCCTCATGACCATATTTGATGAGCTGCCATAATATACATCCCCAAAGGGAAGCACATAACCATCTCTAGATCTACTACATTCCTTCTTCCTCACAACCTTACCCAAAGGGTGAAGTTTCAGTAGATCTAATGAAATGATGATCCTCAACCATTATAAAAAACATCCTTATGAACGACCGAAAGCAGATCCCAAAACCTGATTGAAACTGAACAAATTTCACCAATACGTAACTAGCTCGAGAAGACTTCCAAGCTGATCTAGAAATGCTGCCAAAACTTTAGTCGGATCAATCCAACTACAAAGCCTACCGAAACAACATGCCAAAATTAGATTCTTCGTAGATCAAAGTCACACCTGGAAAAATGAACAACGCTGCCCCAACATCCGAACTTCCAATAACCAATGACAACTGCAAACTTGAGCCTGCTATGAACCAAAATTCCACACCACAATTGAGGGTAAAAATACGGAACTTGACGATAGGTTGATGCATCCATTGAACTTCATCTGACACAACTCGATACTTTCGAAGAACCTCCGCCTTATAGATGATCAATGAAATGACTAACGATCGAGGATGCATAGAAAATGAATCTCATGACCCGATATACTATTGAATAAACCCATGTGGAACTAAATATACCAAACTCTGAAAGTAATCGACCGATCATCAATTGCCCATCCTAGATTATAGATATCAAGCTATACAACAAGCTGACAAATCTCTCAAAAATTGATAGTCAACCTGAGCGAACCAAATGCGTCTTGATCTATTCCTAGATGCTTCCGAAAGGAGCCACTGGCTACAACGAGCCCCTTGTCCAATAGCTTCTTGTTGCGAAGACGACTCTTGGATTCTTGTCCACATACATCTAATGGCAACTTGCTTTGCACTCCTGTCTTGCCTAAATCCTGAACCAAAGTTTCACATACCCGAACCACAATTCTCTATGACCCATTCTTCTGAAACCAAAACTCAAAAAGGTCGTTGATCCTCTAAACAGAACATCCATCTCCCCCCACTTGGGTTCGAACTACAACCAACTGACCTTGCAAACAACCAAAAATCTTAATCGGCTCACCCAAATACATAACATCCCTGATCCTTGGGATATATCTCAACGCAAGACAATCATACAGATAGAGACCAAGCAAACTCAAAAGATTATGAATCTCAGATGGAGACCTTGGGAGCTCCCTAATCATGGTTGCCTTTAACATCAACAATTCCCTGCAAATGCATAAGAAAAACACCAGCTTCCTATCTAAAAACAAATGAATTACTGCACTCCTTTCTAAAACCATCAGCTACCACCTGTCCAGCCTAGATCCAAAGAAAGCAGACCATTGATCTCATCTCACTTGGCATTACCTTGACCAAGTCCCTCAAGACCTCAAATTCAACTAACTCACCTAGGTCAACACCATTCAAACCCAAACTGACATAGCTACTAGGGCCCAAACAACCACCAGACCCATCATCAGTCTAAAAAACCATTACCAAGCAAATCAACATAAACGAAAGCACTTCTTATGGATCATGGTATCAAACAATGCTATCGTCCCCGACCAGCTCCTTAGGATCCCCAAAATTTTCCTCGATTCGAGTACGGATCCTGTGCTTCTTCCAATTATACAGGCCCAATACTACCTTCCATAACTATCCATACTTTCCTCAAGAATCATCCCGAGTCTTCTAAGTCATCTACTCATAATAGTATTACCAAAACCTGCTAAACATAGCACCATGCGCACTACAACACTTCCTAGGTTATCCTAGGAACCCTACCTCACCCTGTTATCAGCTGCTGAAAAACCCCTATTAATGTCAGCTAACCACTTCATGAATACAATTACATGCATCAAAACTTAAATAATTCTTCGACTAAAAGATCCAAACCTACAATGGTTAGACTCAAACTAGAGCTGCGCAATAAGGCTGAATCCATCATTCTAAAATTATTTAACCTTTGGAGCATGTAACTTAGCATATTCATTTAATAGTATACTCGCATCAATATGAGCCCCACAAAGCACAAAGCAAGCAACATTCAAGCAGTGAAACCGACTAGCACTAAGACACCATAAAAAAATCAGGCAGATCCTTACACGCAAATTCCTGACCACTATGCCTAAGCATAAAGGATAAACATACATCCTACATCTACTCTCTCAAGTGTGGCAAAACATTCCTCATATGGCCGACTGCTCACACCTATACTCATCCATGAAACTTCCACCAACCCTGTAGCGCTCGTGTATGCTAATCATACATAACACTGAATCCTATAAACAGTCGAATATTTGATTCTACCCTAAGCCCACAACCAAACAAGGAATAGGAAATAAGGCTAAACCAAACATTCTCAGTCTATAAAATCTTTGTTATGTACAATTATGATGCATACACTAAGCAAACTACAGTAATGATGTCAGTTCCATACAAGAAACAATCCTAGGCTATTAGACATCATATATCAGGCAATTCTATCATGCAATTACTGAAGATCCCTAGCCTATCACTAGCATGCCGTTCTATCATATCATAACAAATAACAGTGTTGTAACTTGGGGTATCCTTCCTTGCACCGGCTGATCGTACACATCTCCTCTTTTATAGGTTACTTTTGAAAACAATTTGAATTTAACTTGAAAATAATTTGAAAATCATTTTGAAAACTTTTACAGATCCTTATTTTGAGTATGGATTCACATGAATGCTCATCCAATTCTCTCAAACCAGGGCTCTAACACCAACTTGTAACATCCCAAAAATCAGAGTAAAATTTTCATTTTTTCAAAACAACCCCAACTCAATAATTGTTTTCAAAAAACGTTGTTTCAAAAGTATAGTTCGTAAATCAGAGTATCCCAAAATCCAATAACATAAAATCCGAAGGAGGTGCACAATCACACATTTTCTTTCCCCGATCATTTGAAGTACCTGAAACCATAACAAACAATTGTAAGCACGAAGCTTAGTGAGTTTCCCCAAAGTACCATCACACAAATATATAACATATACAACAAGCATTCATACAGGGTTTGTTGGTCATTGACCTCAACCCAATAATACCGGGTTTGTTGGTTTACAGCACAGAGCAGTAAGACCTCAATCTAACTGTCTAGGGTTTGTTGGCACATGGCCTCAACCTAACAATCCAGGTTTGTTGGCATGTTGCCTCAACCTTACCATACCAGGTTGGTTGACCTCCAGTCTCAACCCAACTATATCGGGTTTGTTGGCACGTGGCCTCAACCCAATAATCCAGGCTTGTTGGCACGTGGCCTCAACCTTACCATATCGGGTATGTTGACTGGCAACACAAAGCAGTACAGTCTTAACCCAACCACACTATGTCGACATACGCAACATATAAACATATAGCCAGTAGACAAATAAACAGGCAGATCTACAGATCACTACCGTATAGCAACATCCTAAATACCAGGATATAGATCTAACAGATTACAACAACACATCAATATCCTATATACCAGGGTACATAACCTAGTGGGCCAACATTGGTTCCTTCGACCCATGAGTGCGGTATGGTAAACTCACCGGAATCGAAGAACCTTGAAAAACTGCGATATGCTCCCTTCTGCACTGCTTGCTCCCGCGAATCCACTAACACCAGAACCAGATAACATCTTAATCAATAGGTCCAAATCTTCAAGTTTGACCCAAGGTTAAACTTGGTCAAAAAGTCAACAGTCAACAGAAGTCAATAAAAGATAAAGTTTAAGGCAGTTGAGTATGCCCAACGTATGCAACCTGGTCCCACTCCTTCATTAAGAAATTAGTCCCAAAAGGACATTTCATCCAAACTCAGATCTAGCCTCAAAACATTGTCTTAAGTCATAAAGTTTCCACCATTATGATTTTCCATGGCTAGGGAAGGTCCAAAAGCTAAAACCCTAACTTATTAATCCATTAAGACATCACAACTCTTGCATGGAAGGGATATAAGGACCAAGATCATATTTTTATGGTTCTTAATAGCTCCATAATGGATAAAGTTTCCAACTTTATCCATTAGAATGGTCCCAACAAACAAGATCTAGTCTTTAAGTCTCAAATGGACCAAAAGTGCATCTTTTTTCAACTTAATCCATTAAGTCCAATTCTCCAAACTTCAGATCTGAATCAATATGATGTTAGATGGATAAAGTTTCCAACTTTATCCATAACAAGGTCACAAACTTTCAAGATCTAAACTTTATGCACTTAAAGTGACCAAAAGCTCATAACACCCCAAACTAGCTAGATCTTACAATTTCATCATCAAGATTCAAACTTTATACCTCCAAAAGAAAGGTCAAGGTGAACAAGGTCTGGATCTACAATCTCCAATGCAACGAACGCTTCTTCAATGAGTTCCTTATTCTCCAAGGTACACCAAGTACATTCCAAAGCACTTAAAAACACCTTCTTTTTGCTCATAAGGCTCAAACTAGGGTTAGGGTTTCAAGAGAGGGTGTTGGAGAGGTGGAGGATGAGATTGGAATGGGTTTGGGGAAGTTAAGGAGCTTAAATAGGGCTCAAACCATGAAAATAGGGTTTGTGCATTGATCGCATACGTCCAACATACTAGGGATGCCCAAGTACGCCCAGCGTACGCGGCTAACCTAAAAATTGTCCTAACTTCAAACGGTCATAACTTCTTTGTTCCAACTCTGTTTTCGACGATTCTTTATATCCACGAAAAGGTTTTGAAGAGCTGTACAATATTATCTATATATCTTGGACTAAAAACTTCCCGAACAAAAATCCATATTTCATGCAAGAAGTCTGAAACATCACTTTTCCCGTTTTGCCCCTTTGACTCCAACACACACCAAGGGCTTGGACCGCATAACCCTTATTAGCAAATTTGTTGACCTTGGAGAGTTCAGTTGGAACTAAATAAGGAACAAGCTTCATTTTCTCCGTAAAACTTGTAGCGTACTCGATGACGCTCATCCTTCCCTTCTTCAGATTTTGGAACTCGTTGTTGATCTCCAGAAGATCCTACTCAGAGCAGTACTGCATGTTCAGTTGCACCAAAAAGTCTTCCCAAGACATCTTGCTAGCTTTTCCCTTGGGCATGGTATCAGCTAGTAACTTCCACCAGCTTAATACTCCAGTCTTCAAATGTGTAACCGCGAGAACGGTCTTCTGTTTGTTGCTATAGTCGCAACATTCAAACATCATCTCCATCTCAAAGATCCAGTCCATGACTTCCATCGGTGTTGGGCTTCCAGAAAGACTTGGTGGCTTGGATGCCATGAAATCCTTGTACTTGCATCCATGTCCATCATTTCCTTCATTCGGTTGGTTCCTTCTAACCACTCTTGGTTAAGATTGACTAACAGTCTGACTATAGTTTCCTCCATTTGAATGTTCAATGTTCAGTCCAGGTTGTAAAATGGGTACAGTAGGTTCATCCCTATTATTAAGCAATTTTTTTTCTCATCCCCTCCCTTTGTTTGAACATCATAGCCTGAATCATTGATTGGATTCCGGCTATCGTGATTGGCTCGGGTGCAGCTGCTACCTCTGGTGCATGCTCAATCACTCGTGGCTCAGGCTGCTAATTACCGTTTCCAAATCCGCTTCAAGTTCTCACCATGTCAATATATACGCCAAATCAGAAGTTTGGTGTATAGGGACGAGAATTAAGATAGGGAAAGCTTTATTTACGATATACGTATAAATCTCCTTATTACTCTGAAAAGTTACATGCCAATTCTAATACCAAAATTAAAAGTTTAGAAATCTGAACACATGAAATTTCTAGATCCGGTCGGCAATAGACCGTAGATCCGATTGAACGATAACAACATAAAGCATATAAGGCATCTTATAGCATAAATCATTTAGCACATAAAAGCAATTTAGGCATCTTTCCTAAAATAGCTAGTGCTCGGGTCTATCCAGACATATTTCATAAATATAACAGACACTCATCTCACAATCATCGCTTAGCATTCTAAATTTAAGTCCAGAAATAAATCCTTACTCCTAGTTCGCTTAAACTAATGCTCTGATCTTGGCCTTTACATCCCTTCCATGCAAGAGTTGTAATGTCTTATTGAGTTAAAAACATAGGGTTTTGGACATTAAGCGCTTAATAGCCATGCAAAGTCATAAAGTTGGAAACTTTATGACTTAGGACATCATTTTGGGCTTGGATCTGAGTTTTGGACGGAAGGGCTTAATGAAATAAGCTCTTAATGAAGTTTTGGGACTGGACAATGTATGCAGGGCGTACCTGGAGGTACACTACGTGTATGCGGTCAGCGTCCTATAAGTTTGTCAAACACCGAGTACGGCCCGCGTACTTGGCTGAGTCGACTCGGTTGGGTTGGCTCGCCTGGGTTGACTCGGTTGGGTGTTGACTTTGACCTTGACTTTGACTTTGACCAAGTTAACCTAGGGGTATTTTGGGTATTTTGGATTGTATTTGAGAATTGGTCATTTGGATGGATAGGTGACGGTTAATGCTGAGATTCGGAGTCGGGACCTCATCAGCTATTGTTCAGATCGAGAGGTGAGTTTTCCTCACTGTACTTACGGGTCGAAGGCACCAAGGCTGGCCCATTGGATTAGATATCTTGTTATGTGATAGTATGTTATCATGCTGTAGTGATCTGTTAGATTTGTATCCTGGTATATAGGATGATGCTATGCTTGGTGATCTGTAGATCTGCATGATTGTCTATTAACTGGTTATATGTTTATCTGTTATATGTGCACATATTTTGAGTTGTGGTTGAGGATTTACTGCTTTGTACGTGAGCCCACAGACCGAGGGTATTCCATCCTGAGGATGACTAGACCCGTTAATGGCATTCTAACCTAGGGTATTCCATCCTGAGGATGACTGGACCTTATGGTTGACTGGGCATGGGGTATTCCAACCCGATGGTTGACTAGACCCATTGTATATCGGCATTCCAACTTGGGGTATTCCATCCCGAGGATGATTGGACCCGGAGGTTGATTGGGCCTGGGGTATTCCAACCCGATGGTTGATTGGACCCGACATGCTTGATTGTATATGTTATCTGTTTGTGTGGTGGTACTTTGGGGGAACTCACTACGCTTCATGCTTACGGTTTCAGTTTATTGTTTCAGGTGCTTCAGATGATTGTGACAAGGTGAAGGCGTAACCTTACACATCCTTGGTTTTACGACTGATTGGATTTTGCATTGGTAGATTCTAAACATACATCGAAACAAATGCTAAGCATAACTGTGTACATATATTATAGATAGGTTAACGGAAAATCATATTTTTCTATATGTTGTGTTGTTTGAAATACGATATTTTTCAAAAGAGAACTATTTATTGTTGCCGCTTATATAACTGTATGTGTCCATTGCTTAATGAAAATAATATTTTTTGATGTATTACATATAATTTTCGGTATGACATGTTTTCTCAAATAACTATTTGTCAAAAAAAAAATTCTTAAAAAACTAATTTCTAAAAGGAAACATGTTAAATATGACATTATGTTTAAACATCACACAATTGCAAAAATCATCTTAGTCTCTACATTTATAAAAATCTAACTAAAGTCAAGAAGTTTTCCTAAGTAATTTGGTTTTACGATGTTTGGTTCTTGAATTAGATTTTTGGAAAGAATTTACTGATTTGAATGAAAAGGACTTGTCAAATGAAAAATAAATATGGACCAATCATTTAATTGAAATTTCCCTAATTATATAAAAATTAATCAATTTCTAAAAATAACTTCTAAAAAATAATACGAGTTAGGTCAATGTTATGAACTATCATTGTTGGGTTTTATATCAATTATAGCCTTATACTTCTATTTTATTTTTCATACAACAAAATTGTGTTGTTTTTCCTTTGGTTTAATTCCGAAAAAAAAAACTTAAATGAAAATGAAAAATGACAGATAATTCAACTAAAAAAACAACTTATGTAACGAGAAAGGTCGTCTAACTAATAAAACAAAAACTATTGTCTTCAAAGAGATCATTCAACGATTACAGATATTTATGCATTTAATTGTATTTTTTTAGACATTTCAATATAACCAATAACACGAACTCTCTTTATGTTACTTTATATTTATTTATTGTGTCGGCTTTTTATAATTTTATATGTATTTTTTTATACGTCCCCCGCATTTTACACGAGTCATAATGTATTTATAAACAACATACTTGGTCATCATAGTTGAAGTTGAGGTTGCTATTAGCTATTGCATAATCTATTTATAAACAACATACTTGGCCATCATAGTTGAGATTGCTATTAGCTATTGCTTGTGGTTTCTTCATGAAATGATCCGACCATGAAGATATATCCCGAAGGCAACTTTTTATCGTCCCTGCATGAGTTAAAAAAGTTAAGAAAAAACAATAAATTAAAAAGCCAATTGTTTGGATTATTTGTACAAATGCGCTTAACAATATGTATAACTAATTAGCGGATCTTTCACACCAAACAAAAATAAAATGATACATTGAATTTCTAGGTGTTTTAATTGTATATCTCAATAAAAAAGTTTATCAATAACATTATTTATCATGAGGGAGAAGCGCTTTGGGTGAAGCTGATTCGCAATATTCATGGTGCTCATGGTGGGTTGGAGAAAAATTCTCCAAAGCCAAAGGGGGAGGGGGCAATCTTGTGAAGTTATATGATAAGCTTGATGCTCTTCACATTGTTCCCCATTCTTTTTTTTATTAGATGAGTTGGTGATGGAAAAAATACTAGATTTGGAATGACATTTGGATTGGCGAAAAGAGCATTTCTTTACAGTTTCCGAGATTGTATGTTTTGGAAGAGGTGAAGGATTATTGTGTTGCTGATAGATGGAGGGATAGTAGTTGAGTTTGGAGTTGGAATCGTCAAATTCGGGACGGTGGTGTCACAGCTTCCCGGTTCTCGTGTTTGATTGAGCTTATTTCTCATGTCTCGTGTGTTGATCAGCCAGATACTTGGGAGTGGGCAATTAGTTCTCATGATGGTTTTACGGTTAATAACATTAGAAACCATATTTATACCATCACTTTGCTAGAAGGTGTGATTGAGACGCGCTAGTGTAAGTTTGTTCCTATTAAACTTAATATTCATCTTTGGAGAACCATTCTTGATAGACTCCCTACCAGAGTTAATTTGGTTAACATGGGCATTGATTTGACTTTTGTGATATGCCCTATGTGGTCTTCTCAGATTGAAGATTGTAGTCATCTTTTTCTTATTTGTGACGTGGCAAAAGAAATTTGGAACAAAGTGGTAAAGTGGCTTGATCTTCCTTTTCCTCTGTTCCTAAATGTCTCTGAGATTTTGAGTTGGATTGATAGCACTACATTGAGTCATACAAACAAATAGTTGTTGAAGTAATTATTATCGCCACGATTTGGGTTATTTGGTCTTACAGGAATAGTGTGGTGTTCCAGACGCATAACATGGGGAATAGTCATATTTTTGAAAGTATCGTCATTCACTCTTTCAATTGGTTTTCGAATATATGTAGTAAAAGTAATATTTCTTGGATCCAGTGGTTGCAAAACCCTCTTCTTTATGACTCTTTGTAATTGTTTCTTCCTCTAGCTGTTTGCTAGTCTTTTTTATATAATGTGGTTGTTAAAAAAAATAACAAATTATTTATTCATATCATATATACGGCTACCCTTTAATAAAGTCACTATAAAAAATGTTAATATATGGATAATCCATACACGAAATTGTAGCTGAAACATTTATAATTAAGATATAAAAATTAAAAAAAACTAACAATACATTGACAAATTTTATCTATTTTTCGTATGATGAAACCAATATATAGAAATTATCAATGCTGAATTCCAATAATGGAATATTTTCCTAAAATATTTTATTCTTTATGATATCTATATATACAACTCAAATTTTGGAGCATTATAGGAAATTATATCAACTTGACTATCTTTCACACAAGACAACATTGTCCCATCTTGCATTAATCGCCCCCTTCCATATTTCTTATCATGTTTCTCCTAAGTAAAACTAAGCATATATATGTAAATTTCCATTTCCCCCTTCCCCTCTCCAATGGCGAACGATGGCAATGGACTTCTAACCGAAGTATATATTGTTCTTCTTGTTATTGCATCTGGGGCTTTGTTGATCGCATTATATCACTGTATCTCAATGCTTTGGTGGGATTTACGTCGTCATCAACGACGACATGGCCCCAATGAGATACAATTGCAAGGAAATGATTTAAGCATTGAAAATTCTGTTGCCGGACTCATCCCGGCCCATAAACATAAAAAGATCATGGGCTCAGAGGATGAGTCCATGTGTGCAGTGTGTCTAAGCGAGTTCGAGGAAGGAGAAGAATTACGCACTTTGCCTGACTGTATGCACACTTTTCATGTCCCTTGCATTGACATGTGGTTGTACTCACATCGTAATTGTCCCATTTGTCGAATGGATGCGGCCATTGTAGCTTCACCATTGATGGAGATTATATATATAGTTGACCCACAACGACAACAACAAGATGTAACAAGATCACAAAATTCGGATGTGACATAAGATATAGCCCTACGAAGTATGGCTCTTTGATGGTAAGAAAATGTTTTAGGACAATCATGGATTTAGTTTGTTGCTTTTTCGACTTGTTGGTCTTTGAGTTCGTTTGTGCATTATTGATCTTTTATATAAACTTCTAACTGAGATGTGAGTATTTTGAAACACGACATAAGACTATATTCATTTTTTATTTTATTGAAACTAAAATGGATAGTTTCAAACAATTTAATTAATTTATTGAAGGTTATACCTTATATCATATTTGATTTTATTAGGTCTATCGATATCTATAACCACAAATTCATCATAATTCTTGATAACACTAGTTGTTTCGTCTATATCTCAACTCATTGCCCGTCATTAGCATTAAATATTCACTCTTTTCATTCGCATTTATATGGGCTTCATCAATTCTAGATTTGCTTTGGCTTCTTGTTTCTTATTTTAGATTAGTGTCCTATATAGGAGTTTTGATGTCTTTTGAGTTTGTATGGTGGATTTTGGCCTCTGATGTGTTTTAATGTATTGTTCAAGGGTGTAAAAAACGTCCAAACCCGATTAACTTGACCTGACCCTAACCAAACAAGATAAACAGATTCAGGTTTAATAGTCTGGAGTTCAAAATCGGGTTATACGTGTTAACCCGACTAACTCAAAATATGTTTAGGATCAGGTTTCAGGTTGTTTTATATATTAGGCTTGTTAACCTGGGTTCATATCTACGAGTAAGGTTCCTAAAAGCTTAGCAGAATGTTTACTAAACATGATAATTTTAAAATTACCATTACCAACAATATGATTAAAAGTATCAGTTAAATTTTAAATATTAAATTCTTGAATATTATCATAAGCAAACATTCTGTTATCAATAAAAACAAACTATTAATTTTGTCTTCAGTTAACCCTGCAAACCGAATCCTGTTAACCCTAAACCCAATTGACTCAAATCCAACTTACCTATAACTTAATAGGCTGGTTTCGGATAAATATTCTTAAAAAAAATAATTTACAGGACCCGATTAACACCTATGTGGGATCATGTTGCATTCAGTCACATGAACAATCCTTATTGACTGTTCTTTTTTCGTATAAACCATATATTAATTTTGTTAATATTGATTATGAATACAAACACCTAAACTATAAATATAAATTTTCATCACTGTACAAACTCTAAGTGGATTAATTAAGACCCATAAAACTTGTCCATCGATTTTTCGTCTTAGGAAACCTCAAAAAATGACAACCTTCTATTACCCGAATTCCAATTTGATCATCCAAGTTGAAAATTATAAAAACAAACACAAAAAATAACAACCTTCAATTCTTTATATTAGGAAAAGTGGACTTTTTTTTTATTTATTTATTAATAACTAGTTGTTAGTATATGTAAACTGATATTGTGCAACATAAAACCGAACTGTAATATTCCATAATAAATCTGGGAGTGTTTATTAATAAACCAATTAATTACACGAAATAGCAACATTCATAAATTTATTTGTTTATTACAACCTCCAACTTACATTTCTTCTTATTGCAATATTTACTTTAAAAAGTCTATCAAGCTATAGCAACACTATCCAAATCCAAAATAATCTTCATTTTTATAATCGGGTATTCATTCCAAACTACAATGTACTAATGATAAACAACATTAATGTTGAATGCTATAATTTTTCAAAATACAATATCATTATCAGAAAAATATTTAAAGTACAACTTTGTAATAAAGGATGATAGAATAGACAAATAAATAAAATATACATTACCATTTAATAAAATATGGGTTAAATACAAGAAAAAGAAAAAACCCAAATTACCGAAACTATTTTCGACGAAAATGAAAAAAAAACAAATACCTAAATTACTTTTCATGAAATCGTAATTATCATGGCCCTTAAATCCTTGCTTGTGTATATATATATATATATATATATATATATATATATATATATATATATATATATATATATATATATATATATATATATATATATATATATATATATATAGGTTCAGGTATTCAAAGTAATTATTGTATTATTGTATGCATAAATGTTGGTCAATCAAATTTAAAATAAAAATAAATAATTAAATAAATAAATAAGGGTAAATAGGTAATTTGATAATTAGTTTCCACAAATAATATCCTATAATTATGGTAACCATTGACTTCAACTACCTAGGTTTTCTCCATCCATCGTCGACTTTTTAAAACCACCACCTATTCGATCCCAACACCATTACTGCCGAGGTTGAAGGGCACATCCGACAGCCCCCAGCCATCGGAGCATCACTATCAACCGGCGATGCTCTACCACCGCCACAACCTATCTCAGACATCAATTTCTCTATTGCCGATACACCAGAGGATATCGATCCAGAGAAAGAGAGAAGGCGTTCGTTGAAGACATGAGTAATTAGGAGCAGATGAGGAAAAAGGTCGGGATACGCTTGAAAATCCCCTTCTGTTCAACAATTGTACACAGTGAGGAGTCTGCCGACAATGGCAGCAATCGGTGGAGGAAGCGTTTCCTCAAATTCGAAATCATCATCGTTTGCTTCCTCTCATCGGCGGCGGCGGTCCTGGCTTCATCGTCACTCCGCTCCCGCCGTCCCTGTCCGTTTTCTATGCCGATTCTTCTATCACTCAAAATTCAGGTATATGCTTGTATATGTGTGCGTGAATTGATTATTCCAATCGATTCAATGTAAATGAGACTTTTTTAACATAAATTGTACCGGTCTTGATTTCTAGGGTTTTATTTGTGTAGAGGTTTAGGGGAGGGTTTAAGCCAGTGGCGATCTGTAAGTGTAACTGTAGTTGCAAATAGGTATAGTGTAAAAGAGGCTGTGTCAATGACCTTCTTCTTATATGTAAAGTACAAAGTGAAGGTAGTTTGTCACTATTTTCATATCAAATTTAGTTCTTCTTATATGATAAAAATCAATTTGTTTCTGTAGATGATTCAATGGATGATATTGGTGCGATTCCAATTCTTTTGGAATGGAATCACAAATTCCAGTTCTGTTGGAATGGAATCATGAATTCTAATTCTGTTGGAATGGAGTATGGATATTTTCTCACTGATTTATGCATGTTCTACAATTATTGGTTATTGGTTTTGGTGCAATTCACAAGTCCACATATTTTCCCGAAGGAATTTAGTTTTTTTATTTTTCATTTGCTAATGCATTATTGGAATCTAAACTACAATTTGGTTTTGTTTTCACAGAAGTTGATGCTTGAAGAACGGACCACAAAATTGAAAGTGATTCTAAGCAACATTATTCTTTTAGAATGTATTAGTGTCGTTGTTAGATTTTGATGTTTTCTTTCCCGTTTTGAAAGTTTTTTTTAGTTTTATTCTTTAACATTATTCTTTTAGAATGTAATTCTTAACAATTGTTATCTGTATTCTATAAGAAATAATGTATTTTTTGTTTTTATTCTTCAATTGATTGTTCAAGAATTTGTTATTCTACAATAAGTTTTTAAAGTCATGATCAAGAAATAGGTTCAAGAATATTTTTATTATTTATGGTTCAAGAATATTTTTATTTTTGAGTATACTCATAATCATATTCTGTCAGAATGTCTGAATTAAAAGAATTATAATTCGTAAAATCGGATTTTTAAAATTAATAGAATCTATGATCACTTAAAATATGCAATTTTCTTTTATTAAATGTATATTATTTGACTAAAATACCCTTGTAATTAAATTAGATGATATTTTTCAATTATATTTAATTCAATAATATGTATTAATCACTTTCTTAAAATAAATAAAATTGATTGCCCACATTTATGCATACAATAACACAATAATTACTTTGAATAGAATAACCTAAGCCTATATATATATATATATATATATATATATATATATATATATATATATATATATATATATATATATATATATAGAGAGAGAGAGAGAGGAAGGATCATTTGAGAACTCATAGTTTCCTAAGAACCTGAGAACAAAAAATGGAGCGTCGGATCAAAAAAAAGGATGGCCAAGATGTATTGTGGTATTTTTGTAAATAAGTGGAAAAATAAAGGGACGGGGGCATCAAAACTAAATGACATTAGGGGCATTTTAGGGTTATAAAAATTCTCTCTCTCTCTCTCTCTCTCTCTCTCTCTCTCTCTCCACCGTATCTCTTCTTTTCCAGCGATCGTCTCCCTCGTCCCTCAATCGACGTCTTCTACCTCCACATCTGCTACCAATCAACATTCCTTAATATCTAAGACCATTGACGCCGAATTTACGAACCAATAGATCGACACCATTTGTGTTCATCTTCGATTGTAATAGTCGAAGCCCTAAATCGCCAGATTCATCAACATTCATTCAGATCGAACTTTCCTACTCCATCAGTTGGACTGCGATTATCTCAGTTAAGGCCACGGTGATGTAATAACCTCAAATAATCGGGTCTTCTTCTTCTTAATTGGAAAGGTCGGGGAGTGAAGACATCAGGTTTTCCATTTATCTAAAAGCGACGATATCTTAATCGCCGTTTCCTCTTCTTCTACACAATGATGGTGCATCTTTTATAACCGAGAAACGTTTTCAGGTGATTTTTGGTGTTTTAATTCATCAATGTTACGATGCACCTTTGTTATTTTTGTGTGTTAATTTTTATTAGTTAATTTGGTGGCCAAATTAGGTAGCAACAATATATAAACGGTATGATCTGTTCATAGTTGATTTGTTGATTAAATTTAAGTATTTGTTGCTTAATCTCTCTACGTTCATCTATTTACTGTTATTGCTGTGATTCACTCAGAATCCTAATTTCGTATATTTGCTTTCTAGTTCAGTTGATTCTTACTTCTTTGTTTTGATCTATTTGTTTGTGTATGTTCTTTGGAATCTGAAACTCTTCCAATCGAGAGCCCTCATCTGTTCTTGTGTTGATTTACATCATATCTGTTTGTTATTATTAGGTAACAATAAGATTGTAGGTTTTCAATGTGTTGCAGAGTGGTTGTTGACTGTGTGTTTGAACTTGTTGACTATTGGGTGACATTTAATGAGCCTCATGTGTTCTGTCTTTTGACTTTGCTATCAAATTAAGCCAATTTTATTTGATATTTCAAGGTTGATCTTATGTAGAGTTCCAACAACATAGTTTTAGGCATAGACTGTGACATCCCCATTTTCACGGCCAGAAAAGACCGATTTTGTTTATGCTTTATAAAAATCAGAGTACCCTCTTTAATAAAAATGTTGGGGAATTTGTTCCCAGAAAAACATGATAAATACGTTATCAAAGCATTTATTGAAGAAATGTATTTTATTCATTTTAAAACATTGGGATGTCATCGTCAATACAGAAACATAAGCATAAACAGAACTTACATTCATCATCACTAGTGGTTTATATCTCCTTAATCACTTAGTGTAATGTAACTTCATATCGACACCTGTGATACAAAGAAACTAAGTGGGTCGGGTTGGGAAACCTGGTGAGTACATAGGGTTTTCAACCCACAATAATATAATTATTATGTTTAAACATCAAACAATCAACCCAATTACCCATCCCCATTATCTTCTTTACTCTTAAGGATCTACCCTAAGAATCAGCTATTCCTCGTTCATTCATTCCTAAGGATCATCCTAAGGAATCGGCACGAAGTCCATCGTTGCCACGGTTTACACAAAGGGCACTAAGTCTGCATAGTCGCCAGGGTTTAGGCACCAAGTCTTCATGGTCGCCAGGGTTTAGGCACCAAGTCTGCATGATCGCCAAGGTTTAGGCACCAAGTCTGCATGATCGCCAGGGTTCAGGCACCAAGTCTGGATGATTGCAAGGGTTTAGAGTACACCGGGTGAACACATCGTTCACAACACCTACAGGTTGCGAGCCTGCTAGTGTTCCACTGGACTGTCTAGAATAGTCTGTGGTTGTCATCCATACTCTGCTAGATGACGGGGCCACACTTGGGTAAAAGGCTTCTCTCATTGTTCACCTCTCACCCTTATTTCATGGTCTATATCACCTCTTATCTCAACATTCAATTCATATTTCATCTACCCATGTTTTACCCAACATATTTTATAGGTATAAAATACATATACAGTTTAAATCTTTTAAAACATGTATAAAATCTTTCATTCAGCATAGACAGCAAGTATTCAGACAATATGCACACATAGCACGTAATTTATATAAAATACTTCATATCTATGTGTAAGATGAAAGTAACTATGCACTCACCTGATTAGGTGGTGACTCTGCACTTGGACAGCACTTTGTTACTCTTAAAACAATTTCCTTCGACAAAACCTAGTATCATTACCACTAGGGTTTAGTCTAATATTCATTGCGACTAATTATTAGTCTTAGAATTATTATTATATAAGCGTTTAAACAATATTTTCCAACCACTATGTACAGACTGGGGCCAGACATAAAACACCGGAGGGCAGGACCATTTTGGCATATAGCACTTCTGAAATCCAACAACCCTATGCGGCCCTTTAAACCAGATTCCCCGTACCGCGAGTAGTTAAATAGATTATAACGACACTTATATAACCCATAATAATAACTCAAATAATTATTATAAGGTCCTAATAACGTTACTATAATTAATTAAAAGCTATATTACAAATAACGTAGGCGTAGCTCACTTACAGAGAGTTTTCTCGAAAACCGGGCTTCGCTTGGAGCAGCGTTTCCGAGCCGAAAGACTCTTTTTCTCGGATCTTTGGGAGCCTCGGGGCTTCCTTCGGGTGCTAGGGGGTTTACCTAGACTTTAGGGGGCTTCTAGTGCTAGAGAGAGAACTTAGAGAGAGAGAGAGAGAGAGAGAGAGAGAGAGAGAGAGAAGGCTTTGAAAGGTGTGAAGAAAGTGGCTTCCCTCGCAGCCTTTTTATAGTGCGAACCTCGGACATACGCTGGGCGTACCGAGGCCCTACGTTGGGCGTAGTCTTCGCTCCGTACAACACGCGTCGGATACAAGGTGGGGCGACGTGGCTTGCTCTAGTCCGCGGAAGACAGACGTACGTTGGGCGTTCCGATCTCGGACGCGGGGCGTAGTGAGGCCAGGTGTCCGAATCCGAAGGCCATCCGTGATCAGCAAGCGACGGCTGGGATCGTACCACGTCAGCACATCTCGCATCAGCTTCGCAAATTGCACACTCAACTTCTAAAATTCGTAACTTTTTCATACGAGCTCCGTTTTCGACATTCTTTATATCCACGCGTAGGTGAGACCGTACTGTACAACTTTCATTTAGATTCAGTCGGCTAATTTTGAATTTATTTTTAAAGTTATATTTTTAACAGGCCGGGATAGGATTGGTCCGTTAAAAATTCATAACTCCTTTATCTGATGTCCGTTTCCGGCTGTCTTTTTATCGTTATACTACTATTAACGAGATCTTCGATTCTCGTTTAGGTTGTGTCGGCTAAAAACCGCTCGATCTAATATTCGAACTTCGGGTTGTACACTGCTAAGCCGAAACTTCGAAAAATCATAACTTCCTCATACGAAGTCAGATTTGGGCGTTCTTTTTATGCATGCTCTCGGTTTAACGTATTCTACGACTTTTGTTTAGATCGCTAATCATAAAAATTGCTCTATCGTAAATTCAATATTTACGCTTCCCGGTGCCGTGCCGGTTCTGTCGCGAAACTTCGACAGACCATAACTCTTTCGTTATAACTCGGATTTCGGCGTTCTTTATATGTACGTAACCCTTGTAACATACACTACAAATTTTATTCTGATTATTCATTCTAAATAATTTTCTACCAAAAAGTCGTTTTTAACACTTATTGTCTCTATAATGACTAGCCCGGATCTACGGGTGTTACAATTATCTCCCCCTTATGATGATTACGTCCCGAAATAATCAACAAAACAGGGCTGTATAATGACTCCGTACGTTATCTCTTCCTCTTAGGTAATAATCGTAACTTCTATGTTCCTTCGAATGAGTATCTAACTCTTGGACTTCTTGACTGCAGGCGGTGCTCGATCTTGCACCCGCTCCCTATCTTACGTTAGACTCTCAATTGTGACCTTCACGTCACAATCTCGATCTTTACTAGAGACAAACTCAAGATGGGTTCGTTGATTACTGCAATGGACCGATGCGTCATATTCTAATGACTTATCATCGTGTAACGCAATGTTTAGACTTAGGTCTTTTAGAGTCAAATTCCAGAATGGAATATACCTTCCTTCATGTTCTAATGTGATATAATCACATTTTAACATGTAGCATTTCTAGCTACCTACTTCTTTAACAACGAGCGCGATACTTCTATTGATCGCTTTGATTTCAATCTTCTGGTTTAATTCAGATGTGACATTGAACTTGGTTCTCTGAAGCACGTAACATACTCGTCTTAGTCGGACTCAATTTGATATGACCACTAGGGTCGAAACAACAATCATCTTCTTAGTCATTACCGAAACAATGGTAACGACACACTTAAATAAAATGAAATCAATTACTAGCTTCTTGGTAACCTTGTGACTTTCCCTGATTCAAGTGTGAGTCATGTGCTTCCGGTAGTATAGGCCTCTACTACCATTCACACCTACTCATACTCGTCCCAAGTATTGTCTCGCAGTTTTCCAAGTCACCATACAAGAAAATCACATAACAGTTTAACACACCAGATATCAAAACGAAGGTTTTATTATTATTTCTTGAAACTATTAAATAGGTGTTCAAGTTCACCCTAGACTATGCCTCTAATAGGCTACATCATATGATTATATCCCCTTGGATACTTCATAATTCGATCTTAGGGTATGAATTCCTCATCCTCGATTCCTTGCGTTGTTTTCTACTTCGTTGATAGTTTCATTTTATTTACTTCTTTTTATAGTTTATTTTAGCACACTCCATCTCATTTTAGTTAATCTTCATGCATATTTTCTCTTTTTGTTATTTTTCTCCTTTACCGGCTGCTTTCCAGTCTTTTGAGCTTATTTGCCGGATTTATCGAAGACTATTTGTCATTGGAGGTATGGAAGGAATGCGGGACTTTTGGAGGCTTGCGGTTTGCTTGTGGACTTAAAGTGGTGTGATTGGGAGCATGTTGTCAACATAATCAAAGGAGCAAGTTGGGCTTAATTTTAGATGAAGAATGACGATGATGTGAAGAGAATTTTGAGCTATAGAAGATCAAGGAAGCAATGGCATCTTGGGAGAGTCAAGAAGATACAATTGGGCTATCAAGAACCTTTACATGTGGGCTGGACCAAGAAATAAAGGAGCAAAACTAGAAGGCCAATCAAATGGGCCAAATGACCCAGAATCCACGCGGTCCGCGTGGATTTACAAATGGTCTGCGTGGATCGCACTGTGAAGAATCCGGATTTTTGACTTTTTGACTCTATTTTGGGAAGGTTGGTAGAATGCTTTTGGGGGACTTTTGGATCCGATTTTTTACCACTTTTACTGGAGTTTTGAAGCAAGAAGGAAAAAACACATGGAAGAACAACACTTTTGCTCTCTAGAAGATTGGAAGATTTAGAAGGTTGGAGCAATTTTTGTTCCAACTTGCATCTTGAACAATGTTTGGTATCACTAATCTACTTTGCATTTCTTTCATTTTGGCCATGCTTGGCTAGACTCATATTTGGTTGACTTGGATGTAATTTCTTGAATGTTTTGGTTATTTTGAAGAACTCCATGAACTTGTGTTGAATATCTATGATTATATTTTCTATGAAAACTTCCTTCATGTTTATATATCTCTAGTCATGAATATTGATATGTAAATGTTATTTTTGTTGGTTAAATTCTTGGCTAAGTAATGGGTCTTCAATTTAACAAGCAACAATTAGTTTAAATGTTTGTTTTCATTTCATTTAGACTAAGAAAATATTTTCTCCATAGTGGTAATGAAAGCAATAGATTACTCTTTGTATCTGGTGACTCTTAAAACCTAATGCTAATTGATTTTCACAAAACTACATACTTCATTAGTTTTGTGACTTTGATTTAGGAAATGTGTTATGAGCTTCTCTAGTCATTTTAATACAAAAGAAGAGTTGAGGCAAGTTATGCTTATAAATTGCTATAGGCAAGTTAGATTATAAACACAAGTATTGCACCTTGGTATTTTCATGATTATTTAACCAAATGTTCAAGTAATGAAAGTCCAAAGTCAACCATATTTATCTTATTGATTTTACATCAAACCTTGCTTTTTTTGAATTGTGTTTTTAAATCTTAGTGTAATTCTAGTTTTGTTTTAAACATATCAAAAGATCAAAACCCCCATTTTTACTTTTATTGTCATTTTACAAGTATTTTTACAAAGAGATTTTTCATAGAGTTATAAAATTGAACCAATCTCCGTGGATTCGACCCCTTTACCACTATACACTATTTTAGTGTGTAATATTTAGGGTATTTATTTTTTTGGCCTCGACAACCACCATTCGTCGAGGATCATGTGGAATGCCCTTGGCCTTAGTGGCGTTTCTGGCCTTGCTGCCTCGTTTTTCTTTGGGCAGTCTTTAGAAACATGCCCTTCTTTATTACATCTGTAGCACACCCTCTTGTTGGATGCGCACTTGCTAGCGTAATGCCCTATCTTTCCACATTTGTAGCAAGTCACCTCCTCGCTACATTTCCCGAAGTGTTTCTTTTTACACTTCTCGCACCACTTAGCTTCTCCTCCTCCAGTCTTGGAGAATTTCCTCTCCTTGTTGGATTTTGAAGATCCTTCATACTTCCTTTTCTCGCCAACTTCAGCTTTCTCCAGACCCTTTTCCCTAATCTGGGTCTCAGCATTCCTGGCTGCTCTAACAACTGTTTTCAAGGTAGTTGCCATTTTGACTGTTGGGCCAAAGTCTATAGGCAGTCCGTTAGCAAACCTATCTATCTTGGAGATTTTAGTAGGCACCAAGTAGGGGAATAACTTCATCCTCTCGGTGAATGCGGTGCGATACCCATCCACACTCATCTTTCCTTTCTTCAGGTTCTGAAATTCATTGTTTAGGTCTATCAGATCTATCTCTGAGCAGTACTGCATTTTCAACTGCTCCACGAATGCTTCCCAAGACATTCGCATGGCTTCTCCTCGTGGCATTGTATCTGCCAACAACTTCCACCAACTTAACACTCCAGTCTTTAGTTGTCTAACTGCAAAGACAGTCTTTTGCTTGTCGCTACAGTCACAGCTCTCAAACACCATCTCCATTTCGGAGATCCAGTCCATAATCTCAACCGGCTTCGAGCTTCCGAAAAGGCTTGGTGGCTTGGCACCCAAGAAGTTTTTATACATTCGTCCATCCTTGTCGTTTCCCCTCTCCGGGCCATTCCTTCGTTCTCCTTGAGTCCCAACTTGACTCACAAGGCGGCTATAGTTCCCTTCCTCCGATTGCTCGGGAATCAGCTCATGTTGCTCAATGGGCATGGTAGGTTCGTCCCTATTTTCATGCAACATCCTCCTCATTTCTTCCCTTTTTTCAGCTAACATAGCCCGAATCATGACTTGTACTCCAGCCATGGTGATTGGTTCAGGTGCAGCTTCTTCTACAACAAGTATTTGCTCAATCATTGGGGGCTGTTGATTCCTATTTCCATTTGCGTTCCTGACTCCCCTTCGGGTTCTTGCCATTTCGATCTATACACCAATTCAGACGTTCGGTGTGTAATGACGAGAATTAAGATAGGAAAGATTTTATTTACGATCGACGTGTAAATTTCCCTATCACTTCGAAAATTTACATGCCAGTTCTAATACCGTAATTAAACGTTTAGAAGTCTGAACACATAAAGTTTCCAGATCCGGTCGGCAACAGACCAGATCCGATCATATAATGCATATCATAAATCATTTAGTACATAAAAGCATGTTAGGCATTTTCCTAAATAAGCTAGTGTTTGTATCTATTCAGGTGTATTACCTAAATTTATTAGACACACTCCTCAAGTTCATCACTTAGCATTCTAAGTTTAAGTCTAGAAATAAATCCATATTCCTAGTTCGCTTAAACTAATGCTCTGATACCAACTGTGGCATCCCCATTTTCACGACCAGAAAAGACCGATTTTGTTTATGCTTTATAAAAATCAGAGTACCCTCTTTAATAAAAATGTTGCGGAATTTGTTCCCAGAAAAACATGATAAATACGTTATCAAATCATTTCCGAAGAAATGTATTTTATTCATTTTAAAACATTGGGATGTCATCGTCAATATAGAAACATAAGCATAAACAGAACTTACATTCATGATCACTAGTGGTTTATATCTCCTTAATCACTTAGTGTAATGTAACTTCATATTGACACCTGTGATACAAATAAACTGAGTGGGTTAGGTTGGGAAACCTGGTGAGTACATAGGGTTTTCAACCCACAATAATATAATTTTTATGTTTAAACATCAAACAATCAACCAAATTACCCATCCCCATTATCTTCTTTACTCTTAAGGATCTACCCTAAGAATCAACTATTCCTCGTTCATTCATTCCTAAGGATCATCCTAAGGAATCGGTACGAAGTCCATCGTTGCCACGGTTTACACAACGGGCACTAAGTCTGCATAGTCGCCAAGGTTTAGGCACCAAGTCTGCATGGTCACCAGGGTTTAGGCACCACGTCTGCAGGATCGCCAAGGTTTAGGCACCAAGTCTGGATGATCGCTAAGGTTTAGGCACCAAGTCTGCATGATCGTCAGGGCTTAGGCACCAAGTCTGCATGCTCGCCAGGGTATAGAGTACACCGAGTGAACACATCGTTCACAACACCTACAGGTTGCGAGCCTGCTAGTGTTCCACTGGACTGTCTAGAATAGTCCATGGTTGTCATCCATACTCTGCCAGATGACGGGGCCACGCTTGGGTAAAAGGCTTCTCTCATTGTTCACGTCTCACCCTTATCTCATGGTCTATATCACCTCTTATCTCAACATTCAATTCATATTTCATCTACCCATGTTTTACCCAACATATTTTATAGATATAAAATACATATACAGTTTAAATCTTTTAAAACATGTATAAAATCTTTCATTCAGCATAGACAGCAAGTATTCAGACAATATGCACACATAGCACGTAATTTATATAAAATAATTCATATCTATGTGTAAGATGAAAGTAACTATGCACTCACCTGATTAGGTGGTGACTCTGCACTTGGACAGCACTTCGTTACTCTTAAAGCAATTTCCATCGACAAAACCTAGTATCATTACCACTAGGGTTTAGTCTAATATTCATTGCGACTAATTATTAGTCTTAGCATTATTATTATTATATAAGCGTTTAAACAATATTTTCCAACCACTATGTATAGACAGGGGCCAGACATAAAACACCGGAGGGCAGGACCATTTTGGCATATAGCACTTCTGAAATCCAACAACCCTATGCAGCCCTTTAAACCAGATTCCCCGTACCACGAGTAGTTAAATAGATATTATAACGACACTTATATTACCCATAATAATAGCTCAAATAATTATTGTAAGGTCCTAGTAACGTTACTATAATTAATTAAAAGCTATATTAAAAATAGTGTAGGCGTAGCTCACTTACAGAGGGTTTTCTCGAAAACCGAGCTTCGCTTGGAGCAGCATTTTCGATCCGAAAGACTCTTTTTCTCGGGGCTTCGGGAGCCTCGGGGCTTCCTTTGGGTGCTAGGGGGTTTTCCTAGACTTTAGGGGGCTTCTAGGGCTAGAGAGAGAACTTAGAGAGAGAGAGAGAGAGAGAGAGAAGGCTTTGGAAGGTGTGAATAAAGTGGCTGCCCTCGCAGCCTTTTTATAGTGCGAACCTCGGACGTACGCTGGTCGTACCGAGGCCCTACGTTGGGCGTAGTCTTCGCTCCGTACAACACACGTCAGATACAAGGTGGGGCGACGTGGCTTGCTCTGGTCCGCGGAAGACAGATTTCCGAATCCGATGGCCTTCCGTGATCCGCAAGCGACGGCTGGGATCGTGCCACGTCAGCACATCTCACATCAGCTTTGCAAATTGTACACTCAACTTCTAAAATTCGTAACTTTTGCATACGAGCTCCGATTTCGACGTTCTTTATATCCACGCATAGGTGAGATTGTACTCTACAACTTTCATTTAGACTCCGTCGGCTAATTTTGACTTTATTTTTGAAGTTATATTTTTAACAAGCCGAGACATGATTGGTCTGTTAAAAATTCATAACTCCTTCATCCGATGTCCGTTTTCGTCTGTCTTTTTATTGTTATGCTACTATTAACGAGATCTTCGATTCTCGTTTAGGTTGTGTCGGCTAAAAACCGCTCGATCTAATATTCGAACTTCGGGCTGTACACTGCTAAGCCGAAACTTCGAAAAATCATAGCTTCCTCATACGAAGTCAGATTTGGGCGTTCTTTTTATGCATGCTCTCGGTTTAACGTCTTCTACGACTTTCGTTTAGATCGCTAATGCTAAAAACTCTCTATCGTAAATTCACTATTTACACTTCCTAGTGTCGTGTCGGTTCTGTCGCGAAACGTCGACATGCCATAACTCCTTCGTTATAACTCGGATTTTGGCGTTCTTTATATGTACGGAACCCTTGTAACATACACTACAACTTTTATTATGATTATTCATTCTAAATAATCTTCTACCAAAAAGTCGTTTTCAACACTTATTGTCTCTATAATGACTAGCCCGGATCTACGGGCGTTACATAGACGGAAGGAAGTTGCAGTTTTTGAATTTAACCCTTTAAAGGTAGGTATCACACGTTACCTGAGCAATTCAATTATAGGTTGTGTGACATCCCCAATTTCACGGCCAGAAAAGACCGGTTTAATTTATGCTTTTAAAATAATTTCAGAGTAATCATTTGATTAAAAGTGTTGCGGAATTTGTTCCCAGAAAAACATAATAAATATGTTATCAAATCATTTCCGAAGAAATGTATTTTATTCATTTAAACCATTGGGATGTCATTGTCAATACAAAAACATAAGCATAAACAAAACTTACATTCATTTACACTAGTGATCTACTTCTCTTTTAATCTCTCAGTATAAAGCAACTTCATATCGATACCTGTGATACAATTAAACTGAGTGGGTCAGGCTTGGGAGCCCGGTGAGCATATAGGGTTTTCAACCCACAATAAATAATAAACTTATTAAGTTCTCAATCAACAATAAATTTATTAATTTCATCAACCAAAATAACCCTAATCACCCATTCCCATTATCCTCACTTTACGTCCCTAAAACAACTATCACAAGGGACCTAGCCTAAGGATTATCACTAGGGGTGACAACATTGCTTTCCTCAACAATTTATGTCAAACAAGACATCCTAACATAAAACAACCAATAAGGTGACAACATTGCTTCCCTCTCCAATTTATGTCAAATAAGACAAACATCGGAGTGACAACATTGCTTTCCTCAGCAATTTATGTCAAATAGGCACGAAGTCACATCGTCGCCATGTGCTAAGTCCATAGCTCTTATTTATCGACAGTATTTCCCACGGGAGTCCCCCCCCCCCCCCGCAATACATGTCAATGGGTTTTCCATGTGCTAAGTCCATAGCTCTTATTCATCGATGGTATTTCCCACGGAAGTTCCCCTCGCAATACATGTCAATGGTTTTTCTATGTGCTAAGTCCATAGCTCTTATTCATCGACGGTATTTCCCACGGAAGTCCCCCCCCCCCCCCCCCCCCCGCAATACATGTCAATGGGTTTTTAGAGTACAACTGATGAACATATAGTTCATCCACTTACAAGTTGCAAGCCTGCTAGTGTTCCACAGACCGTCTAGAATAGTCCATGGTTGTCATCCATACTCTGCTGAATGACGGGGGGCCAACGTTTGGGTAAGGGCTTTTCTCATATTGCACCACTCACGCCAACTTTTGGGTAAGGCTTTTCTCATATTTCACCATTCACTCTCAACTCATGATCTATATCACTGATCATCTCATCTATCCAACTCACCTTTCATCACACACCCACTATTTTAACTCCTGATCTATATCACTCACTAATGAAGCTCGTCCGATCACTTCATAAAAGAAACAAAGACTCTAAAGCTCTTCAAAATAAAAGTATAGGGAAAATACTAATAAAGTACTCCCTTACGCTCCCGTACCCCGACACGTAATAGCGTCAAAAAAGAAGAACTAACGGATGAACACATAGTTCAAAAACAGCTAATGAACATATAATTCGAGAACACCTTATGAACATATAGTTCAAACATACCTACCGATTACAAGTCTACTTACGTTCCACTGGACTATCTAAAATAGTCTGTGGCCGTTGTCTATACTCTGCAAGATGACTAGATCATCTTAAACATCGATACCTCTCATCACTTTTATTTCATCACACATCATCTAATTCATCTACCCATGTTTTACCCAACATATTTGTAGATAAAAATACATATACAGTTTAAAACTTGTATAAAACATCTATTCAACAATCACCTTAATTAAACATTTAATATAATTACACATAGCACGTATTTTAAAGAAAATACTTCATATATATGTGTAAGGTGAAAGTGACTATACACTCACTTGATTTAACGATAACCGGGCAGCACTTCGTTGCCTAAAACGATCGTTTCTTATAAAACCGGGAGTTTTATTGAGAAACCGGGCTCTGCAAGGGTCAGGATTCGAAACCAAAAAAATAAATTTCTCGGGCTTCTCGGGCACTCCGGGACGTGTTCCGGGCGTTGGAATTAATCTCGGGGCTTTGGGGAAGTTGAAAATAACTAAAATATTGAAAAATGGGTGAAAATGACAAATTTGGAATTCTACCCGGAAGATCTCGCAGCCCTTCTATTTATAGGGCCGAGGTTCGGACTCTGGAGGCTAGGAAGCAAGTACGTGGCAGCAGCGAGGAGGCTCGAATGCAGCAGCTGGCATGCTTCGGACGCGAGGAGTCACCGGCTTCGGATGTGTCATCGGTTGGGTCTCCGGCTCGAACACCTGTAGGACACGCGTCGGATGTGCGAGGGCCGAGACTTCGGTCGAATCCGGAAGCGACACGCGACTGCCAGCTGCTCGGATGACTCAACCATTTCGGACACGTGGCACAGTTTGGGCGAGGGTGACGTGGCCGAAGCCACCTATGCGAAATTTCTCGGTTTTTGTGCAAAAACTTCTAAAATCCATAACTTTCGCATACGTGCTCCGTTTTTGACGTTCTTTATATGCACGCGTAGGTAAAATTACGCTCTACAAGTTTCGTTTAGACTTCGTCTGCTAATTTTGACTTTAATTTTTATATTATTATTTTTAACAGACCGGGACAGGAAATCCGTTAAAAATTCATAACTTCTTCATCCGACGTCCGTTTTCATCTGTCTTTTTACCGTTGTGCTACTATTGACGAGACCTTCGATTCACGTTTAGGTTGTGTCGGCTAAAAATCACTCGATCTAAAATTCGAGTTTTTAGCTGTCTACTGCTAAGCTGAAACTTCGAAAAATCATAACTTCCTCATACGAAGTCAGATTTGGGCGTTCTTTTTATACCTACTCTCGGTTTAACAAACACTACGAGTTTTGTTTAGATCACTAAGGCTAAAAAGTAGTTTATCAAAAACTCACTTTTTACGACATTCGGCACCGTGCCGGTTTTGTCGCGAAACTTCGACAGGTCATAACTTCTTCGTTATAACTCGGATTTCGGTATTCTTTATATATCCGTAATCCTTGTCACGTCCACTACAAGTTTCTTAATAGATATCGGCTTTATCTAATATTTACTTTCGACGCTCATTTTTATTCTTAATTAATTAAACCCTAATAATTAAGCATAAAACACATAATTTTCACATAATATTCACATAATTTCTTTTCATTTCTTCTAAATGAGTTACAAAGGTTAACCTAAACTATTATGTCAATATTAATGCCTAGCCTAGAAACACGGGCGTTACAGGTTGTAATGCTCCAGCAAGAAGAACTTCCTTCTTAATGTTAGGGGATGAATGGACAAGATTCCCGATCACACCAACCTGAGATATACCATTCATAAATCATTCCTAGATACAAGCAATCTTATGAGCTGAAAAGAAAAAAAGTGAATTTAAAAACTAGAACTAACTGCTTCATAGTGTATTGCAACATTAGAATAAGAGTAGGCAAAGCATTACAGTCCACTATCTGCAGACATGGCAAGGTTCCAATGTTATAAAACTGTCCCCAAAACACATTTTATTGATCCAGATCATTCAACCTGAGTTTTGTTTTTAATAACCTCTTTCTTCGAGTTTATGAAGCAGGATTTCTAGGATTTTGATTTGCTTTAATGAGTCTTTGCTAGATTCATTTGATATCTACACACTATAATCTATTTATATGTTCAATAATTCTGTCAGATAGTAATTTTATAGATATTTTTGATGTTAAATCTGTGCACCATGAATAAATTATTCATGTAAGTATCATATGTCTTTGTGGATGTGCAGGAGGATCTTATGTTGTTAGTTCCTTATACTAAAGGACCAAACAAGAAGCCATATATGGCTATAATAAAGGTATTTTGGTTTGGTCTATTTTTTCTAAATCAAAACTTTCCTGGATACTTGATGTCTTGATCCATAAATTACATATTATTCACATATGAATCACATGTGATTCACATGTAAATCACAATTACACGTGATTCACATGTAAATCACATGTAATTCACATGTGAATAACCTGTAATTCACATGTAAATCACAAGTTTGTCACATATGATTCACATGTAAATCACATTTACACGTGATTCACATGTAATTCACATATGAATCACATGTGATTCACACGTAAATCACATTTGATTCACATGTAAATCACATATGATTCACATGTAAATCACATGCGATTCATATGTAAATCATATGTGATTCACATGTAAATCACATGTGAATCACATGTGATTCATATGTGAATCGCATGTGATTTACATATGATGTCATATGTAAATGTGATTCATATGTGAATCGCATGTGATTCATATGTTAATCACATGAAAATCATTTTTTTGAATTTTCTTGTAGGTTTGGAAGAAAGTGTGGTGAATATTGAAGAGGTGAAAAATGATAAATTGAAGAAAAATAAGGAAATATTGACATGAAAACATGAAAACGCTTTGAATTTTGTAGCATTTTTATTTTTTATATTTTATTTTATATCGAATAAAATACTTGTACTATTATGTTTATAGATTAATTAATAAAAATGAGATTTTTTGTGATTTACTTACGAATATTATAGTATAAGAAATATACATCTATGCATTTGAAAAAATATGCATATATGCACCTAAAAATTTACTTTTTTAAAAAAATGCAGTTTATTTTGATAAAATTACAGTTTTTTTTTTAAATGCAATTTTTTTTGAAAAAATGTAACTTTCTTTAAAAAACTTGCAATTTTTTTGAAAAAATTGCAGTATTTTTATTTAAAAATGCAGTTTTTTAAAAAAAATTGCAGTTTTTTTTTTAAAAAAAAAAATGCAGTTTTCATTAAAAAATTGCAATTTTTTTGAAAAAAAAATGCAGTTTTTTTTAAATTGCAGTTTTTTTTTAAAAAAAAATTTATTTTTTTTCAAAAAATCATGTTTTCTATAAAAAATTAAAAAGTCTGCATTTAAAAACAAACGAAAAATACTATATTTAAAAAAATCTGAAAATTTGATTTATGATGTAAATTTTTAGACATTTATATTAATATATTAAATAACACAAAAAAATTAAACATTAAATGAGATTGGTAAGATGACGATCATGTCCTTAATGAATTACTTTTGATCCAACGTTCCATATTTAGTTCTCGGGAAAATATGAGTTCTCAACCGATCTCAACTCTCTCTCTCTCTCTCTCTATATATATATATATATATATATATATATATATATATATATATATATATATATAATTCCAAAATTGGTCATTGTGCTTTTCAAAAAGTGATGTTGAGAACAACTTTAAAAACCCTTCAAATCAGCCCTATGGTTTCAAGAAATTAGGGGTGACAAATCGGGTAGTTGTGTCGTGTTTTTGTCTGATGCGACACGACACAACACGAAAAAGTTTTATGTAACACGAACAGAACACGACATGATGTCGTGTTGTAACACCCACTTCAGGTATGAACTAATATGTTATATTTTATGTTTTCATTTTGGGTGGCCACAGCGTGGTGGAGCCTCACCACGGCGTTGTGATATTTTATGAAATCCAACAACCAAGCCAACATGACCATTCTAGTTATCTCTCCCATAAGTAGATCAATCAATATAATGACTTGGAATTACTGATAAATCTTAAGTATAGGTTCCTAGTAACGACTTATAACTATAATTATAAATTACACGGAGGCAAAGTAAGTGTAGCTCACTTATAGAGTATTATCGCTGAGAACCGGGATCTAAGCGGGCAGAATACAGACTCGAGATTTCCTACTCGAAGACTACTAATCAGATGAGTACCTAGGGGTGTCATAGGGCTTCGCTGCAATACAAAAATCTAAGGAAATGGGCTAAAAGTGCAGAGAGAACTCCGATATAAAGGTTGTAGGGTTGTGTGGTTCGGAGCAAGCCTTATATAGGTAAGAAAAAGCTTGCGAGCTGCATACTCTAGGCATGCGCACCGCGCACTAGGGGTGATATGGCTCCTCTGGTTTGTTGACACGTCTCCTCTATTAGGTGGGGTTGCGTGGCTGATTTCGGGCGAAAGTTATGTGCGACGTGCTTGCACGCGTGACGTTTTTTGGATTTTCAAAATTGCATAACTTCTTCTTACGAGCTCTGTTTTTTATGTTCGTTATATCCACAGAAATATCTCGACGAGATCTATTACTTTCATTTAGACTTTGTCGGCTAATTTTGTGACAACCGAGAGGTTTCCGTCACTGATCACCATTACGGAAGAGTAGGAAAACAAATGTAATAACTTAGTATTGTAATATTTGATTTTTGAGATAATAAAAAATCAAATGTGTCATTACATTTATTAGTTAAAATGGCTATTAGGCTAAAAAATTAGCTTCCAAAAAGTTGTACCGTTTCCTAAGCTAGTTAACATACTTGGAAAGAACTCGTTAACGGGATCTCAAGGATATAAGATTCTTAAAAATCTGACTCCAAAGGAAAGAGTTATGGATTTTATAGAAATAGAAATCAACCGTGTAATTAAAATTAATTACATCAAAACATTACTTAGAGATTGATTGAGTTTTGACTAAAAGTGAAATAAGGAGTTTCGTAGTACTCCTTAAGATATAAACTTTAGGACAAAGTTTGCCGAAAACGGGATCCGTATGAAAGATATGCTTTTTGTAAAATCGTTTATTTTTACCCCCGTTAGGCACAAAAATGAAAGTCAAAACCAGATAAAACAACCTAAAGGAGAGTTATAGTACCAATTGAGATCATCACATAGATATAAAGAGGGCTTAGATTGGAGCTCGCATGAAGAAGCTATGATTTTTGCAAAATCTTTTTGTGCGCGCGAGGTGCGCGTTTATGCACGCCGCACACCTGACACTGGATTCGAGTAGATTGTGAGTGACGTGACCAATTTGGGAAGTGAAACATGGAATTCTCCATATGGAGCCATGATGATCAAGCGCGACGAGCACATATATTTGCGCCGCGCACACCTCAAATCTATGACTATAAATAGAGAGGTTAGGGCAAATGTAACACCCATAAATTTGAGGAGCAACTTTGGGTATAAATCTTCTTTTGAGGATTGAACACAGCTTGTTGGAGGCACTAACACGACGTGTCCATATACAAGGAAAACGCGGAATTCATTAAGGACAACACGGCGGGTTGCCTCTTGGAACACGGCGTGTTGATGGATGGAATGAAACCCTAATATTCCGGGTTTTGCTCTCTATTTAAAGGAATGTGGTGGCTATGGTTTGTTCACCATAAGCTCCCATCAGCCCCTCAAGCCCTGAAAGAAACCCTAATCATCTTTCCCTCCCATTTTGATCTAGTTTGGTGTTTTTGAAGTTAAAGAAGGAAGAAGGTGGTAGAAGGAAGCAAAGATCCAGCAAGCAAGCCCCCATTCTTCAGTATAGCACTCTTCTGGACATTTGTAAGTGTCGAAGACTCGATTTTTATCATTCAAAGTTGTTAGATCTTGGGGTTTTGTCCCTTTTGCTTCTTGTTCTTGAATGTTGGAATGGTTAGATCTCATAAATTTTGCAACTTTATGAATCTCCAGGTCGAGGTGACCTAGTAATGTCTTGGATCTGGTCTATAATTAAGTTTTGATGCCATGCATAGAGATTCGGTCATAAATCCTCATTTTGACCTAATATGGGTTCAATACATGCATTGGACATATATGTCTAAAAAGCACCAACCTTTGGGATGGTTTAGGTGTTTGAATCACTTCTGGAAAGGATGGACTTCATACTTTAAGGATTAAGTGTGTATTGGTTAAGCCATTGCATTATCAAGCTTTATGGTTTGGGTGTTGGACCTTTGTGGTAGTCCCCAATGGATAAAGTTGGAAACTTTATCCTTCCTAATCACATTTTGGTCTAGATCTGAGCTTTGGAGCTCTTGGAGTCGAAAAGGCAGCTGAATGTATTAAGCTGCTGGAACCCGGGCGAACACGGCGTGTTTGCAAGTCAACATGAAGTGTAGGTTGAGGTTTTCCCGACTGTATGGATGCAGGAGGAATATTGTGTGTTTCTAAGTCAACACGACGTGTTAGGTCAACACAGACTGTTGACCTTGATCGTTGAATTTGACCAAGTTGGACCTTGAGGGTATTTTGGGATTTTGATGGAATTGGTCACTTGATGGAAACAAGTATCGGTTAGAGAGCTGAGATTCGGAGTCAGTCCTCATCAGTTTTGTTCAGTCTGCGAGGTGAGTTTCCTCACTGTACTTACTAGTCGAAGGCACCAAGGCTGGCCCATTGGTTTGATTTCCTGCTATTCATTGGTATGCTAAGTATGGAATAGATATGTTATACGTGTGGAATGTACTAGTTTTAATCCTAACTAACTACAAACACACAGTAGACAGTGTACCTATCGATTAGCAGTTTAGTGAAGGTAAGTAAGGTATTGAACACAGGGAACGGTAAACAATTAAAATTACTACTAATACTATCTAATTTAAACAATGAATTAAAGAGGGTTTTTTTCTCTACTTTTTCAAGACTAGAAACTTAAGCAATTACTTAAACACTTAGCAAGAACAATTAACGACTAAAAAGAGGAACAAAAGACAACTAATTAAAGAAGGGATTTATCTCTAGTTTTACAAGACTAGAAACTTAAGCAATTACTTTAACACTTAGCAAAGAACAATTAATGACTAAATGAAGAAACAAAATACAATTAGATTCAATAGGATTAAGAGACTCCCGTTTAGATTCGATTCAATTATTCCTATGGTTAATTTCGTGGCATGTGCAATGGATTAATATATCATCAATTACCGATTTCTAATGTGATTAGGTTCATGTTCACTATTACTAATCCTTTAGCAAACAAATCAATTCAAGCAGTGATCAAGTGATTAAAGTAAAGAGTTTACTAGTGTTCAATTCGAATCAAGCAAGACTTGTAATAATAGTTAATTAAATTGGTTGGTTCAATTAACTTATATATGGTTGGTCATCATTTATAGTTAACACATTAATTTACTTATTTTCTAGTTAACCCTAGGTTATGTTCACAACACTAGGCTTATAATCTTGCTTTCATAAAATCATAAGAGGTTAGTAATCAAGAAAGATGTTCATGCAATCTCAATAACTCAGCAATCAACAGAAAATAATTGTCATTAACACATAAGGTTCTTTTAACAAACTTAACATGATAAATAATCAAATCTATATAATCCAAAGCCACTAAATTAAACCATAATCATAAGATCCTCTACTCTAAACGAAAGTAAGGTGTTTAGCCCATGACTTTAGCAGAAACAATCATAAAAACGAAATTCATCAATGCAAACATAATATAAACAAAGGAATTAAGTAAGTTACTAATGATTTTTGCCTTAGATCTCTTCAATTCAAAGCTTCTAGTCGAATTCTGAAATCCACAGCTCCTAGGGATATCTCTGGCCTCCAAAAGTCGATAAAAACTCCAAGCATTCGTTAGGGTTTTGAACAGAAACGATCCTTAAATAGATTCTAAAAATCGGCGCAACATGTCGTGTTCATGGACTCAATACGCTATGTTGATCATTAAAAACGCGTGTACGACAATGCACTATTTTATCGGGATTTTCCATATCAACTCACCGTGTTTAAGGACAACACGTCGTGGTCTTCTTCAATTTCATCTTCTTTCTTCAAAATCCAAGATTCAAGCTTCCAATTGCCAATTCCGCTTCCTTTTCCTTCCGAGCATGTCTTTGTTGCTGAAAATGAAATTTTAAACTAATTAAGTACCTTTTGTTCAATATTTGAGACAAAAAAACATAAAGTGTTAAGATAATGCATGAATTATATGACTAAATATGCCCACATCAGTATGCATGATTATGCTAGTGGTCGATATGTTAGTCTGGTAGATCTGTAGGACTACTTATGATTCTGTCGGCATGATTACCTATATATGTTTGTTATCTATCGACATAATGTGTTGGGTTGAGGTTGTACTGCTTCATGCTATAGCCAACAAACCATGGAGCATTCCAAATATAAGCTGAGGACCGGGTGGTATGCCAGACACATACTGAGGGCTCAGGTGCATTCCATATACGAGTTGAGGACCCGGAGGTATGCCAAACTCGTACTGAGGACTTGAGGGTATTGGAGCATTCTAGATATGAGATGAGGGTCGGGTAGGGCATGCCAGACTCATACTGTGGGTTCAATAGCATTCCAGATACGAGTTTAGGACTCGTTGGTATGCCAGACTCGTACTGAGTGCTGAACATTGGTATTCCAGTCCGATGACTGATTGGGTTGGGGAGCATGCCAGACATAAGCTACGGGCCTCAAGGGTAAGCCAGACTTATGTTGTGGGCTCAAGAACATGCCAAATATGAGATGTGGGCCTGATAGGCAAGCCAGACTCATACTGTGGGCTCAGGGGTAATCCAATCTTTTAGCTGTGGACCTAGTACAAGCTGTTATTTGAATATGTTAATTGTTTGTGTGTTGGTATTTTGGGGGAACTCACTAAGCTTCGTGCTTACAATTTTAGTTTATTGTTTCAGGTGCTTCAGATGATTGTGGCAAGGCGAAGGCCTGACTGTACACATCCTTGGTTTTACAACTAATTGGATCTTGGGAGACTCTGATTTTAAATAATGTTTTGAAACAATGGTTTTGTAACACTTCTATTAGACAAAAGGGTTGTTTGAAAAGTTTTAAATTTGTTGAATTTTTGGGATGTTACAGCAGATCATTCTGCACACCATTCTTACATTCACTCTCCCTATCCTCGAAGTAGTTGCCCTTTGGAGCGGTCCTCGGAGTCCCGAGCCTGATTCAACACTTCATCAAAGGTCTCACATGACTAGGGTGAGTACACAACCCCTATTTTACTATTTTAAATGTTTTACACGAGGGGAGGGGGTGCTTTACATGCTTTTCAAATGTTTTTATCAAGATGTATTTAAATCTATAAATATTAATCGTTTAATAAAGTTTAAAGCCTTGGGATAATCTAGCTATAAATACTATGCTTAGTTGTAAGCTATGATATTATGCCTAAGAGTTATGATGCTCGATAGTCTAGGAAGAAATAATACTTAGATGTTATAATGACCAAATATCTAGGATAACATAGTACCTAAAAGTTATGTTGGTCAAATATCGGGATATGTATTGTACCTAATCGTTACATTGCCCAAATATCCAGTTATCAAATTAAACATAATTAGGGTATATGTGTATTGTATATATATATATATATATATATATATATATATATATATATATATATACACACACACACACACTCACACAAAATAATTATGACATCAAAAGATATAATTATCAAATATAAAACTAAAAGTGTTTATATTAGGATAATTATAGGAAAGATAAAAGATAAAATATCTAAGGCTAATGCGTTAGTGAGCTGATAATATTCATCTAATAGCTTTGATTTGTAACATCCATAAAATTCAAGCCAATTTAAAACTTTTTAAGTCATTCAAAAACCAGTAATTATTACAAACATGTTTTCAAAATGGTTTAATGTCAGAGTTTCCCATAATCAAATCATAAAAACATAAGGAGGTGCACGATCACGCCTTCGCCTTCCCGCGATCATCAGAAGTACCTGAAACAATAACCGATAAATGTAAGCTCGAAGGCTTAGTGAGTTACCCCGAAAATACCAACGCCATACGATCATAATCATATCATATAGACAAACACAACATGCATATTGAGCCTTCAGCCTGACTGGACCGCCCACACCGGGCCTTCAGTCTAACTAGACCGCTCTCCGAGCCTTCGACACGTCTGGACCGCCACTCAGGGCCTTCAGCCTATCCGAACCGCTTGTTGGGCCTTCGGCCAGACTATATGCTCTCCCGGGTCTGCAGTCTATCCGGTCCGCCCTGGGTATCTTGGCTTACAGCACAAAGCAGGACCTTCCTCAACCCAATCCCCCAAACCAACAAACATGTGCACATAAATATCATACGCTAGCATGCAAGTACAGATAGTCATACTGATCTAACAGATCACTAACATGGCAACCATCCTATAACCAGGATACCCATCTAACCGATCAATAACATAGCAACCATCCTATAACCAGGATACCAATCTAACAGATCTCTAACATAGCAACCATCCTATAAAACAGGATACCGACTGTAAGTCCCAAAAATTAGATTGAGTATAAATCCGATCCAATTGATGGTGCAGAATCCCAATCAAGTGGATGATGCAATATAGAATGGAGAAGAACAAGAACAAGATGAATCTAAGATGTATTGATGATATGAATGAAGAACACTACATAAGATTCACACACACACACACACTTGCTCTCTCTCTCTCTCTATCTCTCTCTCTCTCTCTCTCTCTCTCTCTCTCTCTCTCTCTCTCTTTCTCTCTAATCAACAATGGCTTCCCTTATTGATATGGACCACCTTTTCTCTCATGCACTCTTCTAAAACACTCCCCTTGCCCCTATATATACCTATGGACTACACCCAAGCCCAAAACACAAAGGCTAGACCGAAAACACATGCGTTTTCGGTCCAAGCTACAAATAAACCAATAATATTTTCGGCCCAAGACTAAAAACAATAAATGCTTAGAAAAGCAAAGTATAAACCATATTTTTGACCCAACAATCTCCCCCTTGGTTTATAGCTTTCTTTTCTTTTGACCTAAAAAAACTCCCCCTAGGATTGTAGCTTGCTTTTCTTCTCAGTCTTCACTTTGTGGCTTGGCTTCAGCGGTTATCTTCGATTTCTTCACAGCTTCAAGATGAACAAATGAATCTTCTACGTAAGTGACTTCATCTTGAACATTAGGCTTCTCTTCAAAATTTGACATTGAACGCACGTTGGGTGTGGAGGCTTCATGTAGAGATTCTTGAAAATTGGTGCTTTCAGCTTGAGAATCTTTAGAGATAATAACATGTAGAACGAATCTTCTAGATCACTTCGGCAGGTACATAGATAGCAGCAAATTGATTGAGGAGGCTTCAATGCAATCTGTCACATAATCTTTAAGTACAGCTTCACCTTGCTTCTGGGGTTGAAAGATTGAATGCTGAAAGAATAATCTTCATTTCTTGTTCCTTCGAATGAGAATTCTTCGACAATCACGGATGAAGCTTTGGCTCAGAAAATCTCGATACAGTCTCCATGAGTCTCATCTACATCTGAATTCACTTTCAAGACAAAGAAAAATTTGAGATAAAAACAAAACTAAAAGAAAACTTAGCACACAATATTTTTGGATTTTTCATATATTCTGAAAAAAATAAAACAGAAACAAAAATATTTTTGTATTTTTGAATTTTCTGAAAAAGAAATAAAACAGAAATAACATTATTTTTAGATTTTTAATTTTTTTTATTTTTGTTTGATTTTTAAATTTTTTAATTCTCCCCCTAAATTTGTGCATAGAGGAAAACTATGAACAAATTTAACAAAAACAAAAATAATAGCTAACTTTAAGACTGATTTGGGATCAAAGTTGTCAGAAAATTCAATATCGTTTATCAGCACACACCTGCATGCTTAGATCTGGTCAATCACTGGTATTGTGGTACACTTAAACACAAAGGATATTGACAAATTGGACAGATTATAAGTGACAAGTCATTGTGATCTATATTCCTAAATGGACCATTTAGCCAACGACGACCAAGGATATTGTTGTCCACTTAAATTCAGCAGCGAGATCTACAAACAACCTTTTAAGTAGTTCAATTTTAGATGTAGTAGAACGTGTTTCCCACTTCCCGACATATCCCGGTAATCAAGAACTTCCAAATAACTTCTTACTTTAGGTGAGTATTCAATCATTAAGAAAGAAGTCAGATATAGAAGTGCATATGTTGTATCCCAGGTCGGATGTTTTCCAATCACGCAGAGGGAACAACATATGAGTAACATAGATAGAGGATTAGAGAGATAGTAGGGTGCATATGTTGTGTCCCAGGTCGGATCTTTCGATCACGCAGAGGGGACAACATATGACTAACAGATAGAAAGAAATGCATAGATAAGAAGGTGCATAGAAATAGAGTTGCATATGTTACATTCCAGGTCGGATATGTTCAAATCACGCAAAGGAAACATCATATGACTAACAGATAGAAAGCAAAAAAACAATTTCCTACAAACCTACTTTATCAGAACCCCCCACTTGCCCTATCAGTACCGGAATTAAGGACATAAGTCCGTACATCGAAGAAATGTTGAGCCACAGTTCTAGATAATTAACTTTTTGTGTATCTCGCAGGTTCCCATGTGCTCAATCTACCTGAGCGTCGTATGGTCAGTCCAAATGAAACTACCTAAGTCCGGAGGAGTTAACACAGTCAAGTCCTTTAATTGTCAAACTATGTCTAGTCCATTTGAATCCTTTGTACCTACCATCACATTGAACACAGAGTCTAAACAATTCGGCTTCAGTGCATTATATGATTTTCAAAATGCCCTTTAGAACTAAGCTTCATATCACTTCCCAACAAACAATACCTACAAACGAAAAACTATAAGAAAATAAAAGATTGTCTTCAAAACAAATCAGTTTAAGATAAAAATCAGGAGTATCAAGAAGAAAACTCAAACCGTAAGTCACCAATTAAATTTGCATCCAGAAGATCTGAGAATAGCATGCATATTTCAATCTCAGAACGGATCTGAAAATTCTTCACATCGATAAGCACAAACCCCATGTGTGATCCTCTCCTTTCTTCCCTTCCCACAAAGGACACATACTCTCACTTAAAGTTCTGAGTGTTGTACAGTTGAGAGATGTCCCCTATCATGTGCTTGGAACAGCCACTATCAACAAACCGAAGTCTGATGATATGCCTTCATAGCTGTTCCAGCACAGAGTGCAGGATTAATTGGTCTTTGGAACCCAGTCCATTTTGAAACTGGGTTGACCTTTTTCATCAACGCAAGGTACTCTCTCCCATGACATATCCTACTTATCACAAACAAAAGATGAAGAAATGTTAGATCATTAGGTGATTTGGGAGAATGAACCTTTGGAACCCATTTGTAGTCGGGTTTAACCCATTTCTTGTTCGTTCGGATGAATGCCTTGTCACTTGATTTTGAACTTGAAGTCGATCGTTGAGATGACTTTGACCTAACCGATCTTGGTTTCGCTGGAGCATCTCTTGAATTGGACTTCATTTCCGGCATTCCCTTCTTGATCTTGGGAGTTGGATTCTTGGCCTTCTTCATGTTCCAATCACCATTGCGTGATTGTAACCTTGAAGGGATTATTTTGGGGTATCTCCCTCTTGGCGCGTTCCACCATCCTTGTGCGTAGTAGGGAACGTATGCGGTATTTGGATAATTTCTAGTAATGTGTCCAGGAGTTCCACAGTGAAAGCAAGTCTGTTTCTTCACTTGGAAGTTGTTTCTGCTTGTCCCTAGAAGCACACCCTTGCCTCGTCTCTGATTGTTCCCACAAGCACACTTGCAACAGGCACTCTGTTTAGCTTGAATTGGTGGCCTGTATTTACCAACAACAGGTTGATTAGAAGCAACAGATTCAACGTTCAAGGAGTCATTTGTTTGTCCAATAGTGTTCTCCTTGTTCTCATCTTCCACTACTTTACCTGCACAGGAAGTAGAATCATTAGTATCTTTTATCTCAATACCCTCAGTTGGCCCAGATTGTTCAGTCTTAACTGAAGCTGGTACAGGGGTTTGGCCATACTGAGCAGGTATTTCTTCCTCGTTGGTCTCAAGGGGTGGGTTATAGTTGTCATTGAAAGGAGGTGGCACACTGTGATACCCTAGACCTTTACTTTGATTATCCTTAAATTTCAATTGTTTCTCAATCATAGTCTCAACTTTCTCACTTGACACATCAAACTTTTTGAAGTTAAAATATGCATTTTCAAATTTGTTTTTCAATGTGTCAAGTTCAGCATTCAAACTGGAAAGTTTTCCCTTGATATAATCATAATTCACACATTTATTGTTGTACTCTTCCTGAAGTTTCCTAAAGTCTTTAGTTTTGGCCTCTAATTGTTCTTTCAGGGGTTTCTAACCTTTCCTAAGGGTATAGCCTTCGTGCTTAAGGTCCTCATTTTCTCTACGCAATAAATTAATTTGATCACGCAAAAATTTAACAGTGTCCATGCATTTTTTAGAGCAAAAAATTTCATTGACCGGGATGTTTGCGGAACTCATTGTTTACTGAAAATGCCTTTTGACTATAAACCTCAAAAGTCAACCTTAAAATTCAAGTTTAAAAATTCAAACTTAAAAGTTAAACTTAAAAGTCAAACCGAAGAGCTAAAAGTGAAAATTTGAAGGTTAAATGAGAAAGTCAAGTTTAAAGTCAAAGGTCAAACTTGAAAGTCAAAGTCAAAATTTTAAGGTCAAAAGTCAAAGCTTTGGGGTGAAAATGAAATTCTAAAATTTGAAAAATTGATTTTTGGGCAAAAATTGTCAATAATCCGAAAATAGAACCGAAAAAACGAAGCTATTTGAATTAAATCGGGAAGACATATAACATGAGGCTTGCTAGACGGATTGGTAAGGGTGTGGGTTGTGTGTGGGAGAGACCCGGGTTTGAATCTTGCTGCACCCCAGATTTTTTATGAACTAGCTGTTGACCGCAAACGATGACTGCAATTGTGTTGGGCCGAAAATTCTTCGAAAGTCGAAAACACCGAGGACCGTACATGTGCTAGCACTCGGACCAAACACGTGCACAATGTCCGAAGCCGAAAACATCCGAGGCCGATAACGGATTTCGGCTGTAAACGCTGCAGACCACAAATGAGTTTCCGGCTGCAAACCCCTCGCTTCCGACTGCAAACCCCTAGTTTTCGACTGAAAACTCCGAGAAAACCCTAATACGAGATTTCGGTCGAAAATGCTCCGGATGGCCAAGCTACTCGCCGCAAACCGCCGCCACCCCTCGCAGAAGCTTGCTGTTTGTGCGAAAATAGCCGCCGGAACTCGCGTTTTTTCAACTTTTTAGTACCAAAACTCGATCAAAAACTCATTTTTATGAAAAACACAAAGAACAAACCTCCACTATTTTGTCCAAAACTAATAAAAAAACATAAAATCCTTCAACAAAAAGTGCAAAAATGCTCCAGATCTTGTCAATTAGATTGATACAATCCAAGCTCTGATACCAACTGTAAGTCCCAAAAATTAGCTTGCGTATCAATCCGATCCACTTGATGGTGCAGAATTCCAATCAAGTGGATGATGCAAGATATAATGGAGAAGAAGAAGAAGAACAAGATGAATTGATGATATGAATGAAGAACACTACATAAGATTCACACACACACTTGCTCTCTCTCTCTTTTTCTCTCTAATCAACAATGGCTTCCCTTTTTGATATGGACCACCTTTTCTCTCATGCACTCTTCTAAAACACTCCCCTTGCCCCTATATATATATATATATCTATGGACTACACCCAAGCCCAAAACACAAAGGCTAGACGGAAAACACATGCGTTTTCGATCCAAGCTACAAATAAACCAATAATATTTTCAGCCCAAGACTAAAAACAATAAATGCTTAGAAAAGCAAAGTATAAACCATATTTTTGACCCAACACCGACCTACCAGGTCATTAAGCATATCACCATCCTAACTACCAGGATGTAAATCATTAAGCATATCATGCAATAAACCGGGATACAAATCCGATAACGGCCGACATTGGTGCCTTAGACCCTGTTGATATAGTGAGGAGTGTTGGGTTTTATACAAACAATCCTATGTGTGCATGCAACCCTAATTGGATCTATGTTTTCACTATTAGACATACAACTTTATGAACACAAAAAGAAACCTGGCATGCTACTATTATTTTCGAAATCCATATAGAATAATAGAATACATACCTTTTGTTGTTATGTAGTAATAACAACTACTTCCTTGAATCACCTTAGCTCTTGGAAGCAAGTACCACAAGTGTAGTACCTCTAATGGCTCACAAACACACTAGGTGAAAGGATGAATATGGGAGAGAGGAGAGAAGGGTATCTTGCCCTAAAATTCGTCCCTTTTAGGGTTTCCCAAGGCTTGGTCGAATTCTAGTGCCTTAGGGTGCTATTTATACTTGAGGCTAGCTAGGGTTTCAAGGTGGAAACCCTAATCCCTTAGCTTAGGGCCTAAGCAAGTCCATGGACTCCTTTCCTTAAGCCCTTGGACGAAAACTCCTAGATCCTTCTAGGATTTTCATTCAAGCCTTAATAAAGGTGATCCAATAGCCCAAAGTCTCAACTATAAAATAATTACAAAACAGCCCCTGTACTTTTAATTAATTCCTTTAATCCCAAAATTAATTCCTGATTAATTTCTGATTAAATACTAATTAATAATATGATTCCAAATTAATATATTATTCATATAATATAATAAATAAATCATATTTATGCCCTAATCAACCTCTCTCCTCAATTGTCATCCTGTCTAGTCACCCGTGTGAAGGCAACCCAAAAGGACCATGCTCACAATCGGGTCAAGTACATACCAAAATAGTTATGGACTTAGACACTAATCCAACAGTCTCCCACTTGGATAAGTCTAATAACTATTTTGCGTATGACTTCAGAACCTGATCAGCAATCGTAGCTTCCAAAAGCCGCTGTCAACTCTGATCTTATCAGATACGCGTGTCCTTTAGATAAGGGATCATATATTCCTCCATTCTACAAGATATCGTATAGACATGAGACATGGATTGAAATCATTCTCTCAGTCTATGTGTCGTTTCCCGATTTCCGATTTATGACGACTGACTAATTGAACAAATCAAATCAGTCCTGGCCCGGCCGAGCACTTTCTTTTGTCATCACTAAATCATCGAGGGGCCCACAGATATCGCTTTTATCCCACCTTGGGTAAAAGGAATGGATAAACTTTGACTCAAATGCTTGCTTGCACCTACTAATCGAATCACACACAATAATAAGTTTTATAACACCAAGTTACTAGTGTGTTTACTTATCATCAATGTGCAACCGACTAGCAAATAACAACTCACACGTCTCGGTTTCAAGAATATACAATGTTATCGTCTCACCAATCACTCGTGATAAAACCATGAAGTGATTCAAGTGAGCGTGGGTTTAATCAAATACTTTAATCTTATCAAAGCACTCATGAACTCTGCAGCAAACTTGTGCTATGTCTAAACACTTTAGACAATCTACAGACAGATTCATGACAGTCTTCCTTCATACCTACTTCCAACGTATGACCGACTGTGGAGCTTCGAATAACTTAGTTATTCTGGAAGTCAAAACATGAAAAATGAAACGCAATAATAATATTAATCCTATATGGCCCCAAAACTTTTTGAGCGTAAATAAAAACACTTTTAAACACCATATTGATTACTCATTATTCATTGCTTACTGTTTCAGAAAATCAACTTATTACTCGAATTATAACCACAATTGTCCCATGCTCCAAGCATGCACACTTTGGTTACCTATGGTCCATACTCTGTGAAATACAACAATTGAAAAACTTTTCCAATGAAACTCATTTCACAATCCCCAATTTTATTATTAGTATAAGAATACCAAATTCTTGCCACTTTTAGAATATGTCAGATTCTAACACTTTATGCAATGATTCTTTCGTAATGTCATAGCACAAAAGTCACCAAGACCCGGCTAATGAAATTACTAAGTTCTCTATCAGAAATTGTTACAAAACAATTTTATAGATGTGATGTCTCTCACTCAAAGTACATTCCTTTGAACATCCTTTTGCATAAAAGTTTCTAATCTACATAGAGTCTTAATATCCAACTCCCATTAATGGAAACATTTCCATATTTGCTATATGACAACTTATTCTTAATAGAATCTTATCTATTCATAATAATGTCAATATAGTCCATCCAGTACTATACTTCCAACTACTCACAAGCGACAAATCCTCAGTGAACCTCAGACCGTCCTTTGATAGTTGTTTAATTATTTTAGTCAAAACCGATTCTAGTCCTTTTTCCCTCTTAATGCCCTAGGCATTTGGAAAATTTAGAATGGTGAAATATTATAACATATGCAATCGGTCCCATACCCGAAGCGTATTAGACACGATGCATAATGTCTCACATAAGGATGTGATACTTTATCATCCTTCTGCCATAATATTTTATGTGCCCTGTTTCCACAATTCGAACTATGAAGAGGGATGCCGTAATCATAATCGAATTTTGAGAATGCACTATTGGGTTTTATGTGCCCTGTTTCCACAATTCGAACTATGAAGAGGGATGCCGTAATCATAATCGAATTTTGAGAATGCACTATGTATTCTTGACTAAATTTATTAACATTTCTCAATCTAAGCTTTAGAATTTTGAAATGAAGTATAATATTCTCTCCCTTAATTATAGCAAAACAATTTTTTCAACCCTTGCAACTTTGAAAAAATGAATCTTTGTTTTCTATAATTAATATTGCTAACTTGCAATACTTACTATAATAATCATGCTCCCACTAACATGACGATTATTTTCTTACCAGCATAACACTTATGCTCCCACTAGCTTTGACATGTATTCAGAAAACAATTGAACTTCTAGAAAACAATGCTTATTGAATTCCTTAAGTTCATATTTCTAATACCTAATGCTTTCATAAGAGTTTATCTAAGATTTTTAAGCTCATACACCTTTGCCTTAGATAGCTCACATGTGTGTCTAAACAATTCAGAATTTATGTTACTAAGTCCCAAATGTTCAGATCAATTGCCAAATCTCACAATTCGAACTATGAAAAGGGATGCCGTAATCATAATCGAATTTGAGAATACAATTTTCACAATTGCTATCTTCTTAAAATCTCTCTTAGTGAAAGCATTTCCTCACAATCATTTTCATAAATGAGGAAAACTTTATGACACTTAGATTTTATGATGTATGTGTTCCTATCCATGTGAATTTGTCAAAACGAAAGTTTGCGACAAATCCAAAAACATATGGACTGAACTTGTTCAATCTTGATTTCTTGCCTCATGGTAACATGAATGCCCACCATGTCTTCCAAGCAACTCACCCTTTCATATCAATGTACTTTCCATTGATCAAGGTGCTTTGTCTTTATGCATTCAAATGAGAACTCATAGAACTCACATGCATAATTAACTCAATTGGAATGGCACAGAAAAAGAGTATGTCATCCACGATAGGCTTTAAACCTCAAGTCGTGTGCTAGTGATGATCAACTAGGTTTACTCTTGATTTGTTCTTGAAACTTTTCAAGACCATTAAGACTCCCACTGACTCCTTGACATATAAGATTCTCTTGTCAAGAAACATTTCTTGACAAACAAATATTCAAGAGTTAGTGTAGCCTTTTGTCAAGTTTAACACTTCACACAATTGGTCCTGGTTGGTCTCTGTCTTATCCAAGACATCACAACTTACCAATTTCAAATGTGCAAGAATAAGAAAACTTTTCCAAATTCCACATTTGTCGAGTGTTATAAACCTACTTAAGGCTTGTCACTCATGTCATAATCTTGACTCTAAGACTTGATATTGGAACGAAGTATGATTGACTTCTTGATTTAACCATTTCTACAATTCTCGATTCCTCTTTTTAGACATGCAATTGCACTAAGACTCACTTAGAGGATCAATATGGTTCTTAATCATTAAGACTTATCATAAAACACAATAAAAGGTACTCTCCCTTCTTCTTAGAATAGAGAAACTTTTATCTTTCTGCCTACTTGATTCTTCTTATTCGTTCTGCTATTGATTGAAACTCTTTCAATCAACTCAGAATTATACTTAATCTTATAAGTATAATCATATTTACTAACCTTTAGTAAATCATGACGAATATCTTTATCACTCTTGTGGTGGACTTGATCAACGCACAACCTAGTGTACTCGATCTCCTGGTCCTTCTCTTGACACTTTGCCAAAGAATTAGTCTAATTTCCAAAATATGAAGTTTCTCATTCATCACGCAACCAAGTTGTATGATTTCAAGTTTCTGTCCAATTGAAACTTGGGCGATGAGAATCTTCCTTTATTTGGCAAATCCTCGACATTTCACAAATAACATAATCAAGAATCACATCCAATTCAACATTGCTAAAATTAGAAATACATAAACATCCATTTTCACATATGCCATTGCAAGGATAAATAAATAGGACAAAATCAAAATTCATTTTATTGCGGAAAAACTTGTCCTTACAATGCAATTCAAATGAAAACTATGTTATTTCAATTTCTAAGCAATCTATTCTAACTCTAAAGTAGTAGCTCAAAAATCCGATCTTCAAGCAATGCGATCGAAATCCATTTATTCACGATCAGATTCAGCTTACTTCTTCCTTTAAGCTTCCTCTCTTTTCTTCGATCCTACAAAACATCAAAATGTAATCTTATCACATCATGTATTGAAAATCAAAGAATAGGAACTTATAGAGTTAGTTATTGGATTTTACCTGAAGTAGAGCCATACGTCTTGACTCTCCCATCTCTTAGATCTCTCAGGTAAACAGGGCAGCTTCGTCTCCAATGCCCCTTCTCTTGGCAGTAGAAGCAGATGGACTCTTTTGGAATGGCACAAGGAACTATCTCAGAATTGACCTTTTCTGGATTTCCAATGTCACTATTTTCAATGTCCATTGAAGTTTGGGAGTTTGATTTGCCAGACAAATTTGCTCGATTAGCACGCCAAATCATTTCTGATTCAGCAGCTATAAGCAAATAGGTCAAATCAATGAGGGTCACATCATGGTCCATCATATAGTAATCTCTAACGAACTCACTATATGATTCAGGAGGTGACTGAAGAACCCACTCAACAGCCAACATTTCTGAGATATCGACACCCATCATCCTTAACCTATCAATGTGTGACTTCATCTCTAAGATGTGTGCACACACAGGTTTCCCATCTTCGTGTTTACTTGCCAATAGGGCTTGAGTGAGCTTGAACTTCTCAAGCCTTTGAACTTGTGGGTTAGGGAGAATAATTGGAGGAGGTGGAGGAAGTGAAGCATGACTCTCATTTCCTTGATCGTATCGTGGAACGTCATCTTCATTTGGAAAGCTTGTTCCAAGGGACTTGGGAAGACCATTGTAAGATTTAGACATCTACAAAACGGGAGAAAATTCAAGTTAGTTGATAAGAATCCTTGATGTAACACCCAAATGAAACATCAAGGCTAGGATCCAACACAACATTCTACAACCTAGAAGAGGGATGCCGTAATCTTGTTGCAGAATATTTGAAGGTAGGTAAATGACGATTTACCAATTTCCACCATGAAAAACGAAAAAATAAATTTAAGTTTTAAATGAATTGAAACTCCTAGATCTTTTGAGATTCATTGAACTTTTCAATGGCATGTTTAATCTCGATTATGTCCTTCTATTTGTGACTGGGATGCCGAGGATCACAAACAAGGTGTGAATAACCATACGAATCACGTGGTGCACCCAATTGCTACTATCACCTAATCAATGTGCCGGTTAGCCACACACGCTCCATTGATCTATGATAAACATCGGGCCACCCTTCGCCACCAATGTCAATCCCAAATTAGTGTGCCGGTTAGCCACACACGCTCCACTAACGTTTGACAAGGGTACGAAGTGTAATTCCATGGATTAGCATACAAATTCACATTTTGCCCTAAAGTAACTAGAATTTGGGAATTTGTAAAAGCATGTAGTTACTTTGTACTTCATTATACTTATAATGGAAGGTTTCGTCCTATCCTACCCGTTCGGCTAACGACCCTCCACTAGTCAAGAGTGCGGTGGGTAAGAGTGGATACCCATTCAATCGCCATTTTATAGGCAACTTCCTTAAACACCCCTTATAGACCAGCTTCGTGAATGAGGCCTACTAACGGTAAGACTGACTGTTTACTTATACATATATAATATTAGACTTTTAATGTCATATATATATAGTATAGGGTGTATTTTACACTTTTAAAATACTAGGTGGTTTTATTAACTTTACAAAACCATAATGGTGTAATTTGAACCTTTTCAAAATACGAGGGTTTTAGAATTTAACATTTCAAAATTAAACTTTTAATCAACTTTTAAATTCCAAAACTTGAGGGCAAGTTTTGAAACTTTTCAAAACAATTAGGTTTTAATCTCACTTTAAAATTTTCGAAATTTAAGACTATTTAAATTAAAATTTTAAATATTAAAACTCTTGATTTAATAATTATCTGGAATTAGACTATTAATTTAATTATTAAATCATAAGGGATTATCTAAATCATGAGGATAATTACCATTTATACATTTAAGATATCCTAATCCCTTAATTATATCTCTAGATTTTGAAAATATGGTTAGGATAATAAAAAACCTATTATTACCATATATAACAATTAGAGGATAATTACAAGATATGGGATAATCCAAATCCCTAAAATTTAGGATCTTATCTTGGGGAGGAGGCTAATTTCGAAAATCAAGGGATTAAAACAAACCCTAGATTTCGAAATTTAAGGGCTTAAGGAAAGGATTTGAAGATCTTATTCAAACTCTTGCAAATTAGGGTTTGCAAACCCTAATCTCGAAAATCCTAGCCTCCTAGGGTTTATTGGCAATAAACCCTAATATGTCAAGTTCATACAATTGTATAATACTAATTGAAAACAAGTTAACCAAAGGCTCTGATACCACTGTTGGGTTTTATACAAACAATCCTATGTGTGCATGCAACCTTAATTGGATCTATGTTTTCACTATTAGACATACAACTTTATGAACACAAAAAGAAACCTGGCATGCTACTATTATTTTCGAAATCCATATAGAATAATAGAATACATACCTTTTGTTGTTATATAGTAATAACAACTACTTCCTTGAATCACCTTAGCTCTTGGAAGCAAGTACCACAAGTGTAGTACCTCTAATGGCTCACAAACACACTAGGTGAAAAGATGAATATGGGAGAGAGGAGAGAAGGGTATCTTGCCCTAAAATTCGTCCCTTTTAGGGTTTCCCAAGGCTTGGTCGAATTCTAGTGCCTTAGGGTGCTATTTATACTTGAGGCTAGCTAGGGTTTCAAGGTGGAAACCCTAATCCCTTAGCTTAGGGCCTAAGCAAGTCCATGGACTCCTTTCCTTAAGCCCTTGGACGAAAACTCCTAGATCCTTCTAGGATTTTCATTCAAGCCTTAATAAAGGTGATCCAATAGCCCAAAGTCTCAACTATAAAATAATTACAAAACAGCCCATGTACTTTTAATTAATTCCTTTAATCCCAAAATTAATTCCTGATTAATTTCTGATTAAATACTAATTAATAATATGATTCCAAATTAATATATTATTCATATAATATAATAAATAAATCATATTTATGCCCTAATCAACCTCTCTCCTCAATTGTCATCCTGTCCAGTCACCCGTGTGAAGGCAACCCAAAAGGACCATGCTCACAATCGGGTCAAGTACATACCAAAATAGTTATGGACTTAGACACTAATCCAACAAGGAGAACTCACCTCACAAGTAGCTCGAAGTGATAAGATCAAACTCCACCAATGAAGCTCCAAGTCCAACACAATCAACCACCAATGATCCATTTCTAAATTCCCAAGTTACTAAAATACCCGCAGAAGTGAGACTGGTCAACCCTTGGTCAAAGTCAAAGCCAAGGGTCAAAGTCAACGGTCCATGTTGACCCGACTCGTCGAGTGCATCTAGCAACTCGTCGAGTTCCTCAAGAACTCAGAAAGTCATAAAACCCTAACCGACTCGCTGAGTTTCCAATCAACTCGTCGAGTCCATGCGTGTCCAGATCTCGGGGAAAACCCTAATTAACTCGTAAAGTCCTCTTACTGACTCGCCGAGTTCATGCAGAATCAGACACGGGCAATCCTTATCCGACTCGCCGAGTCGGCTAAGCGACTCATCGATTTCATGCAGTCCATTTCTTATACAAATGTTTTTAATCCACCCCAAAGCTCCATATTGCAGATCCAACCTCCTAGGGCATGGTTTCAACATAAAGTTGCAAACTTTACGTACATGCATGGTCCTAAATGCCAAAACTAGACTAAGGGAAAGGTTAACTCAAAAGGAAAGGCCCAAGCTTGCCAAATCTCATAACTTTATAGCTATAGGGACCAAGGGGAGTCCAGATCTGAAGTTACAACTTCAGATTTTGCCCAATACCCGAAATGACTCCCAAATATGCTAAGGATGGCCCAAAACCCAAACATGAAGAGATCTAGCTAAAGATAAGCCAAGGTAACGACTTGTTACATTCAAAATTATGTCAAGATGAAGTAGAGTCATATCCACAAGCTCCTCTTTGCTCTAAGCTTCTTATACTTTACACCTTCTTCACAAAATGCACCAAACTCACTCTTTAAGCCTCATAATCACTCAAGAATAAGGTTAATAGCGATTAGGGTTTCTTCTGGCCGCCAAGGGGTGATAAGGGACTGGAGGAAAGGACTTAAGGTCCTTTAAATAGGGTGGAAACCCTAAAAATTAGGGTTTCATCTCCCAGCTCCTACTCGTCGTGTCCAGGTCCTCCAACTCGTCGAGTAGATCCAATAATCCACGCGGGCTAACCCGCCTCTACACGAGGAGTTGGGGGAAACCAACTCGTCGAGTAGGTCCATACTTATGTATATAATGCTTAGAACTTGTACCTGGGAGTTGGGGTGTTACAATTCTCCCCCACTTGAACTAGACTTCGTCCTCGAAGTCTGCTGTAGCAAACAATCCTGGATAGTGCTCCCGCATCTCTGCCTTCGGCTCCCACGTCCACTCGGATCCCTTCCTGTGCTCCCACTGCACCTTTACCAATGGTACATCCTAGTTCCGTAGAACCTTCACCTTCCTCTCAAGAACAGTCATCGGCCTCTCCATGTAATTCAGGCGCTCATCGACCTGAATATCATTTAATGACACTACTGCCTCCTCGTCCAGAATGCACTTCCGCAACTGTGAAACATGGAAAGTGTTGTGGATATAACTAAGCTCCTCAGGGAGATCTAATCTATATGCCACCTTGCCAACCCTAGGAGCAATCCTGAATGGTCTGATATATCGAGGACCCAATTCCCCCCTATTCCTGATGCGAATCACACCCTTCCTGGGTGAGACCTTCAGGAGTACCATGTCACCGACCTGGAACTCTAACTCAGATCGGCGCAGGTCGGCATAACTCTTTTGCTGACTCTGGGTGATCTGCAACCGCTGTCTTATCTACTGAATCATCTTGGTAGTCTGCAGATTTACCTTGGTCCAACCCATCACCCTGTGACCAACCTCGCCCCAACAGACTGGGGTGCGGTATCTCTGTCCATACAACATCTCATAAGGCGGAGCACCAATGTTGGAGTGAAAACTGTTGTTATAGGAGAACTCTGCAAGGGGTAGGTAGGAGTCCCAGCTCCCTCTGAAGTCAATAACACAGGCTCTTAGCATATCCTCGAGAGTCTGTATGGTCCGCTCACTTTGACCGTCCGTTTGCGGATGGTAGGCTGTGTTGAAGTGCACTCGCGTGCCCAGTTCCTCGTGGAACTTCTGCCAGAAACAGGAGGTGAACAGCACATCACGGTCTGAAACGATAGAGACCAGAACCCCATGGCGAGCGACAATCTCGTGTATATACACATCGGCCAGTTTCTGGGCCGATGAGCTCTCCCGAATGGGCAGAAAGTGAGCACTCTTGGTCAATCGATCCACGATGACCGATATGGCGTCGAACCCCTTTGTCGTCCTTGGCAATTTGGTGATGAAGTCCATCGTGATCTGCTCCCATTTCCACATGGGAATCTCTAGAGGTTGCAGCTTGCCATGCGGCCTCTGGTGCTCGGCGTTGACCATCCTGCAGGTCAAGCACCTCTCAACGTACCAAGCGATCTCCCACTTCATGCACGACCACCAGTAACTCAATCGCAAATCCCGATACATCTTGGTGTTCCCCGGGTGAATAGAAAAGCGAGACTTATGTGCCTCCTGCAATATAGTCTGTCTGACCCCATCCGACATCGGAACCTAGACACGACCGCAGCGGGTCAATAATCCCCGACTATCCTGCACAAACCGGGTGTTCTCATCCCTAATCCTCTCAAGCTTTCAGTTCTCTTGACGCATACCCTTAGCATTGGCTTCCCTGATCAAGCCTACAAGTGGAGAATCCACTGAAATCCTCATGCACGTCACTGGAGTAGAAGATCCAGCTGACTTGTGGCTCAGAGCTTCCACAACCACGTTTACTTTACCAGGATGGTAAAGGATCTCGCAGTCATAATCCTTGAGTACGTCAAGCCACCTGTGCTGCCTCACGTTCAGGTTCGGCTGATCCATGAGGTGCCTCAGACTATTGTGGTCCGTGTATGTGGTACAACGGACCCCATAGAGGTAATGTCTCCAAATCTTGAGAGCGAATACCATCGCTCCCAACTCCAGATCATGAGTAGGGTATCTCGTCTCATGCGGCTTTAATTGCCGCGATGCGTAGGCTACCACCCGTCCTCTCTGCATGAGGACCGCTCCCAGTCCCGTGATGGATGCATCACAGAACACCACAAAATCATCAAATCCTTCCGAAAGATTCAATACTGGAGCCTCACATAGTCGTTGTCTGAGGGTCTCAAACGCCCTCTACTGCTCGGGGCCCCACCGGAAATCCACCCCCTTCCCCGTCAGACGAGTGAGGGGTACTGCAATCTTGGAGAAATCCTGTATGAATCTTGTAACGCCCCGTTCCTGGTATGCATTTAAAACATTATTTTTTTTCTTTTATTTTAGAAGCTACTCGACGAGTCAGTGGCCCTAACTCGTCGAGTAGCAGCGAGTTAGCACGTAGAGTAGGCGTGGCGACTCGACGGGTCCATATTTCCAGACTCGGCGAGTCCGCCGGTCTGGATGAAGCCCTAATTTTAGGTAGTGTACCCTATTTAAACACCATTATAGCCCCAAACCCGCCTCCTTCACCTCTAAGAGACTTATTCCCGAAACCCTAGCCTCCTTAAAGTGTGTGTGAGTGATTTTTGCCCTTGTGAAGGAATCTTGGTGCATTGTTGAGCAAGAAGAAGAAGGAGAAGGTAAAAGAAATAAAGGAAGAAAAAGTAGATCCAGATTATACTCCTCTTTGGCCATCCTTTCTGGTATTAAAGCTTTCATCTTGGTTATTGTATTGCTAGATCTAGTTTGTCCCCAAATTGATGGTTTTGAGCTCAAAAACTCCAAATCCCTAGTGATGAAGCTTTGTAATCAAGCCATATCTCGGATCTAGCCTCTCTTGAGTTCCAGGAGCTCAAGAAGGCCACCTTTTGGCAGCCATGGCCTTGTTCTAGACAAGTAACCCCCATTGTAGCCAAGTTTGAGTGTTATTGCTTCATTGCATCATAGATACACGTAAATTTAGCAACTTTACGTGTTCAGATTGTCCCAGAAGCCCAGATCTATGAATTGGATGCACAAAAACTGATTAGAATCGGCTGAATAGAAGCTGCATGCAAAGGACTCAGCGAGTCGTTCTTCGGACTCGGCGAGTTCGGTCGCGAGTCTTAGATTCCCTGTTCAGTAGTAGCGAGTCCGTTAGTGAGTGGAGTAAAGACTCAGTGAGTTAAGACATGGATCTGAGTGTAGAAGGACTCGGCGAGTCTTCGCCCTGACTCGGCGAATCCAAGGAAATCTTCTTACCCGTAAGAACAGACTCGACGAGTTGTTCATACAACTCGGCGAGTCACAGACTGGACGTGTTCATATGATGAAGGAGGACTCGACGAGTTGTTCATACAACTCGGCGAGTCAGATAAAGGTTGACTTGATGTTATTATAGAAGGAGAACTCGTCGAGTCTTCGCTAAACTCGACGAGTAGAGTCAAGAAGGGGAGTAGAAGGAAAGATAGGGACTCGACGAGTTAGCGGCCCAACTCGGCGAGTCAGGTCAACGGATTGTTGACTTTGACCAGGGGGTAAAATAGTCATCTTACCCTAAGAGTAGTTATCAGTGTCTGATTAAGTGTCTTTTGGGAATTGTAGCCGGGGAGTTACCAGAGCAGCAGTCAGACAGTTCCCGAGCAGCATTTCAGCAGCCAGCCTTAGGAGGTGAGTTTTCCTTCCGGTAGGTTCGGGTCTACGGCCACAATGCCGGCCCGTTTCGTTAGCAGTAGTTCCGGACTACAGTCCGATGCAGTAGTTCAGTATGCTTGGTGTCTTTGTTATACAGACATGGCATGTGTTATGCAGTTCCGGACTATGGTCCGATGCAGTACGCAGTATATGTGTTCATATTATATGCTATGATTATGTTATGTTATGTTCAGTCAGTTCCGGACTTCGGTCTGATGCAGTTCCAGACTTCGGTCCGATGCAGTGGGAAAGGTCCTAGTAGTTCTGGACTTCGGTCCGATGCAGTGGGCAAGGCCCTAGTAGTTCCGGACTACGGTCTGATGCAGTGGGCAAGGCCCTAGTCAGTTCCGGACTTCGGTCCGATGCAGTGGGCGAGGCCCAGTATGTGCTTTATATGTTATTGTATGGTATGTGGTAGTTTGGGGGAGCTCACTAAGCTTCGTGCTTACAGTTTTAGTTTTGGTTTCAGGTACTTCAACTAGCAAAGGGAAGGGCTCGGGATGATGGCATGGCACACACCACAGTTTTAGCCTGGGAGTTAGACTCTGATATTTTGATATGATCTTGACACTAGTTTCAATTTGATAAATTTATTATGACATTTTGTGATACATGATTCATGGTTTTATCTTTTAATATTTGATATTATGGTTTAGTAAAGTTTTCAAACAAAAATTTTTGGGTTGTATTTTTGGGATGTTACAAATCTCCGGTAGTACCCTGCCAATCCCCAAAAGCTCCTGATGTCTGAGGGAGATTTCGGAACCTCCCACAGCATAATTGCCTCGATTTTGGCCAGATCGACCCAAATCTCCTCCTGGTTAACGAGGTGTCCAAGGAACTGAACTTATCGTAACCAAAACTCGCACTTCGAGAACTTGGCATACAACCATTTTTGCCTCAAAACTCCCAATAGCTCCCGAAGATGCTCCTCATGCTACTCTCGGGTCTTGGAGTACACCAAGATATCGTCTATGAACACGCTGACCGAGTGATCGAGCATCGGTCTGCAGACCCGATTCATCAGGTCCATAAATATTGTTGGCGCATTAGTGAGCCTAAACGGCATCACCACGAACTCGTAGTGTCCATAACGAGTTCGGGACGCGGTGTTCTGCACATCCTCCTCCCTAACCCTGACCTGATGGTACCCGGACCTCAGGTCTATCTTGGAGAACCAAGATGCTCCCTACAACTGATCGAAAAGATCATCTATCCTCGAGAATGGATAACGGTTTTTCACCGTTAACTTATTCAACTCCCGGTAATCAATGCACATCCGGTGTGAACCATCCTTCTTCCTGACGAAGATAATCGGCGCTCCCTATGGAGAACTGCTCAGACGAATGAACTGCTTGCCCAACAGTTCCTGTAATTGTGACGACAGCTCCTGCATCTCTGGTGGTGCCAACTGCCAACCAGTACGACACCTTGGCGATAGGGGCCGCACCTGGAACTAAGTCAATCCTAAAATTGACCTGCCTCTCCGGAGGCAATCCGGGTAACTCCTCCGGGAACACGTCAGCAAACTCTCTAACCACTGGAACCTATGATACTGAAACCTAGTCCCCGACCCGTGTATCCACCACATACGCTAGATAACCCACACACCCGTGCTGAATGTACTGCCGAGCCCTAGCTGCCGAACAAAACCCTGAACCCAATCTGGTGCCCTCTCCATAAACAATCAGTTCTCGCCCACTTGGGGTTCGAACTACCACTCGCTGACCCTCGAAGTCGATCATGGCTCTGAAGCGACTAAGCCAGTCCATACCCACAATCACACATACATCCCCCATGGGAATCAGGATCAGGTCTATCGGGAAGGATACCCCGAGATCTCCAATACGCAACCCCGATAGACCGAAAAAGCGGAAATCTCATGTTTGTTGGCGATAGAGACTTGCAACGGACACTCTAGCTCTTCTACTGGCCAACCGAACTCCCTACTAAATGTCTGAGAGACAAACGACCGACTCGCCCCCGAGTCAAATAATACCAAAGCAGGTAAGGAGTTCACTAAAAACGTACCTAATCACAGGTACAAACATATAAGCATAAAACAGATATAATTAGTAAGATAAGGGATAGAAACATACCAGCACCTACGTCTGGTGCTTCCCTGGCCTCCTCTGTTGTAAGCTGGAAGACACATCCCTGAGCCCTCGGGGGCGTTGCTCGTCCCTGACTCCCGTCAGTAATCCTCAGTGTAGCCGACGTTGGAGCCTGCGCCGGCCTGGAAGCAAGCTGTAGACAGTTGGTCTTCACGTGACCAACATGATGACAATGGTAGCAGATCCTCATATCCTGTATCGGGGCTAGCTGGCAACAATCCCTCACAAAGTGCCCCTCCTTGCCGCATTTACGGCACGCGCTTCCCAACCTGCAAACCCCCGAGTGAATCTTCCCACACTTACCACAAGTGTGGCCCTGCTGTCCTCCTGACCCGGAATCAGCGGTCTTAGACCGCTTCGGCGCTGGCTGTGATTGTACCGGGGCCTGCCGCTGCTCCCTCAACTGCAGCTCAATCTCCAACTCACGCCGCCTAGCGGCCTCCTGTAACTCCAGCAAAGCGTCACATCGATGGGTAGCAACAAACTGACGAATGTCAGTCTTAAGCATGCTCAGATAACGTGTCATATGAGCCTACTTTGAAGCAAACTCGGAGCAGAACATCGCCCTCTCTGTGAACATACAGGTGATCTCCGTCACCGTCTCACCATCCTGTCTCAAATCCATAAACTCCTGAGCTAACCGTTCCCGCTCGACTCGTGGAATGTAGCGAGTGTGAAACATATCCCTGAACTGATCCCAAGTAACCGTAACTCTCTGGTTATCAGAATACGATCCAGTCATCAACCTCCACCAGTCCTTTGCCCCGGACCTCAGCAGGTTCAGGGCACATCTGACCTTCTGGTCAGTAGGACATGAACACATGAAGAAACACCCCTCCACGTCAGATAGTCACCTCATGGCTTTGATGGGGTCCTGAGTCCCATCAAAAGTAGGGGGCTTCGTGTTGTCGAAGTCGCGATACTGAAAAGCCCGATTGGCTCCTACCCCTGCCGCCGCTACAGCTGTTGTAGCTGTTGCGGTAGCCGCCTCAGTGAGGGCTGCATAGCCATCTTCAAAATAATCCACCATGGCGGTCTTGATAGACCCAAACATCTCTAGTAACTGAGCCTGGAACATAGCAGCAACCTCTGTTGGATTAGTGTCTAAGTCCATAACTATAATTGGTATGTACTTGACCCGACTCGGCATGGTCCATTTGGGTTGCATGGCATCGGAACATTTGGATAGACCGTTTATGAGGAAAAGACATTTTGTGACATATTAATATATTATAAGTTCTAATATATTAATATGAAATCATGTTATTTAATTAGTATTGATCAAGAATTAATTTGGACTTAATTTAGTGATCAAAAAGAGACTAATTAAATATATGGGGATTGATTGTGTAAATCATTCATTCTTATATATGTGGGCTTATGATCCAAGATTCCTTTATGTTGGGTTTAACCCATGTGGTGATCCATGGATACTCCATGGAGGTTAAAACCCATGGATCATAAGGAATGGGTAAAGTCATGAGTTACATGGTGTAACCCTAATAGCCACACTATATAAGAACCCCTTTAGTTCAAGAAATTGGCACTAGTGATACATATTTTGAGGGCTAGCCGATTTGAACATGTATGTCTTCTTCTCATGGTTATTCCAAGAGTTCATGATGTTGTGTGAACCATTTGAGGTGTCACACTTAGGGCACTAGGCTCTCAAGCTTTATGGAGTCAAGCAACAACAACAAGGTATGTATTCTATCTATTTTATTATCCTAGTATCAATGTTTTGGTATGCTAGTTAGGATAATACCTTGGATAATCATATTTGCATGTATAATAGAGAAAACATAGATCCAAGGTATTTAGGGTTGCATGTACACTTAGGAGTGTTAGAATGCTCAAAACCCATCAACCTCATCATGCCGGATCTCCCGGATCCTGACGTCCATCTCGTCTGGCCCCATCTGGCCGATAGTCTCGGGCACTATTGGTGCCTCCTGTCCGCCGCCTCCTGATCCTAACCCGGATCCAGTCACAAATCATTGTGTAACCACCATACTGAAAAATATACCAGGAAGATATCAAATATTCCATATAACAATCCGAGAACCAACCCCCAACAAAACCCTAGGGGTTGTGACTTCCTTGCTACGCATATGGGTCCTATGCTTTCGGTAATACGGGCCCATACTACCTTCCACACCTACCCATATTTGTCTCAAGTATCATCACAACGCCCTAAGACTATACGTAAGCATGGCATGCACTCAATCCTCACTCCTAGAGGAAGGCTAAATATCTCATAACTGGCGGACTCATCCCAAACAACCCATCCATGAAACTTCCACCAACCCTACAGCACTCGTGTATGCTATCCATACATAATGCTGACTTTCGAATACATGATCCTACCCTAAGCCCTTCATCAAACAAGAATAGGAAATAAGGCCAAACCAAACATTCTCAGGCTATAAGATCTTAATTATGTACGGTTGGGATGCATACACTAAGCAACTACAATAATGATGTCAATTTCATATACAAAAAAACCCTAGGCTATCAAGCATCATATAATCAGGAAATTTTATCATGAAATTCCTGAAGATCCCTAGCCTAGTACTAGCATGCTGTTCTAACATATCACATAAATCAAATAATCCGTAAGGTATATTGGGGTCTATCCACGAGCTGCGTCTGATCGTACACTTTCATCCTCCTTTATTATTTTGAAAATATTTTAAGAAAATCGTTTTAAAATCTTGTCCTCAGTTTGAGACTGGAGACATGCGAGTGTTTCCTCCAATTCACTCAAACCAAGGCTCTGATACCAACTTGTAACATCCATAAAATTCAAGCCAATTTAAAACTTTTTTAAGTCATTCAAAAACCAGCAATTATTACAAACATGTTTTCAAAATGGTTTAGTGTCAGAGTTTCCCATAATCAAATCATAAAAACATAAGGAGGTGCACGATCACGCCTTCGCCTTCCCGCGATCATCAGAAGTACCTGAAATAATAACCGATAAATGTAAGCTCGAAGGCTTAGTGAGTTACCCCTAAAATACCAATGCCATACGATCATAATCATATTCATATAGACAAACACAACATGCATATTGAGCCTTCAGCCTGACTGGACCGCTCGCAACGGGCCTTCAGTCTATATGGACCGCTCTCTGTGCCTTTGGTATGTCTGGACCGCCTCTCAGGGCCTTCAGCCTATCTGGACCGCTCGTCTGGCCTTCGGCCTGATTATATGCCCTCCCTGGTCTGCAGTCTATCCGGTTCGCCCTGGGTATCTTGGCCTACAACACAGAGCAGGACCTGCCTCAAACCAATCCCCCAAACCAACAAACATGTGCACATAAATATCATACGCTAACATGCAAGTACAGATAGTCATACAGATCTAACAGATCACTAACATGGAAACCGTCCTATAACCAGGATACCGATCTAACTGATCAATAACATAACAACCATCCTATAACCAGGATATCGATCTAACAGATCTCTAACATGGCAACTATCCTATAAACCAGGATACCGACCTACCAGGTCACTAAGAATATCAGCATCCTAACTACGAGGATGTAAATCAATAAGCATATCATGCAATAAACCGAGATAAAAATCTGATAAGGGCCGGAATTGGTGCCTTAGACCCTGTTGATATAGTGAGGAGAACTCACCTTACAAGTAGCTCGAAGTGATAAGATCAAACTCAATGAATGCAGCTCCAAGTCCAACACCTACAGCCACCAATGATCCATTTCTATAAATTCCCAAGTTACTAAAATACCCTCAGAAGTCAGACTGGTCAACCCTTGGTCAAACTCAAAGTCAAGGGTCAAAGTCAACGGTCCATGTTGACCCGATTCGTCGAGTGCATCTAGCAACTCGTCGAGTTCCTCAAGAACTCAGATGGTCAAAAAACCCTAACTGACTTGCCGAGTTTCCAATCAACTCGTCGAGTCCATGTGTGTCCAGATGTCGGGGAAAACCCTAATTGACTCGTCGAGTCCTCTTACTGACTCGTTGAGTTCATGCAGAATCAGACACGGGCAATCCTTCATTCGACTCGCCGAGTCGGCTAAGCAAATCGTCGAGGTCATGCAGTCCATTTCTTATACAGATGTTTTTAAGCCACCCCAAAGCTCTATATTGCAGATCCAACCTCCTAGGGCATGGTTTCCACGTAAAGTTGCAAACTTTATGTACATGCATGGTCCTAAATGCCAAAACTAGACTAAGGGAAAGGTTAACTCAAAGGGAAAGGCCCAAGCTTGCCAAATCTCTTAACTTTATAGCTATAGGGACCAAAGGGAGTCCAGATCTGAAGTTACAACTTCAGATCTTGCCCCAATACTCGAAGTGACTCCCAAATATGCTTAGGATGGCCTTAAACCCAAACATGAAGAGATCTAGCTAAAGATAAGCCAAGGTAACGACTTGTTACCTTCAAAATAATGCCAAGATGAAGTAGAGTCAGATCAACAATATACTCTTTGCTTCAAGCTTCTTATACTTCATACCTTCTTCACAAAATGCACCAAAATCACTCTTTAAGCCTCACAATCACTCAAGAACAAGGTTAATAGCGATTACGGTTTCTTCTGGCCGTCAAAGGGTGATAAGTGTGACACCAGTCAAAGTTTGGTCACAAATAAATTGATCAATAATCGTAATTGGGATGAACCAAGTGGTAGAGTTTGTAACAAGGTTTCCAAAAATATAAAGAACACTGAAATCCGAGTTATAACGAAGAAGTTATGACCAATCGAAAATCCGCGATAAAACCGGCAAAACACTATTCAGTGTAAAAAGTGAATTTTCGATAAAAGGCTTTTTAGCCTTAACAATCTAAATGAAAGTTGTAGAATATGTTAAACCGAGAACGTTCATAAAAAGAACGTAAAAATCTGACTTCGTATGAGGAAGTTATGATTTTTCGAAGTTTCGGTTTAGCAGTAGACAGCTAAAAATTCGAAATATAAATCGATCAATATTTAGCCTACGCAACTTAAACAAGAATCGAAGGTCTCATCAAAAGTAGCACAACGGTAAAAAGACAGACGAAAACGGACGTCGGATGAAGAAGTTATGAATTTTTAACGGATTTTCTGTCCCGGTCTGTTAAAAATAATAATATTAAAAATAAATTCAAAATCAGCCGACGACGTATAAACAAAAGTCGTAGAGTATGATTTTACCTACGTGTGCATATAAAGAACGCCAAAAGCGGAGCTCGTATGCGAAAGTTATGATTTTTGCAAGTTTTTGGCACAAAAATCAAGAAAATGTTGAAAACCGGGCAATTTCGCATGAGTCATCTTCGGACACGTCACCTCACATGCGAGGCCTCCACGTGTTCGCTTCTCATTGGACCGCAGATGCGCATGTCACCTCCTGATTGGTCCGAAGTCGTCACCCTCTTTCCCCATTGGACCGAAGTCCGGTCCACTTAGAAGACCCCACCTGTCCGAAGCACGTGCCTCGCACTGGGTCCGAATCTGCACCGCCTTAAGACTTCGCACGTGGCCTTCGCAAGAGTTGCCGCGTGTCCTGTTGGCTCGCCTTCGCCTCGCCATATGTCCGAACCCTCGCCAGGTGGCTGCTGACTCACCCCCTTCGGACCGCACCCTCGCACCCCTATATAAAGGGTGCGAGCCTTCTCGGATGGAAGGGATTTTTCACCCCTAAATTCACCAATTTTCACATTTTCACCCCCCTCGACTTTCTCACGACCCCCCAAGGCCCCGGTATCGTGTCTAAAGCCCGAAGAAAGCCCCGGAGCCCCGGAATTCTCGAGAAGTTATCCTCTCTTCAGTCAAAACTCTGCCCGATTTGAGCCGGTTTCTCGTCAAATAAACTTCTTTCCAGGAAACGAAACGCTGCCCGAATCACCGCTAATCAAAGTGAGTTTATACCCCTATAATTTACCTTTTTAATGGTTTTTAAATACTTTTTAGGGGGGAATACAAGTTTAACACAATATTAAATTGTGTTAATAACTATATGTGATAATAATCACACAAAGATTTTCCGTATGCTTTTATAATTACGAAATACTTCCAAAATAACTTAAAGTCATGTTAAATCTTTAAACTCATGTAAACTCCGTTAAATTCTTTGAAAAATGTTTTATAAACTATTTCAAATTATAAATGCCAAAATCATGTTTATATATGTATAAATATATAAATAAGATTTGAAGGGCTTAGGACTAATGAATTAACTTAATTCCTTTTCCTTGTTTGGATGTGGAATTAAGGTTGTATTATTTGTTCGAAGGTCGTTTCCTTCTTAATTATATATATATTATACATATATGAGTATAAAAGGTTACTCATTTTTGGTATCATCACCTTTGTATCAGGCTGAGCAAAGGTGTTCATCCATGAGAAACCATGCTAATCAGATAGAACATATAAATTATAATAGGTATAATTTATGATTCAAAACTAAATATACAAGTATGATTCACGACTGTATACTTTCCAAGGAAATTACCAACATACATTCAACTATTCCAAGATATGTATTATACCTTTAATATACGAAAAACATATTAAAGAAGTAAAGATACATCATTCCGGGTTTGCATTAGCAATGGTACTATACAGAGTACCAGTGTTAGCAAACACGAGGTAATAATACATCATTCCGGGTTTGCATTAGCAATGGTACTATACAGAGTACCAGAGTTAGCAAACACGAGGTAATAATACATCATTCCGGGTTTGCATTAGCAAAGGTACTATACAGAGTACCTAAGTTAGCAAACATGAGGTAATAATACATCATACCGGGTTTGCGTTAACCAAGGGTACGAAACAAAGTACCAGAGTTAGCAATCACAGGGTAATAATAATACATCGTAAATCTCGTTGAAACAATAAATTTGTGAGACCCTTCACGGTGTACTTATCTAAGTACGACCTTTTAAGTCCTGAACTATTAGCCATAATCTCTTGTAGGGAGAGCGTGAATTTGTGTATAGATCTATATGGGACTGACAATCCTGCGCCTCTAATGTTCGCTACAGTTTGGCCGGAAGGCCTAGGGTGTCAAATATCATACCATTCCGACGCCCGAAGAACGTCGCCGCAGGCATATCAGTCATATTAGTATGGTTAATAGAACTCACATGGATAAAACAACGAGTGAATTACAAAGTAATATAATTTTCTTATAACAGTAAGAAAAGATAATTACATCCCGACCAAATATACCTTCAGTAGTTTTTACTTACAGTAGAAACTACGTATCATGAAATCAAGTATTGTACTTCTGGTTTTGAACATTTAAAACCACAAGGCAGTATTATGGATAATACAATATTTTCCAGGATTAATACTAAGGTTTTTACTATAGAACAGATATAACTAAGAACACTTTTACAAATGAAACGGTTTATGGGATTAAACCACTTTTACAAATGAAACAGTTTATGGGATTAAACCACTTATACAAAGGAAACGGTTTATGGGATTAAACCACTTATCAAATGAAACTTAGTCATTCAATCTTTGTAAACTAGTATAACATAAAAGACCTTTAGTGGTTAATTCTATAATTACTTAGTTATTACATCCTAGTTATACATAAGTAATGTCCGATTGACAGTGAAATGTGTGACTTCCGCCTTACTTCCTGTTCCTTGTTTGGTTGTGGGCTTAGTGCAGATACACCCATTTGACTGCCCATTCGATATTGTGTTATATATAATCAGTATAAACTAAGTAATTACAGAGGGAAACTATTAAGGTTATCAGTTAATCACCTCAGGAAATATAGGATTTCCTGGAGAAACCAATGAACTCATCCAAAGAACTTAGGGTATACTTTACAGAACTAAAATACTTATGAACTCACCAGCTTAAATGTTGATCTACTCTTTCCAAATAACTTGTATTCTCAGGAATCCTGTAGACAGGTACACTCCGGAAGCTTTTGAGAAGACTACCTAGTACCGTACCACGACTCTTGTCTTCTACTGTACCTACTTTAGTGTTTGAATATGTAATGTTTGAACACTTATGTAAAATTTATACTTATTAATGCAATGGTTGTTTGTACTTTGATTACTATATTGCATGTGTTGTGATACTTACCTGAAGTCCTCCGCCCCCGAACGTTTCCACCGTTCTGGTTTGGGGGTGTGACATATTGGTATCAGAGCAGTGTTTATAGTGAACTCAGTATATCAGTCATAAAAGATATACAACTATAAACCCATTGGGATAAAAACACTCTGACCAAGAGTTATACTTTAAAAATATAACAATATTTTATAAAAGTATAAGTACATGCAGAGTATATATACTAGAATAAGTATCACAAGAAGAACAAAACAAAAGTATTTGGATGTTGGACATTGCAGTTAAACCTAGACAGTGACGCAATCATATCTGGGATCAATATAGCCTGATAAACTATATTCATCCGAGATATGACCAACATGTGTTTGGGGAGTGATTGTAGTGTTGCAACTGGTCTAAAACTTACCTAAGCACCAGAAGAATTCTAGAACCAAACATAAGGATTAAAATACTATGGGAGTATTTTAGGATGTTATAACAAGAAGATTGAAAACTTGTCAAGTTCTTATATCAAGAAGTCCAAGAATCAAACTCATTACTAAAATAACATGGAGGTATTTTACATACCTTTGGGTAAATGTTAAAAAGATCTTTTCTGATAAATCTATAATTACTAGGTGGATATGTTAAGGTTATATATAGCCGAGATCTTATAGACTTAGAATATGTGATTTTCACTCTACTTCCTTTTCCTTGTTTGGATGTGGTTTTAGAGTAGGATTACTTATTCAAAGGTCTATTTAATCTGGATTATATATAATCGGTACACACCATGTGATTATAGAAGGACCAGAAAGAATGACCTTCGTAAAAATTTAAATTTTCTCATAGATTCTTTAGACATTCCCATTCTCATATAAACCCGTTAGATAAACATAGTTACTCCAGCAATCAATAGAAGAATCAAGGAGGATCCAACAGAATTTCATTAGGAGAATCCCAAGAAAAAAACATATGAGAAGTAAACAAACTATAGAAATCATGTAGTGCCCTTACCCTATTAAGGACACCAATGAGAGATTCGCATGAACTTCCGAGATTCAAAATCTTCATTACGAAGTAATGGGGATCAGTGTCAGAATCGAAAGTAAGACAACCCGGGAATTCAATATACCTACAGAGGAGAAGGACACCTTATAGATACCAGGAGAGAACAAATCATTACCACTCAGAATAGAACAGGGAACAAAGGAAAACCACGCATGATTCATGTGAAGTGTTCGAGCACCTTTTCATCTAAGTAATAACTAGTAAATCGATTCAACCTAGTGAGTTAGTGATTTCATTACTCACATTAGGTTTTGAGCTTATCCTCTTTCCTGTCACGGCTAATAACAATAAATCAGATCACGAAATCTTAATTGATAGTGATTATTTCTCAAATTCATAAGTCTATTTTATGTAGACACTGTTATGAATTATTTTCGAATATTTTCGAAAATTGGGAAACGATATCCACCAAACGAAGGTAACTTAGTTCGGATGATACTCGGTTCCTAACCATTCTAGAAACTTAATTATGTTCCTTACCAGGACTGCATCATAGGGATGCAGGTCGAATCATTAAGAACAATATAACAAAACGAAAGATTAATACATAGATACAAATGGTTAGAATACATCTAGAGACAACTATCGTCGCTCATGAGCTCATTTTCTTATCATGTAACAGAATCATGCCTCCAAAGAAATGTAACCAACCCACCAGCAAAACACGAATCCTTCAGATAGATGCGGCTACGTTTCAAGCTGCGGTCACAGCAGCTGTAGCAGCTGTCATGGCACACCTTAATGCTAACAATGCAAATGTTAGTAGTAATGCTATAGGTAACCCCGATCGTGGTAATGGCCAAGTACAACAACGAGCACCTACTTTTAAGGACACCTCGAAACTTAAGCCTAATATCCTTAAACGAAAGTTCGAGAACAAGGAAATAAGTTGTTCAACTCAAGAACCTAACAGAGGGCAACGAACTGGGGCAGTCAATACCCCCATCAGCCCTGTTATTCTAGCACCAACCAAGCCGTACTTAAGAAACTTCCCACACTGCAGCAAGTGCAACTACCATCATCATGGAGTTTGCCGAGAGCTGCATTACAATAGATGCAACACGAAGGGGCATACCGCCCACATCTGTAGAACTCCGGTTGAGTTCATCACTTCAACTGCCAATGTTGGAACCATTCCCATATGTCACCTTTGTGGTGAAATAGGACATTACAAGAGGGACTATCCAACAGAGAAGAACGACGGGGGAGCAGGAGGATTTTGATTCCAATACATGGGAAAGCATAAAAAAAACCCTGCTATATTTTGGTACGCTTCTAAACCCCGATAATTATCTACAATTATGATTACTCTCTCGTTCAAATTAAATCACAGCAATTATATAAAATTTGAAACCCTAACAGGTAAGCTATGATGACTTAGTGTATACATAAGGGTCATTTATAATTAAGATTTGTAGACTTAGAGTGAGTACTCCCGCCTCATTTCCTGTTCCTTGTTTGGTTATGGATTTAGGGCAGGGTTGCTCAGTCAAAGGTCTTACCAATCTTAATTATACATGACTTGTATACACCAAGCGATTATAGAGAGACTTAGTAAGGATCGTTTCATGAAAGTTCATAATTTCCAAATTATTAGAACCCTCGTATTGGTAGTACCCGCCAATTTCGAATCAAAAAGGGGTTCATAGCGATAATAACAGGATAAAACCAGAAGCGCTGAAAACTTAGGTACATAGGATATCATTCTAGTAATCATTCGACCCAAAACGACTTAATATCTATTTCATCGAGAAAATTCCGACATCCTCATTGAACATGGTTTGGCCTGGCCCTTAACATGTGAAAATTCTTATGCTGTATAAGAGAACTTTTTCCTTAATCAGCCGTAAGATGAAATTCTTCCAATCCATAACGCAAAACCCTTAGGTTGTCTCTCATTTCAAAACTTCAGAAGTACCCATACGAAGGGCGCCCCACCATTCTATCCTACTCAGTAGACCGGAAACTTCAAACGAAAAGCACCGAAGTAGTCTTAGAAGTCAATAACTACCGAAGTACCTCAATAGATCTAGTAGGAAAATCATTATACCACAGGTCAAGTTCAAGAATAGAGACTAAGAACTCATTAAGTTAATCTATCGCTGCTAAGTGTATACACGAGAGTGGTATATAAGTTAGACTTAACAAGATTAAGGATGTGTGATTCCGCCCTATCTCCTGTTCCTTGTTTGGTTGTGGACCTAGGGCAGTGTCACCCATCCGAACGTTTTATGAAATCTAAAATATATATGACTTGTATACACGAGGTAATGGTGGATGAGCCAAGTATGAGTCTGATCATGAACTTCGGAGCAAAAACCAGCATCATGTATTCTACCAGGTGGAATTCAACATGGGACCACGACAGTGGGTCGAGCTACTAAATGACTACGAATTTGAAATTCGTTATCATCTCGACAAAGCCAATATAGTAGCTAATACCCTAAGTCGGAAAGAGTACCCAGGTCGTAGAGCCAATCATTGACTATGATAACCCATTCAAATCTGTCCACACAAAGTAAGGAGGCTCAACAGGAAGCCTTGAAACCTGAAAATATGGCAAGTAGAGAAGATAACTAGAACGTGTGAGTGTACGGTATGCCAATATCTGTTATCCCCACTGAAATAATAGAATCATCTCCCAGTTCAGGCAGTCACTCAAAAATCTATAGGAACCAGAGTAGTCATGATTCTATGTGATCGACTATGATACCCATTTACCAATTAGTCGAGACCTTTATCACGCTAGCATTCAAGTTGCTTCATTCGAAACCTTCTGTGGTCCTAAGTGCAGATCCTATCTGCACTGGACTAAATTAGGTAATACACAACTAACTAGAGGTCCAATTTCCACACATCACCCTCGCTGATCTGGAATTCATCCGAGAAACTACCAAAAACAAAATACAAATCAGGAAGCGACATAAAGCTTCCAGAGTTAATCAGAGAAGCTACGGCTTCGATAAAAGAAAACCCTTGGAATTCCAGGATTGATGACCTTGTTATATAAAGGTCTCACCCTGGAAGGACAAGATACGCTTGAGAGAGCGTGGAATACAAAATTCAAGGTACATAAGACCATTTGAGATTCTTACCAGAATCGGTCTTGTACTTTTAAACTTAAGCCACCACAAAAACTTAATAACATTCATCCCATCTTTCACATATCTAATCAAAAAAGGTGTCTATCCGATAAAACACTTCTTATTTCACTCAATGAAATCAAGTTAAATAAAAGTCTACACTCTATAGAAGAACCAATGAAAACCATGGATAGGGAAATCAAAAGAACCAAGAAAAGTCTTATCCCGTTTGTCAAGGGTCGCTGGATTACAAACCAAGGACCTGAATTCACTTGGGAAGGAAAGATTAGACCTGGTCCATGAGTATCACTTTAGACTTAATTTCGGGACGAAATTCCCTCTAACGGGGGGATAATGTGACACCAGTCAAAGTTTGGTCAAAAATAAATTGATCAATAATCATAATTGGGATGAACCAAGTGGTAGAGTTTGTAACAAGGTTTCCAAAAATATAGAGAACACTGAAATCCGAGTTATAACGAAGAAGTTATGACCAATCAAAAATCCGCGATAAAACCGGCAAAACACTATTCAGTGTAAAAAGTGAATTTTCGATAAAAGGCTTTTTAGCCTTAACAATCTAAATGAAATTTGTAGAATATGTTAAACCGAGAACGTTCATAAAAAGAACGTAAAAATCTAACTTCGTATGAGGAAGTTATGATTTTTCGAAGTTTCGGTTTAGCAGTAGACAGCTAAAAATTCGAAATATAAATCGATCGATATTTAGCCGATGAAAATTAAACGAGAATCGAAGGTCTCTTCAAAAGTAGCACAACGGTAAAAAGACAGACGAAAACGGACGTCGGATGAAGAAGTTATGAATTTTTAACGGATTTCCTGTCCCGGTCTGTTAAAAATAATAATATTCAAAATAAAGTCAAAATCAGCCGACGAAGTCTAAACGAAAGTCGTAGAGTATGACTTTACCTACGCGTGCATATAAATAACGCCAAAAACGGAGCTCGTATGCGAAAGTTATGATTTTCGCAATTTTTTGGCACAAAAATCAAGAAAATGTTTAAAACCGGGCAATTTCGCATGAATCATCTTCGGACACGTCACCTCGCATGCGAGGCCTCCACGTGTTCGCTTCTCATTGGACCGCAGATGCGCATGTCACCTCCTAATTGGTCCGAAATTGTCACCCTCTTTCCCCATTGGACCGAAGTCTGGTCCACTTAGAAGACCCCACCTGTCCGAAGCACGTGCCTCGCACCGGGTCCGAATCTGCACCGCCTTAAGATTTCGCACGTGGCCTTCGCAGAAGCTGCCGCGTGTCCTGCTGACTCGCCTTCGCCTCGCCAGATGTCCAAACCCTCGCCAGGTGGCTGCTGACTCACCCCCTTCGGACCGCACCCTCACACCCCTATATAAAGGGTGCGAGCCTTCTCGGATGGAAGGGATTTTTCACCCCTAAATTCACCAATTTTCACATTTTCACCCCCTTGAATTTCTCACGACCCCCCAAGGCCCCGATATCGTGTCTAAGGCCTGAAGCAAGCCCCGGAGCCTCGGAATTCTCGAGAAGTTATCCTCTCTCCAGTCGAAACTCTGCCCGATTTGAGCCGGTTTCTCATCAAATAAACTTCTTTCCGGGAAACGAAACGCTGCCCGAATCACCGCTTATCAAAGTGAGTTCATACCCCTATAATTTACATTTTTAATGGTTTTTAAATACTTTTTAGGGGGGAATACAAGTTTAACACAATATTAAATTGTGTTAATAACTGTATGTGATAATAATCACACAAAGACTTTCCGTATGCTTTTAAGAATTACCAAATACTTCCAAAATAACTTAAAGCCATGTTAAATCTTTAAAGTCATGTAAACTCCGTTAAATTCTTTGAAAAATGTTTTATAAACTATTTCAAATTATAAATGCCAAAATCATGTTTATATATGTATAAATATATAAATAAGATTTGAAGGGCTTAGGACTAATGAATTATCTTAATTCCTTTTCCTTGTTTGGATGTGGAATTCAGGTTGTATTATTTGTCCGAAGGTCGTTTCCTTCTTAATTATATATATATATATATATATATATATATATATATATATATATATATATATATATATATATATATATATATATATATATATATATATAAAATACATATATGAGTATAAAAGGTTACTCCTTTTGGTATCATCACCTTTGTATTAGGCTGAGCAAAGGTGTTCATCCATGAGAAACCATGCTAATCAGATAGAACATATAAATTATAATAGGTATAATTTATGATTAAAAACTAAATATACTAGTATGATTCACGACTGTATACTTTCCAAGGAAATTACCAAAATACATTCAACTATACCAAGATATGTATAATACCTTTAATATACGAACAACATATTAAAGAAGTAAAGATACATCATTCCGGGTTTGCATTAGCAATGGTACTATACAGAGTACCAGAGTTAGCAAACACGAGGTAATAATACATCATTCCGGGTTTGCATTAGCAATGGTACTATACAGAGTACCAGAGTTAGCAAACACGAGGTAATAATACATCATTCCGGGTTTGCATTAGCAAAGGTACTATACAGAGTACCCAAGTTAGCAAACACGAGGTAATAATACATCATACCGGGTTTGCGTTAACCAAGGGTACGAAACAAAGTACCAGAGTTAGCAATCACAGGGTAATAATAATACATCATAAATCTCGTTGAAACAATAAATTTGTGAGACCCTTCACGGTGTACTTATCTAAGTACGACCTTTTAAGTCCTGAACTATTAGCCATAATCTCTTGTAGGGAGAGCGTGAATTTGTGTATAGATCTATATGGGACTGACAATCTCGCGCCTCTACTGTTCGCTACAGTTTGGCCAGAAGGCCTAGGGTGTCAAATATCATACCATTCCGACGCCTGAAGAACGTCGCCGCAGGCATATCAGTCATATTAGTATGGTTAATAGAACTCACATGGATAAAACAACGAGTGAATTACAAAGTAATATAATTTTCTTATAACAGTAAGAAAAGATAATTACATCCCGACCAAATATACCTTCAGTAGTTTTTACTTACAGTAGAAACTGCGTATCATGAAATCAAGTATTGTACTTCTGGTTTTGAACATTTAAAACCACAAGGCAGTATTATGGATAATACAATATTTTCCAGGATTAATACTAAGGTTTTTACTATAGAACATATATAACTAAGAACACTTTTACAAATGAAACGATTTATGGGATTAAACCACTTTTACAAATGAAACAGTTTATGGGATTAAACCACTTATACAAAGGAAACGATTTATGGGATTAAACCACTTATCAAATGAAACTTAGTCATTCAATCTTTGTAAACTAGTATAACATAAAAGACCTTTCGTGGTTAATTCTATAATTACTTAGTTATTACATCATAGTTATACATAAGTAATGTCCGATTGACAGTGAAATGTGTGACTTCCGCCTTACTTCCTGTTCCTTGTTTGGTTGTGGGCTTAGGGCAGATACACCCATTTGACTGCCCATTCGATATTGTGTTATATATAACCAGTATAAACTAAGTAATTACAGAGGGAAACTATTAAGGTTATCAATTAATCACCTCAGGAAATATAGGATTTCCTGGAGAAACCAATGAACTCCTCCAAAGAACTTAGGGTATACTTAACAGAACTAAAATACTTATGAACTCACCAGCTGAAATGCTGATCTACTCTTTCCAAATAACTTGTATTCTCATGAATCCTGTAGACAGGTACACTCCGGAAGCTTTTGAGAAGACTACCTAGTACCGTACCACGACTCTTGTCTTCTACTGTACCTACTTTAGTGTTTGAATATGTAATGTTTGAACACTTATGTAAAACTTATACTTATTAATGCAATGGTTGTTTGTACTTTGATTACTATATTGCATGTGTTGTGATACTTACCTGAAGTCCTCCGCCCCCGAACGTTTCCACCGTTCTGGTTTGGGGGTGTGACAATAAGGGACTGGAGGAAAGGACATAAGGTCCTTTAAATAGGGTGGAAACCCTAAAAATTAGGGTTTCATCTCCCAGCTCCTACTCGTCAAGTCCAGGTCCTCCGACTCGTCGAGTAGATCCAATAACCCACGCGAGCTAACCCTCCTCTACACGATGAGTTGGGGGCAACCAACTCGTCGAGTAGGTCCATAATTATGTATATAATGTTTTAAAACTTGTACATGGGAGTCGGGGTGCTACATGATTAAATTCGGCTTCCCCGGTACCTATAATCGTTAATCTTGCGAGAGCTAGAAAGAAATGTATAGATCTATACTGAGATTGACACCCCCATCTGTGATTGCTAGCTACAATCCCGACAGGATAACTTTCTTACTAATCACTATTTTGACATCTGATGAAGTGTAACATCTCGGGCTTTCAGGTATTTTCAAATCCTTCCTTTGGTTTTTAAATATGTCATTTTGGTTCCTTGAAGTATAAATATGTAGCCCTAAGAAGCCCTAGTAGCAAAATTGTATTTTTGGGAGTAGGAGTAGTACGCTGGGCGTACATGTGAGTACGCTAAGGTGTTGTTTGTTTTTTCTGAGACAAAATGTTTGTAGTATGCGAACCACATCTGTAGACCTCTGCAGTAGAAGAGGCGGACCAAATGTTTGCAATCTGAAAGAAGAATATTGTTTTTTTTAACATCTACATTCTGCTAGAATAAAGTAAAATCTAATTAAACTGGTTTTTTTAAATGTAAAAGAGTTTTTCAATAATTTTATGACTTTCTTATAGATAATTAACAAATGTAGATCAACTTTTATGTATTATTGTATAAAAGTGAAAATAAAATGGTACGTATTAACGTATATATTTAATAAAAACCAACAAACTTTTGCGTAAAGTTCTACCTAAACATTGTAATTAATGATAAAAAAAAATAACACATAAAATGGATGGAAATAAACTTTGATTTTAAATGAAAATTTTCATTATAATTTTTTAATTAAATCAATTAAAAACTGAACATAAATATTTTTCTCAAGAAATGAATGATATAGCATTAAATAATGCTTTATAAAATATGATACAAAAATATAAGACAATATTAGGATTTTTTTTCATATCTATATAACAGCTCAAATGAACATTATTGTAATTAAATCTTTATTTATTAATTTGTCACAAAGGTCATGATTTTGTCGTCAAACTTTTTTCTTTCAGTATTGTAACTTTTTTATTAAAAATTGTTTATCATATATAAAGTTGGAATAAATCTAAGTTTAAAAAAAACAAAGATATATGTGATTTTTTAACCTAGAAGATGCCTGAAAAGTTTTGAAGACTCTAGTCCACATCTACGCGAAAAAGAGGAATCACATACCCTTTTAGGTCTGCCGTCTTCAAAAAAACAAACAGTCTGCGAAGCCTAATGTCTACGCGTGGTCTGCACGGCGCAGACAGAAGATGCCAAGAAAATCTGAAGATAAAAAACAAACAACACCTAAGCGTACTAGGGCGCGCCTAAGGGTGTAAACGAGCCCGAGCCGAGCCCGAGCCTGACCAAGCTCGAGCTCGGCTCTTTTAATTTTGAGGAAGCTCGAGCTGAAGCTCGAGTTCGATTCGAGCCTTAAAATGAAGCTCGAGCTCGGCTCATGAACAATTTAGTGGGCTCGCGAGCCTAATCGAGCCTAAACGAGCCTCTATGTATAAGTGTGTATGTGTGTGTATATATATATATATATATATATATATATATATATATATATATATGTATGTATGTAGGCTCGTTTAAGCTCGTTTAGGCTCGCGAGCCCACTAATTAAAGCTCGGCTCGATCTCGTTTAATAAACGAGCCTCATATTTAGGCTCGGGCTCGGCTTAGGCTCGTTTAATTCGATCTCGAGTCGAGCTTTTAACGAGTCGATCCCGAGTAGCTCACGAGTAGCTCGGCTCACTTACACCCCTAAGCGCGCCCTAGTATGCTGGGCGTACACATATGTACGCTGGGCGTACTAATGTCCGGGTGAAACCTTAATTTTTAGGGTTTGAAGAGTATTTAAACACCATTATGGATCATTTAGCCTCACCTTTTCAGCCTCCAAGTCCTTGAGTCGTTCTTAGCAAACCCTAACCCCCATAAGAGAGTGTTTTGAGCTTAAAGTGTGTTATTTGTGTGCTTAAAGGAGAAGGAAGTGCATCAAGGAGTCTAGGAAGGAAAGCAAGCTTGTAGATCTTGGATCATCATCTTCTTGGGAAGCTCTAGAAGGTAAAAAGTTGCTACCTTTATGCTTGGTTTTCTTATATCTCATCTTGGTAGCTTTATGATGTTCTTTTGTCCCAAAAAGTCCCATTGTTGTGCATGCTTGGTGTTGGACGTTTTGGGTTGTCCTTTTAGACCCTAGGAAGGGTTCTAAGCCATAAAAATGAGGTCCATTTAGCTAGTTTGGATCCATGCTTCTTATGGAAGGTCTTAATGGATTAAGACCGTGTATTAAGGACTTTTTGGACGTCTAAAGTCATAAAGTTGGAGACTTTATGACGATAATGTGCATTTGGACCATGGATCTGAAGTTTGGGCTTAAGTGTTTAAGCCATTAAGCACTTATTGAGATTTTGAACTCTACGAGGATACGCCCCGCGTAGAAGGGGGTACGCCTCGTGTACCTAGTCAATGTCCCTACTTTTCAGTCTATGCGAAGCTTTTGTACGCTGCGCGTACCTCTTGAGTACGCCCCGCGTACTCGCATGGTTCAGTCGTTTGCGAGTTGACTCGGCTGGGTTGACCCGGTTGGGTTGACTCGGCTGGGTTGACTCAATGGCTCTATGGATTTTGACCAATTTACCTAGAATTGACCAAGTTTGACCATGTTTAACTTTTAAGGGTATTTTGTGTATATTTGGCTTTTTTGAAATTGGTCACATGGTGGTTGTAGGCATTTGAGTTGTGAGCTGAGATTCGGAGTCAAGCCTTATCAATTATGTGCTGCTTGTGAGGTGATTTTTCCTCACTGTACTTTCGGGTCAAAGGCACCAAGGCTGACCCATTGGTTTGATAACCTGATATTGTTGATATGATGAGTATAGAATATAAATATATATATATATATATAGATATATATATATATATATATATATATATATATATATATATATATATATATGCATTCATGCTAGTTTTGATATGCTAGTTTTGTAGATCTGTAGCACTACCTGTGATACTATCTATTTATCTGTATATGATATTATCTGTTATATGTCGACATATTGTGTGGGTTGGGTTGAGGTTACTGCTTTGTGTTGTAGCCAACAAACCCTGGATCATACCAAATATGATTTGAGGGCTAGGGAGGGCATGTCGGACTCATAGTGAGGGCTCATGAGCACTCCAGATACGAGCAGAGGGTTGGGAAGGGCATGCCAGACTCATACTGAGGGCTTAATGGTATTCAGTTCGAGGACTGATCAGGCCTGGGAGCAAGCCATACATAAGTTGTGGGCCCAAGGGGCAAGCCAGACTTATGATATGGGCTCATGGGTAATCCAGTCTGTTAGTTGTGGTCCCATTGCATGATGTTATCTTGTTTGTGCTAGTTGTTATGTATTGGTATTTTGGGAGAACTCACTAAGATTTGGGCTTACCATTTTGGATTATGTTTCAGGTACCTCAGAGAATCGTGGGAAGGCTAAGGCGTGATCGTGCACCTCCTCATGTTTTGTTTTATGATTTTGGGATTACTCTGATATTGAACTCATTTTGAAAAGAATTTTTTAAACAATGATGGTTTTTGGGTTTGTTTAAAAGTTTAAATTTTTCATGAATTTTATGGATGTTACAAGTTGGTATCAGAGCCTTGGTTTGAGTGAAGTGGAGGAACACTCGTGTGAATCTAGTCTCAAGCTAAGGAAAATATTTTTAAAATGATTTTCAAATGGTTTTCAAAATAATCAAGGAGGATGCGATGTGTACGATCAACCGGAGCCAGTAAGTAGACCCCAAAATACCATATAGTTATCTGATATTGTGATATGTTAGAACAACATGCTACCGATAAGCTAGGGATCTTCAGGTTTTGCATGATAGAGTTTCCTGATTATATGATACCTGATAGCCGAGGGTTCTTGTCTAATGGAATTTACATCATTGATGTAGTTGCTTAGTGTGTAGTGTGTGCATCATGGTTATACATAACTAAGATCACATGGCATGGGAATGTTCAGTTTAGCCTTATATCATGTTCTTGTTTGATGAAGGGCTTAGGGTAGGATCAGATATTCGAATGTCTATAGGGTCCAACGTTATGTATGGCTAGCATACACAAGTGTTGCAGGGTTGGTGGAAGTTTCATGGACGAGTTGTGTGGGGTCAGCCGACCTGTTTTGATATATATATATATATATATATATATATATATATATATATATATATATATAGCATTCCTCTAGAGTGTAAGGATTGAGCGTATGAGTATGCTAGCAAGTATTTTTAGGGTGTTGTGAGGATTCTCTGAGACAACTACGGGCAGGTGTGTGAAGGTAGTATGGGCTTGTACTACTGAAAGCATAGGACTCGTACGCATAATAGAGAAGTCACAACTCCTAGGGATTTGTTGGGAGTTGGTTACCCAATATGATATGCATGTTATCTGATATCATTCGGTTTATTTTTCAGTATGGTGACTACGCATCGAGTTGAGGCAGGATCCGGATCGGGATCAGGAGCTGGCTGTCATGGTGAGTCAGCTGCGTTGGATGACAGGATCAGGAAGATCCTGCAGGAGGAAGTTTTCACTCGGTTCCGAGCCTAGTTTCTAGAGATGTTTGGGTCTATCAAGAACGCCATGGTTGAGTACTTTGATGAGCGCTAAGATGCGTTGTATAAGACTGTTGCTGCTGCAGCCACTACAGTCGTTGTGCTGCAGGGGTTAGATCGGGTCAGGTTTTTCAATATCGGGACTTCGACAATACGAAGCCCCCGACTTTCGATGGGGTGCAGGACCCGATCATCGCCATGAGGTGGTTATCTGATGTGGAGGGATGCTTCTTCACTTGTTTGTTCCCTACTGATCAGAAGGTCAGGTGTGCTCTGAACCTTCTGAGGACCAGAGCAAAGGATTGGTGGAGGCTCGCTACCAGTTCCTATTCTGCTGAGCAGAGAGCTATTGTGACCTAGGAGCACTTTTCTGAGATGTTCCGCTCCTGATATGTGCCGTTAGAGGAGCGAGAGAGGTTAGCCTACGAGTATCTAGAATTGAGGCAGGTTTCTGAGACGGTGACGAAGATCACCAAGATGTTTACGCAGAGGGCTATGTTCTGCCCTGAGCAGGCTTAGATGACCCGTTACTTGAGCATGCTCAAGACGGAGATCATGCAATTTTTTTTCTACTCAGCACTATCGTACATTGTTGGAGATGCAGGAGGCCGCCAGGCAACGTGAGGTTAAGATTGATCTGCAGGCGAGGGAGCAGAGGCCAGCCCCGACGCAGTTGCAACCTGTGCCAAAGCGGTTTAAAACCGCTGATGTCGGATATGGGGGCCGGAAGGGCCGCACTTGTGGGAAGTGCGACAAGAAACATGAGGGTGCTTGTCGATCATCTTCTGGGTGACACAATTGTGGCGGGAAGGGCCACGTGGCGAGGGATTTCCGCCAACAAGCTCTAACACTTAGTTCAGAATTTGTTATCATTGAGAGCAGGTTGGCCATGTGAAGGCCAACTGCCCATCTCTTGCCACTAGGCCGACGTAGGTTCTAGCGCCGACTACTTTGAGTATCACTGACGAGAGTCAGGGCAGGATGGAGCCCCCAAGGGCTCGAGGCCGCGCTTTCCAGCTTACCGCCAAGGAAGCCAGAGCAGCACCAGAAGTTGTGACTGGTATGTTTCTATCCTTTTTCTTGTTGATTATGTTTTGTTTTATGCTTATATTTGTACCTATGTTAGGTATGTTCTTAGTGAACCCTTTTCCTGCTCTAGTGTTGTTTGAGTCGGGTGCAAGTCGGTCTTTTGTTTCTCGATCGTTCAGTAGGGATTTTATTGTCCTGTTGGGGAGTTAGAGTGTCCGTTGCGAGTCTCTATCGCCACCGAAGTCGGGGTTTCTGCATCATCGGTATATCAAGGTTGTGTTCTGGAGATTTTTGGGGTGCCTTATCCGATCGATTTGATCCCTATCCCCACGGGGGATGTCTGTGTGATTGTGGTAATGGATTGGATGATTTGTTTCAGAGCTATGATTGATTGTGAGGGTCAACGCGTGGTAGTTCGAACCCCAAGTGGGGGAGAACTGGTTATCTATGGAGAGGGCACCAGGATGGGGTCAGGGTTTTGTTCTGCAGCCAAAGCTTGACAGTGTATTCAGCACGGGTGGGCGAGTTATATATATATATATATATATATATATATATATATATATATATATATATATATATGCCTCGATCTAATTTCCCCACGTTCGCACCGCCCGACGTTTCCGCCGCCGGCCGGGGTTGTGACAAATTTTGACTTTTTTTCACACATGCTTATACTATTAAAGTCTGTATAAATTGCATAACTTTCTTATCCAGAGTCTGGTTTCTACCGTCCTTATATCATTGGGTTTCTATTAACCAGATCTTCAATTCTTGTTTAGATTGTTTTGGCTACAAATCGACTAATCTAAAATTCGATGTCTGAGCTATATACTACTATGATGAATATTAGAAAAATCATAACTTCCTCTAATGAATTCAAATTCAGATGTTCTCTATATGCACGCTCTCAGTTTAATGACTACCACGACTTTCGTTCAGATTACTTAGGCTAAAAAACAATTTATCAAAAATTTACTTTTTACGATATGTAGAGTCGTGTCGGTTTAATCGTGAAACTTCGAAGAAGTATAACTTCTTCATATGAAGTCGGATTTAGCGTTCTTTATATCTATGAAATTCATATTGACGTTTCCTACGTGTCTATGATGATTATTTTTGCTTAAGAGTAATATATCTTTATTTCATATTTTATAATAATTACAATCTATGGCTATGGTTAAAATGGGGTGTTACACTTATTTCCTGTTCCTTGTTTGCTTGTGGACCTTCGGTAGAATCATTATTCGACAGTCTATGTGATCCCATTTTGTGTATAATTTTCAACCATAAGGCAAGCACCAGTGTTGGTTGAGATTCTTAGTATTACAAAGGCGGTTGAGTTGAGAAATCCTAGGAAATTCCATAGTGGGATATGTATGTTGTTTAGCATAAGGGTTGTGTATATGGCTTTAGTATGGTGACTTAGAGAATTTATGATGGTTCTTGATGAAATTACGGATAGGTGTGGAAGCTAGTATTTGGTTCATACTACTGAAAGCATAGGATCTGTACTCAAATCAAGGACGGTCTCGAAGATTCTAACGGGCTTGTAGAGTGTAAGTTCCCTTGAGTTTATGATGATCATTTGTATGTTTGTATTTCAGTCGAGTATGTTGACCACTCGGGCAGGAGCTTCCTAATATGGTTTGGGTTCAGGTGCCGAACCGATGGGTGAGTGATTACGTGAGTTTATTGTTGGGTTTTGAGCATTCTAACACTCCTATGGTGTACATGCAACCCTAGAAACCTTGGATCTATGTTTTCTCTATTATACATGCAAATATTAACTATTCCAATGTTTCATCCTAACTAGCATATTATGAAGCACCTATACTACAAAGTTCTAGTTAGATGACAAACCTTTTGATGGAGCTTGATGTCTTCAAGCTTTAAGAGCTTAGCCCCAATAGTGTGGAAGCCTCAAATGGAATCACAAATCACCAAAACACCTTGGAAGAACTTGAGAGAATATGTATGCACACTAAAATCGGCCCACTCTTATTTTCACACACTTGTGCCAATTTTGTGAGCCAAGGACCCCTTTATATATTATGGAGGATTAGGGTTACATCCATGTAAACCCTAATACCCATGACCTTTCATTTACATAGGATCCATGGGTTAAAAGCTCCATGGACCATCCATGAAAGCTTAGCCCAACCTAAATGAACTTGACCCATTCCATATATATAAGAGTCCATATTTAATTAGTTCTTTTTGATCACTTAATTAACTCTTGATGAATACTAATTAAATAATATGATTCCATATTAATATATTAGAACTTATAATATATTAATATAAATCATAAATATACTATTCTCAAAAGACTATCCATATAAATTGTGTCGGTGAAGTGCAACCCAAATGGACCATGCCGGGTCGGGTCAAGTACATACCAAATATAGTTATGGACTTAGACATTAATCCAACAGTCTCCCACTTGGATAAGTCTAAAACTATTATTGAGTATGACTTCAAAAACCAACTGGCAATCGTAGCTCTTAAAGCCGCTGTCGAACTCTGATCTTGTCAATGAACTCTGACCTTTGTCAATGACTTGTCCATTAGATAAAGGATCATATATTCCTCCATTCTAGATATCATATGGACTGAGACATGGATTATAAATCATTCTCTCTGTCCATTTGTTGTTTCCCGATTTCCGATTTATGACGACTGACTGATTGAACAAATCAAATCAGTCCTGGCTTGGCCAAGCACTCACATGTGTCATCGCTAAATCATCGAGGGGCCCACAGATATCGCTTTTATCCCAAAGGTAAAAGGAATGGATAAACTTCGACTCATATGGCTTGTTCTACTACTTGTTGAATCATACACAAAGGCACGTTTTATAACATCGAGTTACCAATGCGTTTTCGTGCAATCAATGTATAACCAACTCATAGTAACAACTCATATCTCTAGGTTTTAAGAATATAAGATATTATCGTCTCATGATCACTCGTGATAAAATCCATGAAGTGATTCAAATGAGCGTGGGTTGAATCCAATACTCAGAACTTATGAGCACTCATGAGTGTTGTAGCACTGCTTTGTCCAACATCTTAGACCTCAACAAGCCAACCCATGACAGTCTTGATTCATATGTACTTCCAACATATGACCGACTGTGGATAGTTTGAATAACTTAGTCATTCAGGAAGAATGACCTAGTTTATTCTGGAAGTCAAAACATGCAAAATGAAACACAAGAATAAATGAATCAAATATGGTATCAAACCCTATGAATATAAATAGACCACTTTTATTTATCACCATACTGATTACTCATTATTTCATTGTTTCAGTTTTATCAACTTTATACCTGAATTAAAAACACTAGTTGTCCCATGCTCCAAGCATGTACACTATGTTTTTCTAAACAATAGCTTTGCCATACACCAAGTATGCACTCTATGTTTGTCTATGATCCTTACTTTGTGAAATAAACCAATTGAACATAATTTTAATGATTCTAATTTCACACTCCCAAATCCTTATCGAAAAATGTGAGAATTTCAAATTCCTATCATTTATCGAAATATGTTTAGATTTTAAACTTATATGCACTGACCCTCATGTAATCAATATGTACAAAGTCACAAAGACTTGTCAACAGTCATTATAAGGTATCCCAATGGAGATCAACTCCATGGAAACTAAGTCTCATATTCAAAGTACATTGCTTTGGACATGCTTCTTGCATTAAGTTTTCTAATCTTACACAGATAACTTCCACCTATGTAGACAACTCCATATTCTCATTTTGACTATCACTTCTGAATAAGAGATGCCTCTTTTCAGAATATGTCAATATGGTCCTTCCAAAATTAGCACTATACTTCCAACTGTCCCTGAGCAACCAATCTTTGGTAAACCTCAGATTGTCCTCGACAATTGCTTAATCATTTTAGTCATATCCAATTCTAGACCTTTTCCCTTCTTAATGCCTCTGGGCATTTGGAAAAATTTAGAAATGACAAATATTATAGCACATGCAATCGATCCTGTATCCAAAGCAAATGGTACACGATTCATGATGTCTCACATAAAGACATGATTCTAGACCAGTCTTTTGCTACAATATTTTTATTTGCCATGTTTTCAAAATTTGACTATGAAGAGGGATGCCGTAATCATAATCGAATTTTGAGAACGCAATATATAGAATTTCCTTAAGTTGAACCAATCCAACATGAAATTCATATATATATTCTTGACTAAAGATGATTTAGGTCTCAATCTAAGCCTTTAGAACTGAAATGAAGTATATCCTCTCCCTTAATTATAGCAAAACAACTTTTTCAATCCCTGCAGCCTCACGAATTGAAACTTTTGTTTTCTATAATTAACATTGCTAACTTGCAACACTAACAATAATTATCATGCTCCCACTAACATGATGATTATTAGCATAACACTTATGCTCCCACAAGCTTTGACATGTACTCAGAAATCAGCTGGACTTCTAGAAATCAATACTTTATTGACTTTCTTAACAAAGTTCAGATTTCTGATACGAGATGCTTTGATAAAACTTTATCAAAATCATACACCTTTCCTTATATAGCATGCATGTGTGTCTAAACAATTTCAGAACTATGAAAAGGGATGTCGTAATCATAGTCTCAATTGTTTAGACCTTTTGCCATCTACTTCAAATCTACTTGGTGGAAGTGTTTCCTCACCATCATTTTCATGAATCGGAGAGAAACCTTATGACCCTTAGATTTTATGGTGTATGTGTTCTTATCCATGTGAATCGTCAAAACCATAGTCACAAGACAAGGATAATGACAAATCCAAACTCATATGGACTGAACTTATGCAATCTTAACTTCTTGCCACCTGGCAGTACAGGGCCTGCCATTGCTTCCAAGTTGTTATGCAACCAATTGAGAACTTTCAGAACTCCTATGCAAAGCCAACTTTAACTGGAATGGGCACAGAATATGTCAACACGATAGGTTATAAACCTCAAGTCGTGTGCTAGTGAAGAACCTCAAGTTTTATTCTTGATTAGTTCTTTAAATTCTTTTTAGGATCTTTAAGACTCCCACTATCCTCTTGACATATAAGACTATCTTTCCAAATATTCAAGAGATAGTGCGGATTCTTTATCAAGACAAACACTTCACACAATTGGCCTTAGTTGGTCTTTGTTTTATCCAAAAACATCACAACTTACCAATTTCAAATGTACAAGAGTAGGACACTTTTACTCTTACATTTGACAAGTGTTTTAAACCTTTCTTTAAGATATGTCACTCAAGCTACAATCTTGGAGTATGACTCTAAGAATTGTTTTGGAATGAAGTATGACTCATCTTCCTAATCTAACCATTTCAACAATTCATGACTCCTCTTCTTAGTCATAAGAATGCACTAAATGACCTTTAGAGGACTAATTGTGATATGATTTCTAAATCATTAAGATGATCACAAACATGATACTAAAGTACTCTCCCATCTTTTCAGATTTGAGAAACTTTTATCTTTCTGCCTAATTTGATTCTTCCCATTCGTTCTGCCATACATTGAGACTTTTCCAATGTTTCAGAATTATACTTAAACTTGTAAGTATAACCATATTTACTAAACTTTAGTAAATCAAATAGTCTTAACGAGCTTTGTGGTGGACATGACCAGTGCACACGAATGTGTACTCGATCCCTTTAGTCCTTCACTTGACTCACACATCCATGTGAACAAGTAATTAGTCTTGATTTTCCAATGCTTGAAAGTTCTCATTCATCATACTATTCAACTTGCATGATTCCAAGTTTCGGTCCAATTGAAACTTGGGCGATGAGGAACTTTCCTGATTTGGTAAATTTAGACACTACCACAAATGAAAGAATCAAATCTATTTTCCAATATTGCTGTCAGTGGAATCATATAAGCAACAATTTTCCACAAATGCCATTGTAAGGATACTTCAAATAAATAAAATTAAACAATTTTCTTTTATTTTAAAACTTTGCGGAAAAACTTATCCTTACAATCCACATGGAAAATTGTTGTTATCTATTCCTTAGCAATATATCATAACTTCTTAAGCAACTGCTCAAAATTCTGATGCGATCGAAATCTACCTTCGCGATCAGAATCAGCATATACTTCCTTTAAGATTTCTCTCTATTCTTTGATTCTTAAAACATCAACATGTGACCCAGTCACATCATGTAATGAGGATCTCAGAATAGAACTTAACAGAGTTAGATAATGGGCTCTACCTGATGTAGAGTCAAACTTATTGACTTTAACATCCTTAGGTAAATTTGGCAGCTTTGCAATCAACGCCCCTTCCTTTGGCAAAATAAACATATGGACCCTTTGGTAATGGGACTATCTCAGACTTAGCATTTCTCTTTACCATTTGGTCAACCGGGTTGACTATAGCCAATCCCTTTCCATTGAGAAGAGAAGGCTTTTTCTGGATTTCCAGTGTCACCATTGTCACTGTCCATAAAGTTTTTGGGAAGTTGATCTTCTAATCAAATTTGCTTTACTATCGTTCCAAATCATTGCTGATTCAACAGCACCAAGCAAATAGATATGATCATTAAGGTTCATGTCATAGTCTGTTTCATAGTAGTCTCAAAGGAACTCACTATGTGACTTAGAAAGTGATTGAACATCCAACTTTCTCAAGACTTTGACACCCAACTCTCCCGGCTTGTCAATATGTGACTTCATCTCTAAGATGTCATCACACATAGACCTTGCTTGCCATTAGGGCTTGAGTGACCTTGAACTTGTGGGTTATGGAGAATAATTAGAGGAGGTGGAGGAAGAGAAGTATGACTTCCATGAGCCAAACTCGGGAAGTCATATTCATTAGGAAAGCTTGGTTTGGGAAGATCATTGTTGTCTAAACCAGACATCAACAATGGGAGAAATTCACGTAAAGTTGATTTAAGTCCTTAATATAACACCCAATATGATATACTAAGGCTAGGACCCAACAAACTATTTTATAACTTGGAAGAGGGATGTCGTAATCCAAGCTATAAAATATTTGAAGGTAGGTGAATGACGATTTACCAATTTCCACCATGAAAAACGAAATAATTTAATTAGGTTTTTTTTACTTGGATTTGAAACTCCTAGATCTTTTGAGATTCATTGAACTTTTCAGTGGCATGTTTCAATCTCGAGTGTGCCCTTCAGGTTTTGTGACTGGGATGCCGAGGATCACAAAACAAGGTGTGAAGTAACCATGCAAATATACTTGGTACCCTTAATATTTACCCCTCAATCGATGTGCCGGTTAACCACACGAGCTCCACCGATACTATGATAAATATTAAGTTACCATTTGCCTACTTTGTTAAATCCAAGTTAGTGTGCCGGTTAACCACACACGCTCCACTAACGGTTTAAACAAAGTGCAAAGTGTAATTTCATGGATTAGCACCTTATTCACATTTTCCTAAGTAACTAAGATTGGGAATTAATAAAAGGTTTAGTTAATTAGTATTTATCATTAATACTTTTAATGAAGGGAGAATTATAGTCTTTGTCCTACCTGTTCGGCTAACGACCCTCCACCAGTCAAGGAAGCGGTGGGTGAGAGTGGACACCCATTAAGCTGCCATTTTATAGGCAACAACCTTATACCCCCCTTATAGACCGGCTTCGTGAATGAGGCCTACTAATGGTAAGACGACTTGCTCTTATACATATAATATATTAAACTTTTAATATTATAATAGTATAAGGGTGTATTTTAGACATTTAAAATACTTGATGGCTTAATCTATTAATTAAACTAGACTTTTAATTTAATTAAACTCAAACCATATATTTATGGATTTAATAATACTCTTTTAATTAAACGCTTTAATTAACTATTAATAAAGTCCATAAGAGTTAATTTGAACTATTCAACAAAACATCATAATTCCAATTATTAAACTCAAAATTAAAACCATTTAATTAATTGTTTAAGTTATGAACCCAAAAGTTTTAGAATTCAATTCTTTTTTTCATAAAAAACTTTTCTCAAATTCCAAAACTTGAGGGCAAGTTTTGTAATTCTTGAAAATCTTTGGATTCCATAACTTATGGAATTAATGGTGTTTTATGATGAAACTTTCCATGTTCCATAACTTAAGAACAAGTTATGGAATTCTTTAAAACATTAACACCAAATTTTGTAACTCCATAAAAACTTTGAATCAAATTTTTTTTAAAAAAAAAAACTTTCATATCCATAACTTATGGAAGTTTCAAAAACCCTTAAGATCAAAACTTTAAAAAAACTTTTGAGCTCCAAAATTTTATGACAAAATTTGTAACTCCTTAAAACATTTAGATCAAACTTTTAAAACTAATAAAATAATCATATCATTTTATCTGTTACTAAATTTGACCTAATTCAACTCATATAACAAATGATTCAAATTTTACAAATAATTCGTTTTTCACAAAACAAGTAATTATCTTAAAATTTGACAAACGTCATGTTTTTTTTTTCCTTTTTTTTTCGAACTTGAAAATAAAACATTTGCATCAATATAACAGAAAACAACTCATGGCTCTGATACCACTGTTGGGTTTTGAGCATTCTAACACTCCTATGGTGTACATGCAACCCTATAAACCTTGGATCTATGTTTACTCTATTATACATGCAAATATTAACTATTCCAAGGTTTCATCCTAACTAGCATATTATGAAGCACCTATACTACAAAGTTCTAGTTAGATGACATACCTTTTGATGTAGCTTGATGTCTTCAAGCTTTAAGAGCTTAGCCCCAATAGTGTGGAAGCCTCAAATGGAATCACAAATCACCAAAACACCTTGGAAGAACTTGAGAGAATATGTATGCACATTAAAATCGGCCGACTCTTATTTTCACACACTTGTGCCAATTTTGTGAGCCAAGGACCCCTTTATATATTATGGAGGATTAGGGTTACATCCATGTAAACCCTAATACCCATGACCTTTCATTTACATAGGATCCATGGGTTAAAAGCTCCATGGACCATCCATGAAAGCTTAGCCCAACCTAAATGAACTTGGCCCATTCCATATATATAAGAGTCCATATTTAATTAGTTCTTTTTGATCACTTAATTAATTCTAAATTAATTCTTGATCAATACTAATTAAATAATATGATTCCATATTAATATATTAGAACTTATAATATATTAATATAAATCATAAATATACTATTCTCAAAAGACTATCCATATAAATTGTGTCGGTGAAGTGCAACCCAAATGGACCATGCTGGGTCGGGTCAAGTACATACCAAATATAGTTATGGACTTAGACATTAATCCAACATTTATCACATCAAAGATTACTCGCAGTATCATGTAGGCCACCCCTGTGATTTTTGGAACCATCAAGGAGGATATTATTGAGCTTTTGGATGAGCGACGCTGGGCCATTCAGGCAGAGATCGTCGTGGGATAATTAGGAGCACAGACTCCCTCCTTTCGGGAGTTCAAGGCCTATGGAACTCCGGAGTTCCTTTGGGCTAAGGACCCCTATGCTAGTCGTCGATGGATCGCTGACATGCAGAATGCCCAACAAACGAGCTTCTTCCCTTGTAACACCTCGATTCTCAGGTATTGATTTATATAAGAATTTTTTTGATTTCAAGGTCTACTCAACAAGTTGGTTGCCCTACTCGTCAAGTAGCAGCGAGTTGGTCCACGTATTTTAGCGACCTACTCGCCGAGTACAAGAAGGGACTCGATGAGTAGGAGCTGACAGATGAAACCCTAAATCCCGGGGTTTTGCACCCTATTTAAAGAAAGATAAGCCTCGTTCAGCCTCTTTACAGTCCCTTGAGAGCTCAGCAAAACCCTAATACGTGTGTGTGTGTGTACTCCATTGTGTTTTAAGCTTTGGAAGAGGATTCTTGGGGAGGAGAGCTTGGGGAAAACAAGGGGATTGAAGTGTGACATCCCCTAATTTCTCGGCCAGAAAAGACCGATTTAATTTATGCTTTTTAAAATAAAACCAGAGAAATCTTTTTAAAAGATGTTGCGGAATTGGTCCCCCATAGAAAATATGATAAAAGTTGTCAAAAACTTTCTTTAAGAAATATATAATTTCATTTCATATCAAAACCTCGGGATGTCATGTTCCGATACAGATCAAAAGCATAAACAAGACATTATAAGCCTTTCAACAGCTATTTACAACTACTGGCCTATAATCCAAAAATCTCTCATCGTCCTCCGACTATACTCGGGGTCCACTACCTGTAACATAAAAAGTTGAGTGGGTCAGGCTTGGGAGCCTGGTGAGCATATACGGTTTTCAACCCACAATAATAATAAACTTATTAAGTTCATCAATCAACAATAACCCTGATTACCCGTTCCCGTTATCCTCACTTTACGTCCCTAAACACTTATCACAAGGGACCTAGCCTAAAGAATATCATCGGGATGGACACTACTGCTAAGGGGTTTCCTTAGCCATACATGTCCTAAAGGCAACCATGAGGGGGATGGAGTACAGCGAATGAACACCCAAGTTCATTAACACCTACAGGTTGCGGGCCTACCAGCGTTCCACTGGACTGTCTAGAAAAGCCTGTGGTCGTCATCCAAACTCCGCTAGATGACTGGATCACAATCACATCGAGGCCTCTCATCATTTTATCTCATCACACATCAACTATCTACCCATGTTTTACCCAACATATTTGTAGATAAAAATACATATACAGTTTAGAACTTGTATAAAACATCAATTCAACAGTCACCTCAATTAAACAATTAATATAATTACACGTAGCACATATTTTATATAAAATACTTCATATCTAGGTGTAAGATGAAGGTGACTATACACTTACTTGATTTGATGAAAATCGGGCAGCAATTCGTTCCCTAAAACGTTCGTTTCTAATAAAGCCGGGAGTTTTATTGAGAAACCGTGCTCTGCAAAGGTCGGGCTTCGAAACCGAAAAGATAAATTTTTCGGGCTTCTCGGGCACTTCGTGGCGTATTCCGGGGGTTATAATCGATACTGGGGCTTTGGGGGATGCTAAAATGAAGGAAATATGAAGAAAGGGGCTAAAAGTGACAAAATTCCAAATGTATCCGAGAAGGCTCGCAAGCCTTCTATTTATAGGGGTCCGAAATCGGCTAAGGAAGAAAGGAGTCAGCAGGCGAGTACATGCGGCAGCAGCTGGGCGAGGGTGCGTAGGTGGCTCGCACGTGGTCTGCGCATGGGAGGGGCTCGGTGTCGCCTCCTGATTGGACCGCGGTCTAGTCCGAGGCTTCGGACGTGGCGCCATATACGAGATTCGGATGCATCATAGAAGACACGCGTCGGATCTTTAGTGGACCACTTCGGGTGGCTTTCCGGTTCGGATGACTCAGCAGAATTTCGGACACGTGGCACTATTCAAGCGAGGGTGACGTGGCCGAAGTCCACGTATGCAAAATTTCCCGGTTTTGACAATATTTCTCGATTTTCGCGCCAAAACTTCTAAAATCCATAACTTTCGCATACGAGCTCCGTTTTTGACGTTCTTTATATGCACGCATAGTAAAATTACGCTCTACAACTTTCGTTTAGACTTCGTCGGCTAATTTTGAATTTAATTTTTATATTATTATTTTTAACAGACCGGGACAGGAAATCCGTTAAAAATTCATAACTTCTTCATCCGACGTCCGTTTTCGTCTGTCTTTTTACCGTTGTGCTACTATTGATGAGACCTTCGATTCTCGTTTAGCTCGTGTCGGCTAAAAATCACTCGATCTAAAATTCGAGTTTTTAGCTGTCTACTGCTAAACTGAAACTTCGAAAAATCATAACTTCCTCATACGAAGTCAGATTTGGGCGTTCTTTTTATACCTACTCTCGGTTTAACAAACACTACGAGTTTCGTTTATATCACTAAGGCTAAAAAGTAGTTTATCAAAAACTCACTTTTTACGACATTCGGCACCGTGCCGGTTTTGTCGCGAAACTTCGACAGGTCATAACTTCTTCGTTATAACTCGGATTTCGGTATTCTTTATATATCCATAATCCTTGTCACGCCCACTACAAGTTTCTTATAAGATATCGGCTTTATCTAATATTTATTTTTTATGCTCATTTTTATTCTTAATTAATTAAACCCTAATAATTAAGCATAAAACACATAAAACACATAATATTCACATAATTCCTTTTCATTTCTTCAAAATGAGTTACAAAGGTTAACCTAGACTATAATGTCAATATTAATGCCTAGCCTAGAAACACGGGCCTTACAATTCTCTCCCCCTTAGGATGATTCCGTCCCCGGAATCACACATCAGCAAACAAATGCGGGTAGCGACTCATCATGTCACTCTCCGTTTCCCAGGTGAGATTTGGCCCATTCGTTTGTTTCCATCGCACCAGCACTAAATCGACCATCTTGCGTCTCAACTTCTTAGTCTTACGGTCAACGATTGCCTCAGGTTCTTCGATCAACCTCTTGTTTTCATCCAACCTTAATTCTAAAATGGGAATTATGTCGGGCACATCTCCCATGAACTTTCTCAAATAACACACATGAAAGGTGTTATGAATACCCTCCAGTTCTTTCGGTAATTCTAGATTGTAAGTTTGATTCCCGATCCTCTGAAGAACTTTAAATGGTCCAATAAACCTTGGACTCAACTTCCCCTTTTACCAAATCTTATAAGTCCCTTCCATGGCAAGACTTTAAGTAAAACCGAATCTCCAACTTCGAAGGATATCGGTTGTCTTTTCTTGTCAGCATAACTCTTTTGTCGATCTTGAGCAGCTAACATCCTTTCCCTTATCACTTTCAACTTTTCAGCAGTCTGATGGACTATTTCAGGTCCCATAAACTGCTTTTCCCCAGCTTCCAGCCAACATGACGGCGTTCGACACTTTTCCCCATACAAAGCGTGATAAGGTGCCATCTTGATGCTTGAGTGGAAACTATTATTATAGGAAAGCTCTACTAGAGGTAAGTGTTCATCCCAGTTACCTTGGAATTCTAGGGTACATGCTCTCAGCATATCCTCCAGTGTTTTAATTGTTCGTACGCTTTGACCATCAGTTTGCGGATGGTAAGCTGTACTCAAACACAACTTGGTACCCAATTCCTCTTGTAGACTTCTCCAAAACCTTGAGGTAAAACGGCTGTCATGATCGGATACAATCGTTAACGGAACACCGTGAAGCCTCACAATTTCCTTCACGTAAGAATTCGCAAGTTTATCCATAGACCATTTCTCGTTAGCGGCTATGAAATGCGCACTCTTAGTGAAGCGATCAACGACCACCCAAGTCATTTCGTGACCGTTCCTTGTTCTGGGCAGTTTAGTCACAAAATCCATGGTGATGTCTTCCCATTTACCCATATGTACAGGTAAAGGTTCTAAACTCCCATACGGTTTCTGATGTTGTGCCTTAACCCTAGCACAAGTTACACACTCGGCCACATACTTAGCAACATCGAGCTTCATCGTCGGCCACCAGTAATAGGGTTTTAGATCCCTATACATTTCGTACTGCCGGGATGAATCGAGTACATGGTCTTGTGAGCTTCTTCCATTAGAAGATCTCTTACTTCTCCCGTCTTAGGTACCCAAATCCTATCTTTGAATACCTTCAGTCCTTGACCGTTTGTATCAAACACCAACGTTTTACCCAAACGTTCCTCCTTCCGGTCATTTTTCTCTAAAGCTTCCTCCTGAGCTTTCTTTATACTTTCCAGAATTGTCGAGACAACTTCAATTTTCAACGCTCTTGGCCTTTTCTTTTCAAGATTTACCTTCCGACTGAGAGCATCAGCAACAACATTTGCTTTACCAGGGTGGTAAAGTATCTCACAGTCGTAGTCCTTGAGTAACTCTAGCCAGCGTCGTTGCCTCATGTTCAATTCCTTCTGATTAAAGAGATATTGAAGACTCTTATGATCAGTGAAAAGTTTGCATTTAGTACCATAAAGATAGTGCCTCCATATCTTTAAGGCGAATACTACTGCTGCCAACTCCAGATCATGAGTGGGGTAGTTCTTTTCATGCTCTTTCAATTGCCTCGATGCATACACGATCACTTTATCCCTTTGGGTCAGAACACAACCTAACCCAACTCCGGAGGCATCACTATAAACTGCGAAGTCATCAACTCCTTCAGGTAACGAAAGAATCGGTGCTTCACACAATCTCTTCTTCAACTTCTCAAAGGCTTCCTTATGCTTCTCATTCCAATCATAAGTAGCTCCTTTGTGGTTCAAAGCTGTTAATGGAGTAGAAATCGAAGAGAAGCCTTAGATAAATCGGCGATAATATCCGGCTAATCCTAAAAAGCTTCGAATCTCCGTAGGACTTTTTGGTTGTTCCCACTTCATCACAGCTTCAATCTTTGCTGGGTCAACCATTATTCTTTCTTGGTTAACCACATGACCTAAAAATTGGACTTCTTGAATCCAAAATTCACATTTGGAGAACTTTGCATACAGCTTCTCCTTTTTTAGAACTTCTAGCACCTCACGCAGATGCTTTTCATGCTCCTGCTTGCTTTTCGAATAAATCAAGATATCGTCTATGAATACTATCACGGATTTATCAAGGTATGGTTTACAAACCCTGTTCATCAAATCCATGAAAGCTACTGGGGCATTGGTTAGTCCGAACGACATAACCAAAAATTCATAGTGTCCATATCTTGTTCTGAACGCAGTCTTCTCGATATCCTGCTCTCTCACCTTTAGTTGATGGTATCCTGACCTAAGATCGATCTTTGAGAAATAGCTCGAACCTTGCAACTGGTCGAACAGGTCATTGATCCTCGGTAACGGATACTTGTTCTTTATTGTCGCTTTATTCAGCTCTCTGTAATCGATGCACATTCTCATGCTCCCGTCTTTCTTCTTTACAAACAACACAGGGGCTCCCCAGGGTGATGAACTAGGTCGAATGAAACCTTTGTCCAATCGATGCACATTCTCATGCTCCATACACCATAAACGACTCTTTCCCTGGCGGGTTTACTTTTACTATCTTCTTTCTACACAATATTTCGGCATCATTGGCACTAAGCCAATCCATTCCTAAAACTATGTCGAAACCATTTAACTCGATAAGCAATAATTCCTCGTGGAACTTATTCCCATCCAAGTCAATGATGATGTTTTTCATACGATGGCTAACATGTACAAACTTGCCACTAGCAATCTCAACTATTATAGCATTAACTAGTCTATCTACAGGAAAAGCTAGTTTTCTACCAAATTCATGCAAAATAAAGGAGTAATTGGCTCCAGAATCAAACAAAATTTGGGCAGGCAATTCGTTTACGAGAAAGGTACCTGAAGCGACATCGACTTCTTCTTTTGCAGCTTCAAGTGTCATCTGAAAGGTTCTCGCCTTCGGCTTTGATGGAAGATTGGGCTTTGCTGCATCCTTCCTCTTTGGACAATCTTTAAAATTATACCCTTCTTCATGGCACTCAAAACATACCCTCTGATTAGACGGACACACATTGGCAAAATGCCCAGTCTTTCCACATTTATAGCAAGTCACCCCCTCACTACATTTCCCAGAATGCTTTTTCTTGCACTTCGCACACCATTTCACTTCGGCTCCTCCTCCGAATTTTCTCAAACCAGTCTTCGAGAACTTGTTCTTTTTATTGGAACCTGAAGTTCCTTCAAACTTTCTCTTTTCGCCAACTTATGCCCTCTCCAGACCCTTCTCTCTGATCTGAATCTCAACATTCTTAGCAGCCCAGATGGCGGCTTTCAAAGTGGTTGCTTGTTTAACCATCGGACCAAAGTCCGCTGGTAATCCGAGGGCAAACTTGTTGACCTTGGAAAGTTCAGTTGGAACTAGATGAGGAACAAGCTTCATCTTTTCCGTAAAACTAGCAGCGTATTCAGTAACGCTCATCTTTCCCTTCTTTAAATTTTGGAACTCATTATTAATTTCCAGAAGATCCTGCTCAGAGCAGTATTGCAATTTCAGTTGTACCACAAAGTCTTCCCAAGACATCTTGCTAGCTTCTCCCTTGGGCATCGAATCAGCTAGTAACTTCCACCAGCTCAATACACCAGATTTTAACAGAGGAATTGCAAGTGCGGTCTTTTTTTGTTGCTGCACTCACAACTTTCAAACATCATCTCCATTTCGGAGATCCAATTCATGACTTCCACCGGTGTCGGACTTCCAGATAGACACAGTGGTTTAGATGCCATGAAATCTTTGTATTTGCATCCGCGTCCATCAACTCCTCCATCCTGGTTGTTTTGTCCAACTATCGGTGGGTTGGCTTAACCAAGGGTCCCACTGTAGTTCCCTCCTACTGATTGCCCTTCATTTAATTCGGGCTGTTCAACAGGTGTCGTAGTTTCTTCCCTATTCTGTTGTAGTAATCGCCTTGTCTCCTCCATTTGGCGATCTAACATCATCTGCATCATTGCTTGTACCCCAGCCATCGTCATTGGCTCAGGTGCAGCTCCTACAACAGGTACTTGCTCAACTACTTGAGGTTGAGGCTGTTGATCCCTGTTTCCGTTTGCATTTACAACTCCACTACGAGTTCTTGCCATTACAATCTATATACCGAATAAGGCGAATTTAGGTCTTTATCCTCGATAGGTATTTAAATTCCCTTATCACTCCGAAACGTTTACATGTTAGTTCTAATATCGTAATCGTACGCTTAGAATCCTACACACATAAGGTTTCCAGATCAGGTCGGCAACAGACCATAGATCCGAACAAATAATGGCATATATGGCAAACATATAACATTTAGCACATAAAAGCATTTTAGGCATCTTTCCTAAAATAAACTAGTGCTCGTGTCTAAAATATGGTAGACACTCATCTCACAATCATCACTTAGCATTCTAAGTTTAAGTATAGAAATCCTACAATTTCTTAGTTCGCTTAAACTGATGCTCTGATACCAGCTGTGACATCCCCTAATTTCTCGGCCAGAAAAGACCGATTTAATTTATGCTTTTTAAAATAAAATCAGAGAAATCTTTTTAAAAGATGTTGCAGAATTGGTCCCCAATACAAAATAAGATAAAAGTTGTCAAAACCTTTCTTTAAGAAATATATAATTTCATTTCATATCAAAACCTCGGGATGTCATGTTCGGATACAGATCAAAAGCATAAACAAGACATTATAAGCCTTTCAACAACTATTTACAACTACAGGCCGATAATCCAAAAATCTCTCATCGTCCTCCGACTATGCTCGGGGTCCACTACCTGTAACATAAAAAGCTGAGTGGGTCAGGTTTGGAAGCCTCGTGAGCATATAGGGTTTTCAACCCACAATAATAATAAACTTATTAAGTTCATCAGTCAACAATAACCCTGATTACCCGTTCCCGTTATCCTCACTTTACGTCCCTAAACACTTATCACAAGGGACCTAGCCTAAAGAATATCATCGGGATGGACACTACTGCTAAGGGGTTTCCTCAGCCATACATGTCCTAAAGGCAACCATGAGGGGGATGGAGTATAGCGAATGAACACCCAAGTTCATTAACACCTACAGGTTGCGGGCCTGCCAGCGTTCCACTGGACTGTCTAGAAAAGTCTGTGGTCGTCATCCAAACTCCGCTAGATGAATGGATCACAATCACATCGAGGCCTCTCATCATTTTATCTCATCACACATCAACTATCTACCCATGTTTTACCCAACATATTTGTAGATAAAAATACATATACATTTTAAAACTTGTATAAAACATCAATTCAACAGTTACCTCAATTAAACAATTAATATAATTACACCTAGCACGTATTTTATATAAAATACTTCATATCTAGGTGTAAGATGAAGGTGACTATACACTCACTTGATTTGATGAAAATCGGGCAGCAATTCGTTCCCTAAAACGTTCGTTTCTAATAAAACCGGGAGTTTTATTGAGAAACCGGGCTCTGCAAAGGTCGGGCTTCGAAACCGAAAAGATAAATTTTCCGGGCTTCTCGGGCAATTCGTGGCGTATTCCGGGGGTTATAATCGATACCGGGGCTTTGGGGGATGTTAAAATGAAGGAAATATGAAGAAAGAGGGTAAAAGTGACAAAATTCCAAATGTATCCGAGAAGGCTCGCAAGCCTTTTATTTATAGGGGTCCGAAGTCGGCTAAGGAAGAGAGGAGTCAGCAGGCGAGGACACGCGGCAGTAGCTGGGTGAGGGAGCGCAGGTGGCTCGCACGTGGCCTGCGCATGCGAGGGGCTCGGTGTCGCCTCCTGATTGGACCGCGGTCTAGTCCGAGGCTTCGGACGTGGCGCCATATGCGAGACTCGGATGCATCATAGAAGACACGCGTCGGATCTTTAGTGGACCACTTCGGGTGGCTCTCCGGTTCGGATGACTCAGCAGAATTTCGGACACGTGGCACTATTCAAGCGAGGGTGACGTGGCCGAAGTCCACGTATGCGAAATTTCCCGGTTTTGACAATATTTCTCGATTTTCGCGCCAAAATTTCTAAAATCCATAAGTTTCGCATACGAGCTCCGTTTTTGACGTTCTTTATATGCACGCGTAGGTAAAATTACGCTCTACAACTTTCGTTTAGACTTCGTCGGCTATTTTTGACTTTAATTTTTATATTATTATTTTTAACAGACCTGGACAAGAAATCCGTTAAAAATTCATAACTTCTTCATCCGACGTCTGTTTTCGTCTGTCTTTTTACCGTTGTGCTACTATTGACGAGACCTTCGATTATCGTTTAGGTCGTGTCGGCTAAAAATCACTCGATCTAAAATTCGAGTTTTTAGCTGTCTACTGCTAAGCTGAAACTTCGAAAAATCATAACTTCCTCATACGAAGTCAGATTTGGGCGTTCTTTTGATACCTACTCTCGGTTTAACGAACACTACGAGTTTCGTTTAGATCACTAAGGCTAAAAAGTAGTTTATCAAAAACTCACTTTTTACGACATTCGACACCGTGCCGGTTTTGTCGCGAAACTATGACAGGTCATAACTTCTTCGTTATAACTCGGATTTCGGTATTATTTATATATTCGTAATCCTTGTCACGCCCACTACAAGTTTCTTAATAGATATCGGCTTTATATAATATTTATTTTTGACGCTCATTTTTATTCTTAATTAATTAAACCCTAATAATTAAGCATAAAACACATAATATTCACATAATTCCTTTTCATTTCTTCAAAATGAGTTACAAAGGTTAACCTAGACTATAATGTCAATATTAATGCCTAGCCTAGAAACACGGGCATTACATGAAGCAAGGAACTCGTGGGAATCAAGATCTACTTCAGTTGCCATCTTTTGGGAAGGTATTAAGTTGTTATCCTAACCCCCTTTTCATTCTAGATCTATTTTGGGTGGATTTTAGGGTTTTTCTAGCTTATTAGGAAGTCTTTCTTGTGTTTGAGATCAAATCTGAGGTTTGCAACCTCAGATTTGAACTCTCTTGGGTCTCTAAGTCCATAAAGTTTCCAGCTCTTGCAAGAATGAGACTCTCCTAAGGTGTAAAGCCCCATTAGAAGCTTAGATTGGCCATTTAGAGTCTCTGTGGGCTCGATGGCAATCCAGATGTGAGCTGTGGGCCCGGAAGGCAATCCAGACTCACACTGTGGGCCCAGGGGGGATAATCCAGTTTGTAAAGCTGTGGACCCAGTACATGTTGTTTATATATGTGTTATGTGCAGTGTATCGGTATTTTGGGGGAACTCACTAAGCTCTCGGGCTTACTGTTTCAGTTTATTGTTTCAGGTAGATCAGGGGATCGCGGCAAGGCGAAGGCGTGATCGTACAACTCCTCATGTTTTGTTTATGTTTCTGGGAAAACTCTGATATTATACATTTTGAAAACCAGTTTGTAATGTTCAATGAATTTGGAATGAGTTTTTAAGTTAAAATTTTGAAAAAAAAAAATTATGGGTGTTACAAGTTGGTATCAGAGCCTTGGTTTGAGTGAATTGGAGGAACATGCGTGTGAATCTAATCTCAAATCAAGGAAAGGTTTTCAAATGATTTCAAGAAAAATGGTTTTTCAAAATAAGTAAAGGAGGATGCAGGGTGTACGATCAGCCGGAGCCAGTAAGTAGACCCCAAAATGCCATACAGTTATTTGATTATGTGATATGTTAGAACAACATGCTAGAGATAGGCTTGGGATCTTCAGGAATTGCATGATAGAATTGTCTGATTATATGATGCCTGCTAGCCTAGGGTTTTCCTTATATGAAATTGACATCATTACTGTAGTTGCTTAGTGTATGCATTACGGTTATACATAATTAAGATCTTATAGCCTGAGAATGTTTGATTTGGCCTTATGTTCTGTTCTTGTTTGATTGGGAGCTTAGGGTAGGATTGGATATTCGAAAGTCTATAGGGTCCAACATTATGTATGGCTAGCATACACTAGTGCTGCAGGGTTGGTGAAAGTTTCATGGATGGGTGGGCTGTGAGAGGCCGAGAGGCCAGCTATGAGATAGTTAGCATTCCTCTAGGAGTGGAGATTGAGCGCTCTCTACGCTTATGTATTATTAGGGTGTTGTGGTGATACTTGAGACAAATATGGGTAGGTGTGGAAGGTAGTATGGGCCTGTACTACTGAAAGCACAGGACCCATACGCGTATTAATGAAGTCACAACCCCTAGGGTTAGTCGGGAGTTGGCTCCCAATTATTAATGTGGATTATCTGATATCTTGTGGTATGTTTCAGAATGGTGATGACGAGACGCTTTGTGGCTGGATTCGGTTCAGGATCAGGATCTGGAGATGGAGGCCAGGAGGGGCCAACAGCACCTGAGCCCGTGGTGCAGATGAGTACGGAGGAGTTGGATGCCAGGATTCGGGAGATCCTGCATGATGAGGTTGCTGCTGCGTTCCGGGCGCAGCTACCGGAGATGTTCGGGTCGATTAAGACCGCCATGGTTGAGTACTTTGATGAGAGCTACACAGCTCTTGCAGAGACAGTTGCCGCAGCAGCTGCATCAGCTGTATCCGCGACAGGGGGAGGAGTTAGTAGGGGCTTTCAGTACAGGGACTTCGATAACACGAAGCCCACTACTTTTGATGGGACGCAGGACCCCATCAAGGCTATGAGGTGGATCTCAGATGTGGAGGGGTACTTCTTTACCTGCTCGTGTCCTACTGACCAGAAGGTCAGGTGTCCTCTGAACCTGCTAAGGTCCGGGGCCAAGGACTGGTGGAGATTTGTGACTGGGTTGTACACTGATGATTAGAGAGCTGTTGTTACTTGGAAGCAGTTCAGGGACATGTTCCGCGCCTGTTACATTCCGCGGGTTGAGCGGGAACGTTTGTAACAGGAGTTTCTGAGTTTGAGACAGGATGGGGAGTCGGTGACGGAGATCACCCGTATGTTCACTGAGAGGGCGATGTTTTGCCCGAAGTTTGCTTCTGAGCAGGCCCAGATGACCCGTTATCTAAGCATGCTCAAGACGAATATCCGTCAGTTTGTGTCTACCCATCGATGTGATACTCTTCTAGAGTTACAGGAGGCCGCTAGACGGCGTGAGTTGGAGATTGAGCTACAGTTAAGAGAGCAGCGGCAGGCCCCGACATAGTCTCAGCTGGCACCGAAGCGGTCTAAGACCGCTGATACTAGGACCGGGGGTCAGCAGAGCCGCACTTGTGGGAAGTGTGGCAAGGGTCATTCTGGTGTGTGTCGAGCTGGTAGTGGGTGCCACGGGTGTGGAAAGGAGGGACATTACGCGAAGGACTATCGCTAGGCAATCCCAATTCAGGGTATGAGGTTATGTTATCACTGCGATCAGGTTGGCCACGTGAAGGCCAACTGTCCGTTACTTGCCGCTAAGCCGGCACAGGCTCCCGCGCCGGCTACACTGAGGATTACCGATGGGAGGCAGGGTAGGGCAGAGCCCCCGAAGGCTCAGGGGCGTGCCTTTCAGCTTACGGCCGAGGAGGCCAAGGCAGCACTGGATGTGGTTGCGGGTATGTTTCTATCCTTTATCTCATTTACTATATCTGTTGTATGCTTATCTGTTGTACCTGTGATTAGGTACGTTTTTAGTGAACTCCTTACCTGCATTGGTTTTATTTGACTCGGGGGCGAGTCGGTCTTTTGTATCTCAGACATTTAGTAACGAGTTCAGAGTGCCAGTAGGCGAGCTAGAGTGTCCGCTACGAGTCTCTATCGCCAACGAACACAGGGTTTCTGTTTCTTCGATCTACCGAGGGTGTGAGATGGAGATCTTCAGGATACCTTTTCCGATACACTTGATTCTGATCCCCATAGGGGATGTATGCGTGATTGTGGGGATGGACTGGCTCAGTCATTCCGGTGCCATAATTGACTGCGAGGGTCAACGGGTAGTGGTTCGAACCCCGAGTGGGGGAGAGTTGATTGTATATGGTGAGGGCACCAGAGTGGGATCAGGGTTTTGTTCAGCCGCCAGGGGTCGACAGTATATTCAGCACGTAGGTGTGGGTTACCTAGCGTATGTATTGGATACGCGATCCAGGGATCAGATTTCGCTTTCCGATGTTCTTGTGGTCAGGGAATTTGCAGATGTGTTTCCGTAGGAATTTCTAGGGATACGTCCGGAGAGGCAGGTCGAGTTTCGGATCGACCAGGTGCCTGGTGCGGCCCCTATCGCCAAGGCGTCGTACCGATTGGCGCCACCCGAGATGCAGGAGCTGTCGTCACAGCTGCAGGAACTGCTGGGCAAGCAGTTCATCCGACCTAGCAGTTCTCCGTGGGGAGCACCGATTCTTTTTGTCCGAAAGAAGGATGGTTCACATCGGATGTGCATCGACTACCGGGAGTTGAACAAGTTAACGGTGAAGAACCGTTATCCACTCCCGAGGATAGATGATCTCTTCGATTAGTTGCAGGGTGCATCTTGGTTTTCCAAGATCGATTTGAGATCCGGGTATCATCAGGTTAGAGTGAGGGAGGAGGACGTGGAGAAGACCGCGTTTCGGACGCGTTATGGACATTACGAATTCGTGGTGATGCCGTTTGGGTTCATCAACGCGCCAGCAGTATTTATGGATCTGATGAATCGGGTCTGCAGACCGATGCTCGATCGCTCGGTTATAGTATTTATCGACGATATCTTGGTGTATTCCAAGACCCGAGAGCAGCATGAGGAGCATGTACAGGAATTATTGGGCGTTCTGAGGCGAGAACGACTTTATGACAAGTTATCGAAATGCGAGTTTTGGTTACGAGAGGTCCAGTTCCTGGGGCACCTCGTTAACCAGGATGGGATTTTGGTCGACCCGGCCAAAATCGAGGCGGTCATGCAGTGGGAGGTTCCAAAATCTCCCTCAGACATCAGGAGCTTTTTAGGATTGGCAGGGTACTACCGGAGATTCATACTGGATTTCTCCAAGATTGCAGTACCCCTCACTCGTCTGACGAGGAAGGGGTAGATTTTCGGTGGGGCCCTGAGCAGCAGAGGGCGTTTGAGACCCTCCGACAGCGGTTGTGCGAGGCCCCAGTCTTAACACTCCCGGAGGGAGTTGTGGATTTTGTGGTGTTCTGTGATGCATCCATCACAGGTTTGGGGGCGGTCCTCATTCAGAGAGGACGAGTGATAGCTTATGCATCACGACAGCTGAAGCTGCATGAGACGAGATACCCTACGCACGATTTGGAGCTGGGAGCAGTGGTGTTCGCTCTCAAGATATGGAGACATTACTTATACGGAGTCCGTTGCACCATATACACGGACCAAAAGAGCTTGAGGCATATCATGGATCAGCCAAACCTGAACATGAGGCAGCGTAGGTGGCTGGATGTAGTCAAGGACTACGATTGTGAGATCCTTTACCACCCCGGTAAAGCGAATGTGGTGGCGGATGCTCTGAGCTGCAAGTCAGATGGGTCTTCCACCCCAGCGAGGTGTATGAGGATAGCGGTGGATTCTCCGCTTGTGAGTTTGATCAAAGATGCCCAGGTTGAGGGCATGCGACCGGAGAATTAGAAGCTGGAGAGGATCAAGGGTGAGGGTACCCGGTTTGTGCATGATAGTCGGGGATTGTTGACCCGATGCGGTCGAATTTGGGTTCCGATGTCTGGTGGGGTCAGGCAGACGGTCATGGAAGAGGCTCACAAGTCTCACTTTTCTATTCACCTGGGGCCACCAAGATGTACAGAGACCTGAGTTTGAGTTACCGGTGGCCATGTATGAAGCGGGAAATAGCTTGGTACGTCGAGAGGTGCTTGACCTGCAGGATGGTCAAGGTCGAACATCAGAGGCCGCATGATAAGCTGCAGCCTCTAGAGATTCCCATGTGGAAGTGGGAACAGATCACGATGGACTTCATTACCAAGTTGCTGAGGACGGAAAAGGGATTTGATGCTATATGGGTCATCGTAGATTGATTGACCAAGAGCACCCATTTCCTGGCTATTCGGGAGAGTTCTTCGGCCGAGAAGTTGGACGACGTGTATGTTTGCGAGGTTGTCGCTCGCCATGGAGTTCCGGTCTCTATTGTTTCCGACCGAGACGTTAGATTTACCTCATGGTTCTGGCAGAAGTTCCATGAGGATCTGGGCATGCGGATGCACTTTAGTACAACATATCATCCGCAGACCGATGGTCAGCGTGAACGGACCATTCAGACCCTCGAGGATATGTTGAGGGCGTGCGTTATTGACTTTGGTGGGAGCTGGGATTCCCACCTGCCCCTTGCAGAGTTCGCCTACAACAACAGCTATCATTCCAGCATTGGCACCCCACCTTTCGAGTTATTGTATGGACGGAGATGTCGCAAACCGGTTTATTGGGGTGAGGTTGGACACAGGGTGATGGGGTGGACGGAAGTAGTCTTGCAGACTACTGAGAAGATTCAGCAGATTAGGCAGCGTTTGCAGACCGCTCAGAGTCGGCAAAAGAGTTACGCCGATAGATGTCGATCTGAGTTAGAATTCCAGGTGGGTGATATGGTACTCCTGAAGGTCTCACCCAGGAAGAGTGTGATTCGCTTCAGGAAGAGGGGAAAATTGGGCCCCCGTTACATTGGGCCGTTCAGGATAATTGAAAGGGTTGGCAAGGTGGCTTACAGGCTAGAGCTATCGGAAGAGCTTAGTCGGATTCACAGCACTTTCCACGTTTCGCAGCTGCAAAAGTGCATTATGGATCAGGAGGCAGTGGTGTCGTTAGATGATATTCAGGTCGATGAGCGCCTGAATTACGTGGAGAGGCCTGTGGCCATACTGGAAAGGAAGATGAAAGTCATGCGGAACAAAGAGATACCTTTGGTAAAGGTACAGTGGGAACATCGGAGGGGATCTGAGTGGACGTGGGAGCCGGAGGCAAAGATGCGGGAGCACTAGTCGGAGCTGTTCGTCGCGGCAGACTTCGAGGATGAAGTCTAGTTCAAGTGGGGGAGAATTGTAACACCCCGATTCTCAGGTATTGTTTTATATAAGAATTTCTTTGATTTCAATTTCTACTCGACGAGTTGGTTGCCCTACTCGTCGAGTAGCAGCGGGTTGGTCCACGTATTTTAGTGACCTACTCGCCGAGTCCAAGAAGGGACTCGACGAGTAGGAGCTGGCAGATGAAACCCTAAATCCTAGGGTTTTGCACCCTATTTAAAGAATCATAAGCCTCCTTCAGCCTCTTTACAGTCCCTTGAGAGCTCAGCAAAACCCTAATACGTGTGTGTACTCCATTGTGTTTTAAGCTTTGGAAGAGGATTCTTGGGGAGGAGAGCTTGGGGAAAACAAGGGGATTGAAGCAAGGAACTCGTGGGAATCAAGATCAACTTCAGTTGGCATCTTTTGGGAAGGTATTAAGCTGTTATGCTAACCCCCTTTTCGTTCTAGATCTATTTTGGGTGTATTTTAGGGCTTTTCTAGCTTATTAGGAAGCCTTTCTTGTGTATGAGCTCTGATCTGAGGTTTGCAACCTCAGATCTGAACTCTCTTGGGTCTCTAAGTCCATAAAGTTTCCAGCTCTTGCAAGAATGAGACTCTCCTAAGGTGTAAAGCCCCATTAGAAGCTTAGATTAGCCATTTAGAGTCTCTAGGGCCTTGCATACACGTAAAGTTTGCAACTTTACGTGATAAACATGACTTAGAAGCTTGGATCTGCAATATGGAGCCGTTGCATGGATTAAAAAGTACCTGTATGGATGAAGGTCTGAAGGGACTCGACGAGTTGCATAGTCAACTCGGCGAGCCACATGAAGATGGTCCTGTACTCGATGATTTGAATGAACAACTCGGCGAGTCCGATAAAGATTGCCTTGGGCTCGGCGAGTCAGTCGAATGACTCGGCGAGTCGGCCAGTTATAGGGGAACTCGACGAGTCAACCAAGGATTTCACGACTTCTCGAGTTCAGGAAGGACTCGACGAGTCGGTGAACTACACTCGACGATTCGGGTCAACATGGACTGTTGACTTTGACTGTGGACTTTGACTTTGGGCAAGGGTTGACTATTGGACTTCTGGAAGTATCTTGGGAACCTATGAACTTTGTGATGTGTCGGATATAGGTGGTGGAGTTTGTGGTGGTGATCCGGGAGTTGAGCTTTCTAGCTTCAGACGACAGTTGCGAGGTGAGTTATCCTCACTATACTAAGGGGTCTAAGGCACCAAGGCTGACCCATTGGATATGTTATCCTAGCAGTGGTTATGTTGAGTATGAGTTAGTGTTCCATGCTAGTGGTTATGCCAGTTAGGTAGATCTTTAGGACTACCTGTGTTGTTATATGAATATCTGCATGCTCAGTAGTTATGTTATATGTTGATATGTTATGTGGGATGGGTTGAGGTGATACTGCTCCGTGCGGTAACCAACAAACCCGAGAGCATTCCAGATACGGGCTAAGGGAGACTCGTACTGTGGGCTCGATGGCAATCCAGATGTGAGCTGTAGGCCCGGAAGGCAATCCAGACTCACACTGTGGGCCCAGTGGAAATCTAGTAGGTGGAGCATTCCAGATACGACCAGAGGGAGACTCGTAATGTGGGCTCGATGGCAATCCAGATGTGAGCTGTGGGCCCGGAAGGCAATCCAGACTCACACTGTGGGCCCAGGGGGGATAATCCAGTCTGTAAAGCTGTGGACCCAGTACATGTTGTTGTTTATATATGTGTTATGTGCAGTGTATCGGTATTTTGGGGGAACTCACTAAGCTCTCGGGCTTACAGTTTCAGTTTTTTGTTTCAGGTACATCAGGGGATCACGGCAAGGCGAAGGCGTGATCGTACAGCTCCTCATGTTTTGTTTATGTTTCTGGGAAAACTCTGATATTATACATTTTGAAAACCAGTTTGTAATGTTCATTGAATTTGGAATGAGTTTTTAAGTTAAATTTGGAAAAAAAAATTTATGGGTGTTACATCCCTAAGGGGGTGAAGTTGGGGTTCGCCTCCTACATTCTGAGAGACCGAGCCCATGATTCGTGGGAAGAGGTCGGTCATGCATTGGGATCTGCGACTGTAGTGGCCATGACCTGGGATGAGTTTGTTACAATATTTTATGAGGATTTTGCACTGACAATTGAGTTGTAACAGTTGGCGAGGGAGTTTCAGGACCTTCACTAGACTACTGAGACTATGGCGGAGATCACCGCTAATTTCCGAGAGAGGGCTCTGTTGGTTCCATAATATGTTGCATATGAGGAGATGAAGAAGACGAGATATTGTGATATGATGATGGACGATATCAAAGAGTTTGTGAGCTTTTCAGGGTGCAAGATCCTAAATGACATGATTGCGAGAGCCCGAGAATGGGAGATTGAGTTGGAGCTTCGGACGAAGCGTAAGCCAGGGCAGGTACAAAAAACAGTGTGGGATCCATTGCGGTAAGTGCACTGATTTGCTTCCACTGCAATCAGACCAACCATAAAAAGGCGGATTACCCGAGACTAACAGGAGGAGTAGTGACGGCGCCTTCACCGACCACATTGAGGATCACTGATGTCCCTCAGGGCAAGATGGATGTAACACTCCGATGATAAGGTAATTTCAATTTTAACCCTAAGTGTGAAGTTTGATTTCATTTTATCCCTTATGTAATGAAAATGTTGCAAAATGGCCCATAATGGCATTTTTGTAATTATTGGGGCATAAGCACGTACGTTGGGCTTACCTATGGTACGCTGGGCGTACGTGGTGAAGTACCAAACCCTAAATTTTATGTTTTGGACCCTATTTAATCATCTTTATGGCCTCTAAACCTCTTCTCTTATCAGCCTCCATCACCCCCATTCGACCTTAGCAAACCCTAGTTCCTTGTTTGGGCAATCTTGACCTTTAGTGTGCATTTTAGTTGCCTTGAAGAAGAAGGAAGGAAGTGAAACCACCTTGGAAGCTTGAAGAAGCTTTGGATCTGAGATCTTCATCTATCTAGCAACCTCCAAGAGGTATAAAGTTATGAACTTTGCTTACATTTCTCTAGATCTTGTTAGTTTTGATTCATGAAGCATTTTGGTCCCAAGACTTGACCTGTATGACTATGGCATGTTCTAGCCCATATAAGTTGTCCTTTCACACGTTTTAAGATGTCTAGAAGCATAAAAATGTGACCTTGGCTCTTAGTTCTCCCCCATGCATGGCCTAGGATGTCTTAATATATTAAGGAGTTAGGGTTTGTTGGTACTAAGCACTTCTAGCCATGCAAAGTCATAAAGTTGGAAACTTTATGCCTTTTAATGTTATTTTGGGCTTAGATATGGTTTTGGATGTAAGGACTTGATGTATTAAGCTCTTAATGAGAGATGGGGTTGACCAGGTGCGTACGTTGGGTGTATTGAATGGCACGTTGCGCGTACGCGGTCAGAGTCCCGATTTATGGGTCAACTGGAGTACGCCCCGTGTATAGATGAGTACGCCCAAAGTACTCGGTTGGTTTGACTCGGTTTGAAAGTATTGGATGAACACTCATGTGAATACATACTTAAACTAGGGAACTGCAAAAGTTTTTAAAATGGTTTTCGAAATTGTTTTCAAAAGTAACCACAGAAGGATGTGATGTGTACGATCATCCGGAGTAAGAAAGTATACCCCAAGTTACCCACATTGATATTTGATATTATGTGTATGGCAGAACAACATGCTAGTGGTAGGCTAGGGATATTCAGGAAATGCATGATAGATTTGCCTAATACGTGATGCCTGATAGCCTAGGATTATTTCTTGTATGAAATTAACATCATTACTGTATTTTCTTAGGGTATGCACCATAGTTGTACACAACTAAGATTCTATAGCTTGAGAATGTTTGGTTTGGCCTTACTTCTTGTTCTTGTTTTATGAAGGGCTTAGGGTAGAATTAAGAATTCGACTGTCTATAGGATTCAGTGTTATATATGATTAGCATACGCGAGTGTTGTAGGGTTTGTGGAAGTTTCATGGATGTGTTTATGTGTGAACAGTCGGTCAGATAAGGAATGTGTAGCCATTTCCGTAAGAGTGAGGATAGGGTGTGTGCGTATCCTAGTAGTCGTAATTGTGTTTGGCAGGTGTGATGATCCTTGAAACAGATACAGGTAGGTGTGGAAGGTAGTATGGGCACGTACTATTGAAAGCACATGACCCATACGCATAACAAGGAAGTCACAAACCCCCAAGGGTTTAGATTTGTATCGTGATTATAGTTGTGTGTATTATGACATTTCTAATATAATTTGGTTTATTTTCAGTATGGTGTTTACGAGAGGATCGGGTTCCGGGTCTGGAGCGAGTAACCAGGATAGTTCGGGTTTGATTGATGATCAGATTTAGGAGATCATCGCTACCGAGGTAGCTGCTGCTGTTCGGAGGTCTATGCCCGAGACGTTTGGGTCTATGAAGACCATTATGATTGAGTTGTTTGACGATCTCTACGCTTCTCTTACTGAGGTTGTTGCTGCTGCTGCTGCAACCACCGCTGTAACGCCCAGATTTTTCACACCAGGTATACCGCAAAATACATTCCATAATTTTAAAAATTTTACAAAACATTTTGGTATACACTGTCATACTCGAGCACAAGAAGCTATCACAAGGATCGTGCTGGCAGCAAGCACAGGATTGAGCCGGGCGCTACAATCTTTAACCTGCAAAACATTTACAAACAAAAAATGTAAGCCTCACGGCTTAGTGAATAACAACTAAAATAACATAAACACATAATCCAAATAACAAATAATCCATCAGGCAGATATATTCACAATATCTCCTAAGAGATCTAACATAAATCTTTTTGCATAATAATCTGATGCTTAGTAAAGCACTAAGCCCAAACCTGTCACATGATACTATCTCCAATCCGAGATAAATATAACCCAATATATATCAATATTTCATCTCCAATATGAGATAAATATAAACCAATATATCAATATTTCATTATAACAAATTTAACTAATCAAGTACCATATCTCCAATCGGAGATAACATATTGAAATAATTATACCATCCTGAGGTACCATATAATGTCATAATAATCACCAATACACATATACCAAAATGTGCAGGTACCAACAACAACGGATGTTAGAGTAGTGTTACTCACCTCATCACTTGGTTGACACACTATTTCAGTCCTTGACCTATACAACTTTCCCGTCCGTCACAAACCGGTACCTAACTAATAATTTCTAAGTTCCTTAGAACCTGTTATAATTTACCCTTAACTACACCATGTGACTATTTGTCACCAAGCTCATTAAACAAAATAATATATCAATACTAGGATTAACCCCATAAGCCAATAATCAAATCTACCATATCGGGACATTTAAGTGGATTAGGGTTTATAACCCTGACAGTCCCAACTAACTATCTTACCGTGAGATTTACTTACAAATCTCATCAACATGTTCGTAATAGCACCATATCACGGATACAAGTATATGTACATAACATATATTCAAATCTATTCAATCCCAACAATAATTTTTTATAAAACAATTACATAATAACGGGGTAAATTATACCTCCGCGAGCCTCGTATCACCCATATATCAACACAAATCACTTTATACGATCTCCCGCAACCGAATCTCGGCAGCACTTCGCTTACGTGTACCAAAACCTTCCAAATGACACTAAAAACACTCGTTTTTATACTCTGAAAGCTCTCACGTCGTGAGCATTATAAGCTCACGTCGTGAGTAGTGTCCAGACATGGTCCTACCACGCGTCGCACTCTCCCGCCATGTGTCTCGTCGATTCATCGTATCTCACCTCGTGAGAATCACTTGCTCACGTTTTGAGAGTCAAATATCACGTCATGACAATCATGATTCATGTCGTGGTGGTCAAAGTTTGACCTTTGACTTGACTTCCGTTGACTTTCTCATAATAGCATCCTACTTTCATCTCAACTTCAAATAGCCATAACTTTCTCATACGGACTCCGTTTTCAGCAAACTTTATATCCACAGAATCGTCATCACACGAACTACAATATTCTTCAAAAATATTTTAATAATTAACATTTCTAAAAATTAACCCTTTCTAGGGTTTATCTCACCTACCCCTTTTATAATATCACCTGTTATAATATCTAGGGTTTATCTCACCTACCCCTTTTATAATATCTATATTTCATAAAATAACACCTGTTATGAAAAACCGAGTGTCACAAGTCTTCCCCCCTTCAAAAGATTTTGTCCTCGGAATCTCCTGAAGTCTCATGATATAATCAAGAATTTCATTAACTTATAGTCCTTCCAAGAAGAGCTATTGAATCACATCCTCCACTATAATTGCATAGAAATGCATAGTTGTATATTATACTATCACAATTTACTATTATTTTCTTAGCATAAATGCCCCATACATCTGCACTACAATACACATATATCTTTATCAACAATGATAACCATTTTCAATACAACATGGTTATGAGCTATCAATTACCATCAAATTTCTACATCTCATTTGAACTTTCTTTTGATTATTAACACTTTTCCTCGAGTCTCACAATTGACTAACATTTCTTCGTGAGACGTTCATAACATAGAAAAATCTCACATAATAAGGATAGGAACATATTCACTATCCTTAAAGTATTTTATTTACTGTTATTGGATTCTTTGCAATAAGTAGTACTCACTTACTACTTAATTAAAATCAACTATTTCTATTTACCATTCTCAACTATCACCAGGTACTTGATTTAGGTCTCCTTCCAAGTTACGAGTATGTCACTATTACCAAGTTAGTTAACTACGCACCATGATCTCCAATCTAAGATCACACATACCATTAATTATCAATTATTATTGAATATCATATCGGTGAATACCACATTTCCACATCTCATCACTCACATGAATTTATTACATCAAAATTTCTCGAATTCACCCAATCCATTATGGTCTTTAATACCATAATGTAAATCAGATACACACTAAATCCACCCATACTGGTATCTTCTATACATACAATAGGTCAATCAAACACCTATTTCTCAATATCTTCACACTACGAATATGTCATTTCGTTCTCATCGTAGCAATCTCTTACTATGCTGTCAATAGACGACATGTTAAAGTCAACCTTTCTGACATCATGCCAATCAGTGACATTACTAATTCATCCTTATTCTCTTGGAAACTCTAATACCAAGATTACCATACATACACTTATACACATACATATATTTTCAATTCCTGTGGTATCTCCAATCCGAGATTACCACCATATCGTTTCATGTTCCAATAATATCCCTAATCCATGATAACTATCATGTCATACCTATCACCTTCCATTAGTATCCCCAATCCAGGATAACCATTTTGTCATACCTCTCACGTTCCAGTGGCATTTCCAATCTAGGATATCCACCATATCGTACCTGTGCAAGTGGCATCTCTAAACCAAGATAACCACCAAGTCATACCTATACCAGTGGTATCTCCAAACCAAGATCACCACCAAATCATACTTGTACCAGTGGTATCTCCAAACCAAGATAACCACCAAATCATACCCATACCAGTGGTATCTCAACCAAGATAACCACCAAATCATACTTGTACCAGTGGTATCTCCAAACCAAGATAACCACCAATTCATACCTGTACCAGTGGTATCTCCAATCCGAGATAACACTACTTTCCAGGGAGTGTACCCTATTTAAACACCATTATAGCCCCAAACCAGCCTCCTTCACCTCTCAGAGACTTATTCCCGAAACCCTAGCCTCCTTGAAGTGTGTGTGAGTGATCTTTGCCCTTGTGAAGGAATCTTGGTGCATTGTTGAAACTTTACGTGTTCAGATAGTCCCAGAAACCCAGATCTATGAATTGGATGCACTAAATCTGATTAGAATCGACTGAATAGAAACTGCATGCAAAGGACTCGGCGAGTCAGGTCGCGAGTCTTAGATTCCATGTTCAGTAGTATCGAGTCTGTTTAGTGAGTGGAGTAAAGACTCAGTGAGTTAAGACATGGATCTGAGTGTAGAGGGACTCGGCGAGTCTACGCCCTGACTCGGCGAGTCCAAGGCAATCTCCTTACCCATAAGAACAGACTCTACGAGTTGTTCATACAACTAGGCGAGTCACAGACTGGACGTGTTCTTATGTTAAAGGTGAACTCGACGAGTTGATCATACAACTCGGCGAGTCGGATGAAGGTTGGTAGGATATCAGTAAAGAAGGAGAACTCGTCGAGTTTTGGTTAAACTCGACGAATAGAGTCGGGAAGGGGAGTAGAAGGAAAGATAGGGACTCGACGAGTTGGCGGCCCAACTCAGCGAGTCAGGTCAAAGGATTGTTGACTTTGACCAGGGGTAAAATAGTCATTTTACCCTAAGATTAGTTATCAGTGTCTAATTAAGTCTCTTTTGGGAATTGTAGCCAAGGAGTTACCGGAGCAGCAGTCAGACAGTTCCCGAGCAACATTTCAGCAGCCAGCCTTATGAGGTGAGTTTCCTTCCAGTAGGAACGGGTCTACGGCCACAATCCCGGCCCTTTTAGTTAGCAGTAGTTCCGGACTACAGTCTGATGCAGTAGTTCAGTATGCTTGGTGTCTTTGTGATACAGGCATGGTATGTGTTAAGTGTTCCGGACTATGGTCCGATGCAGTATGCAGTATATGTGTTCATATTATATGCTATGATTATGTTATGCTATGTTCAGTCAGTTCCGGACTTCGGTCCGATGCAGTTCCGGACTTCGGCCCGATGCAGTTCCGGACTTCGGCCCGATGCAGTGGGCAAGGCCCTAGTCAGTTCCAGACTTCGGTGCGATGCAGTTCCGGACTTCGGTCCGATGCAGTGGGCAAGGCCCTAGTCAGTTCTGCACTTCGGTCCGATGCAGTGGGCAAGGCCCTAGTTAGTTCCAGACTTCGGTCCGATGCAGTGGGTAAGGCCCAGTATGTGCTTTATATGTTATTGTATGGTATGTGGTAGTTTAGGGGAGCTCACTAAGCTTCGTGCTTACAGTTTCATTCTTGGTTTCAGGTACTTCAGCTAGCAAAGGGAAGGGCTCGGGATGATGGCATGGCACATACCACAGTTTAGCCTGGGAGTTAGACTCTGATATTTTGATAGGATCTTGACACTAGTTTCAATTTGATAAATTTATTATGACATTTTGAGATACACGATTCATGGTTTTTATCTTTTAATATTTGATATTATGGTTTAGTAAAGTTTCGAAACAAAAATTTTTGGGTTGTATTTTTGGGATGTTGCAAGTTGGTATCAGAGCCTTGGTTTGAGGGATTCGGGCGCACTCCCGAGTGTGACTGAACTCAAACTAAGGAAGTGGTATAAAGTTTTCAAAAGAAAAGAGTTTTAGAAAAGCAAAAAGAATTTTTAGAAAGAAAAGAACTTGGAAAAGAGAAAAGGGTGTGGTGCATGCAATCAGCCAAGCTCAAGTAAGTACTCCCAAATTATCCATACAAGTTTATGCTATGATTATGAATATAAACTTTATTAGAACAGCATGCTAGATTAGGACTAAGGATCTAGGAAGGATGCCTTATGTGCCTGTTATATGTGTTTCAGCTCTATGAAAACTGCATGCTAGTACAGAATTGTCAGTATGATAGCCAGAGTAGTATATGCTTGATTATGTGTAATCGATGCTCGAATGCTGCTTGCTTTGTGATTTTAGGAGTCTTAGTTATCTTTCACTAACTAGTAAATGAATATGTTACGTTACATATTATGAGGATTAAATAATTTTAGAAGGTTAGGTATAGCTCTATTGCGCAGCTCTTGTCTGAGTCTAACCGTTGTAGGGTAGGATCTCTCATTCGAATAATTATCTAGTCTTAGTGATATGTAATAGTATACACGAGCTAGTTAGGGGGAGGTAGCCGGGACTTCTTGTGCAGCTAATAGCGGAGAGTGGGTTGGTGATTACCCTAGGGCAAGCCTAGGATGAGAGTAGCAGAGAGCAGTGGTAGTAGAAGGGACTTGGTGGAGTCAAGGCAGTTCTTGAGGAAAGTACGGATAGATGTGGAAGGTAGTATGGGCCCGTACTACTGAAAGCAGAGGATCCGTACTCAAATCAAGGAAGGCTGAGATGAGACCAGGAAACTTGTAGTAGTAGCGATCCCTCGAGATATATCTGTATTCCTAACGTTGTCATTATGTGTTTTCAGAATGGTGGTTTTACGCCCTAGACCAGCAGTCGGCAGTTCAGGTGCCGGTGAGGGATCGGGATCAGGCTCGGGGGCCGAGCATTTGGATGAGCAGACTAGGGAGTTTCTCTCCTCAGAGGTTACTCGAATCATACTCGAGCAGACTCCTGTGATCTTCGGTTCGATCAAGGAGGGTATTTTGGAGCTGATGGACGAGAAGTTGAGCACATTCCGTGCTGAGGTGGCGGCCATGATGGGGTGGCACACCCTCACTTTCAGGGAGTTCAGAGCATGTGGAGCTCCTGACTACCATGGGGCACGGGATCCCATTGCGAGTACCAGGTGGTTGGCGGAAGTCGCCAATGCATTCCGCACCAGCAGATGTCCCGAGGGGGACAAGGTCAGACTAGCATCCTGTCTCCTGAAGGACAGGGCACGAGATTGGTGGGAGGAGATCGGACATGTCATGGGAGATGACGCAGCTCTCGATGCGATGACCTGAACCGATTTCACTACCAGGTTCAGAGCCGAGTTTGCACCGGTTATCGAGGTGCAGCAGTTAGCGAGGGAGTTTCAGGATCTAAGTCAGACTACTGAGACTCTGGCGGAGATTACCACCAAGTTCAGGGAGAGGGCTCTTCTCGTTCCTCAGTATACGGCTGATGAGAAGATGAAGAAGGCTCGTTATCATGAGATGTTGAGGAGTGATATCAGACAGTTTGTGAGCCGGTCCAGCTGTAAAACGCTGGATGACATGATTGCGAGGGCTCGTGAGGGAGAGATAGATTTGGAGATGGAGAAGAAGAGGAAGCCAGAGGCGGCATCTGGCACAGGGAGTTCGGGCAAAAAGCCCAAGGTATCGGATCACAGATCCAGAGGACAGCAGAGCCACAATAGGTGTGGCAAGTGTGGGAGATTGCACGATGGGGCGTGCAAGGCAGGGATCTCCGGCTGCTACAAGTGCGGTCGGACCGGGCATATGAGTAGGGATTGTACAGCCACCACCACCACAGCAGCTGATCTGATTTGCTTCCATTGCAATCAGAGGGGACATAAAAAGTCCCAGTGCCCGAGTTTAGCAGCAGCAGGGAAGGTGGTAGCACCTGCCCCTGCTACTTTGAGGATTACAGACGGCCATCAGGGTCGGGCTGAGGCGCCAGTGGCGAAGAATAGAGCTTTCCAGATGACAGCAGAGGAGGCGCGGGCGACTCCTGATGTGGTGACGGGTATGTATTTTCCTCTTATCTTTGTATTTAGTATTGATTATTTCTCATGGTTATGTGTTTGTATATAGGGTCGTTCTTAGTGAACGACATTTCAGCTACAATATTGTTTGATTCGGGGGCCTCCCAATCGTTTGTCTCGCTTGCGCTTAGCAAGAGGTTTAGCAGAGCTCCGGGGGAGCTGGACGATCCACTTGAGGTTGAGATAGCTGATGACAGGACCGTCAGGGTCGCGAGGGTACATAGGGGGTGTTCGCTGCGGTTATTTGATGAGTAGTTTTCAGTAGATCTGGTTCCTATTTCCCTGCGAGGGAATAAGGTCATAGTGGGTTTGGATTGGTTGAGCCCAAATGGGGCAGTGATTGATTGTGAACTGCAGTTAGTGAGGGTTCGCACTCCTAGTGGGGGAGAGTTAGTGATTCAGGGCGAGAGGCCACAGCGCGGACCGATTCTATGTTCAGCAGCGAGAGAAAGGCGCTACTTTCAGCAGGGTTGCGCGGGGTACGTCGCCTATGTTTTAGATGCCCGGGAGAAGGGCAAGGCGACAGTTGACGATGTACCGGTAATACGCGAGTACCCGGATGTATTTCCAGAGGATTTTCCTGGGATACCTCCTGAGAGACAGGTTGAGTTCAGGATTGACCTGGTTCCTGGTGCGGCTCCAATAGCCAAGGCACCATACCGGTTGGCTCCTCCCGAGATGCAGGAGTTGTCTACGCAGCTGCAGGAGCTGCTAGACAAGGGTTTTATCAGACCGAGCAGTTCACCATGGGGAGCCCCGATCCTGTTTGTGAAGAAGAAGGACGGGTCACACCGTATGTGTATAGATTACCGGGAGTTGAACAAGGTGACGGTGAAGAACCGTTACCCACTTCCGAGGATAGATGACTTGTTTGATCAGCTCCAGGGAGCATCTTGGTTCTCCAAGATTGATTTGCGCTCCGGTTATCATCAGATGTGGGTCAGAGGTGTGAACATACAGAAGACCGCTTTTAGGACCCGCTATGGTCATTATGAGTTCGTGGTGATGCCATTTGGGCTCACCAACGCACCAGCCGCGTTCATGGATCTCATGAACCGCGTATGCAGACCGATGTTAGATCGGTCTGTGATAGTGTTCGTCGACGACATCTTGGTCTATTCCAAGACTCAGGAACAACACGAGGAGCACCTGAGGGAGGTGCTAGAGACACTGAGGAAGGAGAAACTTTTCGCAAAGTTCTCCAAGTGTGAGTTCTGGTTGCAAGAGGTGCAGTTCCTTGGACACCTCGTCAACCAGAAGGGTATACTAGTAGATCTGGCCAAGATAGAGGTCGTGATGCAGTGGGAGGTCCTGAGGTCCCCATCTGAGATTCGGAGCTTCCTAGGTTTGGCAGGGTACTACAGGAGATTCATCCAGGATTTCTCTAAGATAGCAGTTCCGCTCACTCGACTGACCAGGAAGTCGGTGGCATTTCGCTAGGGGCCTGAGCAGCAGGTAGTATTTGAGACCCTCAGGCAGAGATTGTGTGAGGCACCGATTCTTACCCTGCCAGAGGGAGTGGATGACTTCGTAGTCTACTGTGATGCTTCGATCACAGGTATGGGAGCAGTGTTGATGCAGCGAGGGCATGTGATAGCTTATGCCTCTAGACAGTTGAAGCCTCACGAGGCTGACTATCCGACGCACGATTTAGAGCTGGGGGCAGTGGTGTTCGCCCTCAAGATTTGGAGACATTACCTCTATGGGGTCCGTTGTACCATTTACACGGATCACAAGAGTCTGAGGTACCTCATGGATCAGCCGAATCTAAACATGAGGCAGCATCGGTAGTTAGATGTAGTTAAGGACTATGATTGTGAGATCCTTTATGTTGGATTAATGTCTAAGTCCATAACTATATTTGGTATGTACTTGACCCGACCCGGCATGGTCCATTTGGGTTGCACTTCACCGGCACAATTTATATGGATAGTCTTTTGAGAATAGTATATTTATGATTTAAATTAATATATTATAAGTTCTAATATATTAATATGGAATCATATTATTTAATTAGTATTGATCAAGAATTAATTTAGAATTAATTAAGTGATCAAAAAGAACTAATTAAATATGGACTCTTATATATATGGAATGGGCCAAGTTCATTTAGGTTGGGCTAGGCTTTCATGGATGGTCCATGGAGCTTTTAACCCATGGATCCTATGTAAATGAAAGGTCATGGGTATTAGGGTTTACATGGATGTAACCCTAATCCTCCATAATATATAAAGGGGTCATTGGCTCACAAAATTGGCAAAGTGTGTGAAAATAAGAGTGGGCCGATTTTAGTGTGCATACATATTCTCTCAAGTTCTTCCAAGGTGTTTTGGTGATTTGTGATTCCATTTGAGGCTTCCACACTATTGGGGCTAAGCTCTTAAAGCTTGAAGACATCAAGCTACATCAAAAGGTATGTCATCTAACTAGAACTATGTAGTATAGGTGCTTCATAATATGCTAGTTAGGATGAAACCTTGGAATAGTTAATATTTGCATGTATAATAGAGAAAACATAGATCCAAGGTTTATAGGGTTGCATGTACACCATAGGAGTGTTAGAATGCTCAAAACCCAACAGTGGTATCAGAGCCATGGGTTGTTTTTTGTTATATTGATGCAAATGTTTTATTTTCAAGTTGGAAAAAAAAGGAAAAAAAAAACATGACTTTGTCAAATTTTAAGATAATTACTTGTTTTGTGAAAAACCAATTATTTGTAAAATTTGAATCATTTGTTATATGAGTTGAATTAGGTCAAATTTAGTAAAAGATAAAATGATATGATTATTTTATTAGTTTTAAAAGTTTGATCTAAATGTTTTAAGGAGTTACAAATTTTGTCATAAAATTTTGGAGCTCAAAAGTTTTTTTTAAAGTTGTGATCTTAAGGGTTTTTGAAACTTCCATAAGTTATGGATATGAAAGTTTCTTTTGAAAAAAAAAATTTTGATTCAAAGTTTTTATGGAGTTACAAAATTTGGTGTTAATGTTTTAAAGAATTCCATAACTTGTTCTTAAGTTATGGAACATGGAAAGTTTCATCATAAAACACTATTAATTCCATAAGTTATGGAATCCAAAGGTTTTCAAGAATTACAAAACTTGCCCTCAAGTTTTGGAATTTGAGAAAAGTTTTTTATGAAAAAAAGAATTGAATTCTAAAACTCTTGGGTTCATAACTTAAACAATTAATTAAATGGTTTTAATTTTGAGTTTAATAATTGGAATTATGATGTTTTGTTGAATAGTTCAAATTAACTCTTATGGACTTTATTAATAGTTAATTAAAGCGTTTAATTAAAAGAGTATGATTAAATCCATAAATATATGGTTTGAGTTTAATTAAATTAAAAGTCTAGTTTAATTAATAGATTAAACCATCAAGTATTTTAAATGTCTAAAATACACCTTTATACTATTATAATATTAAAATTTTAATATATTATATGTATAAGAGCAAGTCGTCTTACCATTAGTAGGCCGCATTCACGACGCCGGTCTATAAGGGGGGTATAAGGTTGTTGCCTATAAAATGACAGCTTAATGGGTGTCCACTCTCACCCACCGCTTCCTTGGCTGGTGGAGGGTCGTTAGCCGAACAGGTAGGACAAGGACTATAATTCTCCCTTCATTATAAGTATAATGATAAATACTAAGTAACTAAACCTTTTATTAATTCCCAATTTTAGTTACTTAGGAAAATGTGAATAAGGTGCTAATCCATGAAATTACACTTTGCACTTTGTTTAAACCGTTAGTGGAGCGTGTGTGGCTAACCGGCACACTAACCTGGATTTAACAAAGTAGGCAAAGGGTAACTTAATATTTATCATAGTATCGGTGGAGCTCGTGTGGTTAACCGGCACATCGATTGAGGGGTAAATATTAAGGGTACCAAGTATATTTGCATGGTTACTTCACACCTTGTTTTGTGATCCTCGACATCCCAGTCACAAAACCTGAAGGGCACACTCGAGATTGAAACATGCCATTGAAAAGTTCAATGAATCTCAAAAGATCTAGGAGTTTCAAATCCAAGTAAAAAAACCTAATTAAATTATTTCGTTTTTCATGGTGGAAATTGGTAAATCGTCATTCACCTACCTTCAAATATTTTATAGCTTGGATTACGGCATCCCTCTTCCAAGTTATAAAATAGTTTGTTGGGTCCTAGCCTTAATATATCATATTGGGTGTTATATTAAGGACTTAAATCAACTTTACGTGAATTTCTCCCATTGTTGATGTCTGGTTTAGACAACAATGATCTTCCCAAACCAAGCTTTCCTAATGAATATGACTTCCCGAGTTTGGCTCATGGAAGTCATACTTCTCTTTCTCCACCTCCTCCAATTATTCTCCCTAACCCACAAGTTCAAGGTCACTCAAGCCCTAATGGCAAGCAAGGTCTATGTGTGATTGCAAAGCTGCCAAATTTACCTAAGTCTGAGATAGTCCCATTACCAAAGGGTCCATATGTTTATTTTGCCAAAGGAAGGGGCGTTGATTGCAAAGCTGCCAAATTTACCTAAGGATGTTAAAGTCAATAAGTTTGACTCTACATCAGGTAGAGCCCATTATCTAACTCTGTTAAGTTCTATTATGAGATCCTCATTACATGATGTGACTGGGTCACATGTTGATGTTTTAAGAATCAAAGAATAGAGAGAAATCATAAAGGAAGTATATGCTGATTCTGATCGCGAAGGTGGATTTCGATCGCATCAGAATTTTGAGCAGTTGCTTAAGAAGTTATGATATATTGCTAATGAATAGATAACAACAATTTTCCATGTGGATTGTAAGGATAAGTTTTTCCGTAAAGTTTTAAAATAAAAGAAAATTGTTTAATTTTATTTATTTGAAGTATCCTTACAATGGCATTTGTGGAAAATTGTTGCTTATATGATTTCACTAACAGCAATATTGGAAAATGGATTTGATTCTTTCATTTGTGGTAGTGTCTAAATTTACCAAATCAGGAAAGTTCCTCATCGCCCAAGTTTCAATTGGACCGAAACTTGGAATCATGCAAGTTGAATAGTATGATGAATGAGAACTTTCAAGCATTGGAAAATCAAGACTAATTACTTGTTCACATGGATGTGTGAGTCAAGTGAAGGACTAAAGGGATCGAGTACACATTCTTGTGCACTGGTCATGTCCACCACAAAGCTCGTTAAGACTATTTGATTTACTAAAGTTTAGTAAATATGGTTATACTTACAAGTTTAAGTATAATTCTGAAACATTGGAAAAGTCTCAATGTATGGCAGAACGAATGGGAAGAATCAAATTAGGCAGAAAGATAAAAGTTTCTCAAATCTGAAAAGATGGGAGAGTACTTTAGTATCATGTTTGTGATCATCTTAATGATTTAGAAATCATATCATTAGTCCTCTAAAGGTCATCTTAGTGCATTCTTATGACTAAGAAGAGGAGTCATGAATTGTTGAAATGGTTAGATCAGGAAGATGAGTCATAATTCGTTCCAAAAGTTGCAAGTTAGCAATGTTAATTATAGAAAACAAAAGTTTCAATTCGTGAGGCTGCAGGGATTGAAAAAGTTGTTTTGCTATAATTAAGGGAGAGGATATACTTCATTTTAGTTCTAAAGGCTTAGATTGAGACCTTAATCATCTTTAGTCAAGAATATATATATGAATTTCATGTTGGATTGGTTCAACTTAAGGAAATTCTATATATTGCGTTCTCAAAATTCGATTATGATTACGGCATCCCTCTTCATAGTCAAATTTTGAAAACATAGCAAATAAAAATATTGTAGCAAAAGACTGGTCTAGAATCATGTCTTTATGTGAGACATCATGAATCGTGTACCATTTGCTTTGGGTACAGGATCGATTGCATGTGCTATAATATTTGTCATTTCTAAATTTTTCCAAATGCCCAGAGGCATTAAGAAGGGAAAAGGTCTAGAATTGGATATGACTAAAATGATTAAGCAATTGTTGAGGACAATCTGAGGTTTACCAAATATTGGTTGCTCAGAGACAGTTGGAAGTATAGTGCTAATTTTGGAAGGACCATATTGACATATTCTGAAAAGAGGCATCTCTTATTCAGAAGTGATAGTCAAAATGAGAATATGGAGTTGTCTCCATAGGTGGAAGTTATCTGTGTAAGATTAGAAAACTTAATGCAAGAAGCATGTCCAAAGCAATGTACTTTGAATATGAGACTTAGTTTCCATGGAGTTGATCTCCATTGGAATACCTTATAATGACTGTTGACAAGTCTTTGTGACTTTGTACATATTCATTACAGGAGGGTCAGTGCATATAAGTTTAAAATCTAAACAGATTTCGATAAATGATAGGAATTTGAAATTCTCACATTTTTCGATAAGGATTTGGGAGTGTGAAATTAGAATCATTGAAATTATGTTCAATTGGTTTATTTCACAAAGTAAGGATCATAGACAAACATAGAGTGCATACTTGGTGTATGGCAAAGCTATTGTTTAAGAAAAACATAGTGTACATGCTTGGAGCATGGGACAACTAGTGTTTTTAATTCAAGTATAAAGTTGATAAAACCGAAACAATGAAATAATGAGTAATCAGTATGGTGATAAATAAAAGTGTTTATTTATATTCATAGGGTTTGATACCATATTTGATTCATTTATTCTTGTGTTTCACTTTGCATGTTTTGACTTACAGAATAACTAAGTCGCTCTTCCTGAATGATTAAGTTATTCAAACCATCCACAGTCGGTCATATGTTGGAAGTAGATATGAATCAAGACTGTCATGGGTTGGTTTGTAGAGGTCCAAGTTGGTGGACAAAGTGGTGCTACAACACTCATGAGTGCTCATAAGTTCTGAGTATTGGATTCAACCCGCGCTCATTTGAATCACTTCATGGATTTTATCACGAGTGATCATGAGACGATAATATCTTATATTCTTCAAACCTAGAGATATGAGTTGTTACTATGAGTTGGTTATACATTGATTACACGAAAACGCATTTGGTAACTCGATGTTATAAAACGTGCCTTTGTGTATGATTCAACAAGTAGTAGAACAAGCCATATGAGTCGAAGTTTATCCATTCCTTTTACCTTCGGGATAAAAGCGATATTTGTGGGCCCCTCGATGATTTAGCGATGACACATGTGAGTGCTTGGCCAAGCCACGACTGATTTGATTTGTTCAATCAGTCAGTCATCATAAATCGAAAATCGGGAAACAACAAATGGACAGAGAGAATGATTATAATCCATGTCTCAGTCCATATGATATCTAGAATGGAGGAATATATGATCCCTTATCTAATGGACAAGTCATTGACAAGGTCAGAGTTCGACAACGGCTTTAAGAGCTACGATTGCCAGTTAGGTTTTGAAGTCATACTCAATAATAGTTTTAGACTTATCCAAGTGGGAGACTGTTAGATTAATGTCTAAGTCCATAACTATATTTGGTATGTACTTGACCCGACCCGGCATGGTCCATTTGGGTTGCACTTCACCGACATAATTTATATGGATAGTCTTTTGAGAATAGTATATTTATGATTTATATTAATATATTATAAGTTCTAATATATTAATATGGAATCATATTATTTAATTAGTATTGATCAAGAATTAATTTAGAATTAATTAAGTGATCAAAAAGAACTAATTAAATATGGACTCTTATATATATGGAATGGGCCAAGTTCATTTAGGTTGGGCTAAGCTTTCATGGATGGTCCATGGAGCTTTTAACCCATGGATCCTATGTAAATGAAAGGTCATGGGTATTAGGGTTTACATGGATGTAACCCTAATCCTCCATAATATATAAAGGGGTCCTTGGCTCACAAAATTGGCACAAGTGTGTGAAAATAAGAGTGGGCCGATTTTAGTGTGCATACATATTCTCTCAAGTTCTTCCAAGGTGTTTTGGTGATTTGTGATTCCATTTGAGGCTTCCACACTATTGGGGCTAAGCTCTTAAAGCTTGAAGACATCAAGCTACATCAAAAGGTATGTCATCTAACTAGAACTTTGTAGTATAGGTGCTGCATAATATGCTAGTTAGGATGAAACCTTGGAATAGTTAATATTTGCATGTATAATAGAGAAAACATAGATCCAAGGTTTATAGGGTTGCATGTACACCATAGGAGTGTTAGAATGCTCAAAACCCAACACTTTATCATCCGGTCAAGGCCAACGTAGTGGCCGATGCCCTGAGCCGCAAGGCGATGACGGCCCCGATCAGAGATATATGTCTGAGGATGACAGTGATTACTCCATTGTTGGAGCAGATTAGAGAGGCACAGGTTGAGGGCCTAAAAGAGGAAAGACAGAAGTGCGAGAGGATCGTAGGCCGAGTAGCTTCTTTCGATTATGACAGTCGAGGATTGTTGAACCTTCATGGGAGAGTTTGGGTGCCGTACTGGGGAGGAGTACGGCAGGTGTTGATGGATGAGGCCCACAAGTCTCGGTTCTCCATCCACCCAGGGGCGACGAAGATGTACAGAGATCTTCGACCCGATTATTGGTGGCCCTGCATGAAGCGGGACGTAGCTTGGTACGTGGAGAGATGCCTGACCTGCAGGAAGGTCAAGGCAGAGCACCAGAGACCCCATGGCAAGATGAAGCCATTAGACATTCCCGTGTGGAAATGGGAGGATATCACCATGGATTTCGTTACTAAGCTTCCCAGGACTGCACGTGGAGTTTACTCGATTTGGGTCATAGTGGATCGGTTGACCAAGAGCGCGCATTTCGTACCGATCCAGAAGAGTATATCGGCCGAGAAGTTAGCCGATATTTATGTGCGAGAGGTTGTGGCACATCATGGAGTGCCTGTTTCGGTAGTATCAGATCGAGACGTCCGGTTAACTTCCAGGTTTTGGAAGCGGTTCCATGACGATATGGGGACTCGTCTCCTTTTCAGCACCGTTTTCCACCCTCAGACGGACGGGCAGAGCGAGAGGACGATTCAGACTCTCGAGGACATGCTTCGGGCATGTGTCCTAGATTTTGGTGGCAGTTGGGATACGTACCTTCCATTAGCGGAATTTTCGTATAACAACAGTTACCACTCCAGTATAGACCGGCCTCCCTTTGAGATGCTCTATGAGAGGAAGTGTAGGACCCCAATCTGTTGGGGCGAGGTCGGTCAGAGAGTCATGGGGAGCACTGAGGTGGTGCTTAAGACCACAGAGTTGATACAGCAGGTTCGTAGCCGGCTCCAGACTGCTCAGAGTCGGCAAAAGAGTTACGCCGATAGGAGGCATTCTGATTTGGAGTTTCAGGTAGGCGATATGGTCCTCCTGAAAGTGTCACCCTGGAAGGGTGTCATCAGGTTCCGGAAGAGGGGCAAGCTGGGCCCCAGGTTCATTGGTCCCTTTAGGGTTTTGGCCCGGGTGGGTCGGGTTGCTTATCGGTTAGATCTTCCAGCAGAGCTTAGCCAGATCCACAACACTTTCCATGTGTCTCAGTTACGGAAGTGTTTGGTGGATGAGTCAGCAGTTGTACCGTTGGAGGATATTCAGGTTAACAGCAGCCTGAATTACATCGAGAGACCAGTTGCGATCTTGGATCGGAAGACGAAGACCTTGAGGAACAAGGTGGTTCAGCTAGTGAAGGTGCAGTGGCAGCACCGGAAGGGTTCGGAGTGGACATGGGAGACCGAGGAGGAGATGAGGGAGCATTATCCGGAGTTATTTTCAGATTCAGTAGCAGCAGACTTCGAGGACGAAGTCTAAGATAAGTGGGGGAGAGTTGTAACGCCCCGTTCCTGGTATGCATTTAAAACATTATTTTTCTTATTATTTTAGAAGCTACTCGACGAGTCAGTGGCCCTAACTCGTCGAGTAGTGGCGGCTCAGCACGTGGAGTTGGCGTGGCGACTCGACGAGTCCATATTCCGGACTCGGCGAGTCCGCCAGTCTGGATGAAGCCCTAATTTTCAGGGAGTGTACCCTATTTAAACACCATTATAGCCCCAAACCAGCCTCCTTCACATCTCAGAGACTTATTCCCGAAACCCTAGCCTCCTTGAAGTGTGTGTGAGTGATCTTTGCCCTTGTGAAGGAATCTTGGTGCATTGTTGATCAAGAAGAAGAAGGAGAAGGTAGAAGAACTCAAGGAAGAAGAAGTAGATCCAGATTATACTCCTCTTTGGCCATCCTTTCTGGTAATAAAGCTTTCATATGGGTTATTGTATTGCTAGATCTAGTTTGTCCCCAAATTGATGGTTTTGAGCTCAAAAACCCCAAATCCCTAGTGATGAAGCTTTGTAATCAAGCCATATCTCGGATCTAGCCTCTCTTGAGTTCCAGGAGCTCAAGAAGGCCACCTTTTGGCAGCCATGGCTTTGTTCTAGACAAGTAACCCCCATAATAGCCAAGTTTGAGTGTTATTGCTTCATTTCATCATAGATACACGTAAAGTTAGCAACTTTACGTGTTCAGATAGTCCCAGAAACCCAGATCTATGAAATGGATGCACTAAAACTGATTAGAATCGACTAAATAGAAACTGTATGCAAAGGACTCGGCGAGTCGTTCTTCTGACTCGGCGAGTCAGGTCGCGAGTCTTAGATTCCATGTTCAGTAGTAGCGAGTCTGTTTAGTGAGTGGAGTAAAGACTCAGTGAGTTAAGACATGGATCTGAGTGTAGAGGGACTCGGCGAGTCTGCGCCCTAACTCCGCGAGTCCAAGGCAATCTCCTTACCTGTAAGAACAGACTTGACGAGTTGTTCATACAACTAGGCGAGTCACAGACTGTACGTGTTCTTATGTTGAAGGTGAACTCGACGAGTTGATCATACAACTCGGCGAGTCGGATGAAGGTTGGCAGGATATCAGTAAAAAGGAGACCTCGTCGAGTTTTGGTTAAACTCGACGAGTAGAGTCGGGAAGGGGAGTAGAAGGAAAGATAGGGACTCGACGAGTTGGCGGCCCAACTCGGCGAGTCAGGTCAATGGATTGTTGACTTTGACCAGGGGGTAAAATAGTCATTTTACCCTAAGATTAGTTATCCGTGTCTGATTAAGTCTCTTTTGGGAATTGTAGCCGGGGAGTTACCAGAGCAGCAGTCAGACAGTTCCCGAGCAGCATTTCAGCAGCCAGCCTTACGAGGTGAGTTTCCTTCTAGTAGGAACGGGTCTACGACCACAATGCCGACCCGTTTAGTTAGCAGTTGTTCCGGACTATAGTCTGATGCAGTAGTTCAGTATGCTTGGTGTCTTTGTGATACAGGCATGGTATGTGTTAAGTGTTCCGAACTATGGTCCGATGCAGTATGCAGTATATGTGTTCATATTATATGCTATGATTACGTTATGCTATGTTCAGTCAGTTCCGGACTTTGGTCCGATGTAGTTCCGGACTTCGGTCCGATGCAATGGGCAAGGCCCTAGTCAGTTCCGGACTTCGGTCTAATGTAGTTCCGGACTTCGGTCCGATGCAGTGGGCAAGGCCTTAGTCAGTTCCGGACTTCGGTCCGATGCAATTCCGGACTTCGGTCCGATGCAGTGGGCAAGGCCCTAGTTAGTTCCGGACTTCGGTCTGATGCAGTGGGCAATGCCCAGTATGTGCTTTATATGTTATTGTATGGTATGTGGTAGTTTTGGGGAGCTCACTAAGCTTCGTGCTTAGAGTTTCAGTCTCGGTTTTAGGTACTTCAGCTAGCAAAGGGAATGGCTCGGGATGATGGCATGGCACATACCACAGTTTAGCCTGGGAGTTAGACTCTGATATTTTGAGAGGATCTTGACACTAGTTTCGATTTGATAAATTTATTATAACATTTTGAGATACACGATTCATGGTTTTTATCTTATAATATTTGATATTATGGTTTAGTAAAGTTTTCAAACAAAAATTTTTGGGTTGTATTTTTGGGATGTTGCATCTTACATCTCCCACGTCGTGACCTTACCTTCTTCACGTCGTGATCTACATTCCTCACGTCGTGACCTATACAATTCAATTATAGCAGTCTACTTAATGCTCACATCGTGATAGCACCATGCTTACATTGTGAGATCAAAGTATGTTGCTATTATTCATTTCAACTATATCACACATCGCAATCGCTACAACAAATACTTCAAATTGTCATGCCTCACATCCCGTAATAGGCCTCGCAACCGTACATCACAACGTACCATGTACACTGTGTCGTCCGCTGCAATATTGCTCATCTTCTCGTACAGGATATCATCCAATTTCCAGCCTCCCAATGGCGATCGATTTTAATTGATAAGGAAAAAGGTCTCGACAATTACAAATCGATATTTTACAAAAATTCTAACTATTCAAACAATTTTATTACTAATATCTCACGATATAATTTAATTTAAATTACATCACCAATCGTAACAACCACTACGTCGTGAATAACACAGATACCATATCGTGTACCGAAATTCTTCCCGTAATATGCGTATATATATATATATATATATATATATATATATATATATATATATATATATATATATATATATAATTGTTCCAAGTTATTTATACCAGGCATAATCAAATAACATTTTCCACCTTACGGTTTAAGTTTAGGTATTTACTATAAGCACCTAATTCACTTAAACCACAACTCTAATACCATCTTGTAACGCCTAGATTTTTCACACCAGGTATACCCCAAAATATATTCCAAAATTATAAAAATTTTACAAAACATTTTGGTATACACTGGTATACTGGAGCACAAGAAGCTATCACAAGGATCGTGTTGGCAGCAAGCACAGGATCGAGCCGGGACCTACAATCTTTAACCTGCAAAACATTTACAAACAAACAACGTAAGCCTCGCAAGATCGCACAATCAATCCTTACTGCCCGATACAAGAGATCCACGGCGAATCGGATCTTAGCTCCTATGGGTAGGGACGGTAATCGCGTACGCCTCACAAGATACTCATGCCACATCGACCCATCCGCGCTCACCATCGTTGAAATACTGTCGCCAATCCCTACGACCAACTGACCCCGAGCTGGAATACAACCTAACCCCGGGTCACAAGCCTGCTCACTCCTTGCCATAGAAAACGAAATTCCAATCCCTCAATCAACCATTCTACTTCCAGCTTCAAAACTCAAGATGGTTATAATCATCACTCCCTTCCTGAGTCCCGCGACTCGCACCCCAACCTCGAGCAAAACCCCCGAAGCCTCAAATCCAGAAACTCCTGTGCCAGCCTCTCCCGCTCAATCCGTGGAATGTAACGAGTTCGGAACATCTCCCTGATCCCAAGTAACCACAGCCCTCTGCTCATCAGAATATGTCCCAGTAACAAGTCTCAGTACTGGAAAGCTCGACCAGCTCCTCCTCCTGTCCCCGTTACAGCTGTTGTAGCTGCTGCGGCAGCCGTCTCAGCAAGGGCTGCATAACGCTCGTCGAAATACTCAACCATGGTGGTCTTGATAGACCCAAACATCTCCGACAATTGTGCCCGAAAAAGAGAAGCAACCTCATCGTGCAGGATCTCCCGAATCCTAGCATCCAGATCCTCTGGTCTCATCTTACCAGTAGTCCTTGTCACTGCTGTTGGCCCGCCCTGGCTGTCAGCTCCTGATCCTGATCCGGATTCGGTCTCAAAACGTCTCGTAACCACCATTCTGATAATACACCAGAGAGATATCGGATAATCCATATAATAACAGGGAATCAATTTCCCAACTATACCCTAGGGGTTGTGACTTCTTTGCTACGCGTATGGGTCCTGTGATTTCAGTAGTACGGGCCCATACTACCTTCCACACCTACCCATATTTGTCTCAAGTATCATCACAGCGCCCTAACAATATACAATAACATGGCGAGCGCTCAATCCTCATTCCTAGAGGAATGATAAATATCTCATACTAGCCTACCGACCTCGCATAACCCACCCATGAAACTTCCACCAACCCTGCAGCACTCGTGTATGCTAGACATACATAACGCTGGACCCTATAGACTTTCGAATACCCGATACTACCTTAAGCCCTTCATTAAACAAGAACAAGATATAAGACCAAACCAAACATTCTCAGGCTACAAGATCTTAATTATGTACGGTCGTGATGCATACACTAAGCAACTACAGTAATGATGTCAATTTCATATAAGGAAAACCCTAGGCTATCAGGCATCATACAATCAGACAATTCTATCGTACAATTCTTGAAGATCCCTAGCCTAGTACTAGCATGTTGTTCTAACATATCACAAAATCAATTAATCCGTAAGGTATTTTGGGGTCTACTTACTGGCTCCGACTGATCGTACACTTGCATCCTCCTTTATTATTTTGAAAACCATTTGAAAATCATTTTGAAAATCTTTTCCTTGATTTGAGACTGGATTCACACGAGTGTTTCTCCAATTCACTCAAACCAAGGCTTTGATACCAACTTGTAACACCCATAAAAATCAAGCCAATTTAAAACTTTATCAAACATCCAAAAGCCATTAGTTATTACAAAATGTTTTCAAAATAGTTTCATATCAGAGTATCCCAGAAACCATAAGTCCAAAACGCATGGATGTTTACGGTCATGCCTTCGCCTTGCCGAGACATCTGAAGCACCTAAAACAAAAAACTGAAACCGTAAGCAAAAAGCTTAGTGAGTTCCCCCAAAATACCCATACACACAATAATACACATATAATCACAAACAGCATACTATGGGTCCAATCAACCATCGGGTTGGAATACCCCAGGCCCTCAACCATCGGGTTGGAATGCCAACATACTATGGGTCCAATCAACCATCGGGTTGGAATACCCCAGGCCCTCAACCATCGGGTTGGAATGCCAACATACTATGGGTCCAATCAACCATCGGGTTGGAATACCCCAGACCCTCAACCATCGGGTTGGAATGTCAACATACTATGGGTCCAGTCATCCTCGGGATGGAATACCCTCGGCCCATAACCATCGGGTTGGAATGCCCACATATTACGAGTCCAATCATCCTCGGGATGGAATACTCACGGCCCACAACCATTGGGTTTGAATGCCCAGGTCTATTGGCTCTCGCACAAAGCAGATAAGCCTCAACCACTAATCAAACATGTGCACATATATCAGATAATCACATAACAATCTATAGACAGACAAACTGATCTAACAGATCATAACATAATAACATCCTATCTACCAGGATACCGATCTAACATATCATAATAGCATAATAACATCTTATCTACCAGGATACCGATCTAATAGATCATACGATACTCGAGCATATATAACATATCAGGATGCCAATCCAAAAAGGGTCGACCTTGGTTCCTTCGACCCTTGAGTATAGTGAGGAAAACTCACCTCACACTGCTGAAGTCCCGCGAGTAAAACCCTAGCTGCTGGATGATAGATTCCCGAACTGTCAACATCAAACAACACCCAATTAATAATTGGCTTCCAATACATAGCCATAAGTCCATGCTTGGGGTAAAAGAATACTTTACCCCCAACCTAGGTTGATTCAAGCCCAAGGCCCAACTCACACTCCAAAGGCCCAAAAGTCAACCAATGGACCAAAGCCCAACATATGGCCTAATTTTCCAAATTGGGCCCAAACCTCTTCATGGTCTCATCTTAAGGCCCAACCATTTATTCTAGTCCTAACACTTGGCATTCGGATGGTCCAATATCTCAAAATCATCAAGGCCCAATTATGGCCCATCTATGGCTCAATATTCCAAATTGGGCCCAAGTCCCTCACATGGTCCTTACCCTAAAGCCCATCCAAATATTTTAGTCCATTTACTTGTTCTTGTATAGCCCATCAATAGCCCAATAGAAAGGCCCAACTCAAGGCCCAAGCGAAATTAGGGTTTTTACATAAAATGACGATTAGGGTTAAGTGTTTCTTACTTAACCCATTAAGGACTTAATCCATTAAGTCCATCACTCTACTAGATAAATCATACGGTGTGATCGGGTGTAATTCATAATTCAATTCCAATGGCCCAAAACGCGGCTCCCGATAAGTCCAAATTAAAATTTCCAATATTAGGGTTTTCTAAACCCTAATTAGGGTTTCCAACCCAAAACACACCAACTAGGCCCAAAAGCTAAGTCTTTAGATCAATTAGGGTTTCATTAGGTCAACTAGGGTTTCATAAGTCGGGCACCACCCACTACCACCTCGGGTAGTGGTGGTCAACGGCGGCTCACGGCGGTGGCCACCACCTCACGGTGGTGGTTATGGTTCTAGTCCAATTATGTCTAAACATCCCAAAAGCAGTCTAAACACAAGCAAAAGCACACCGCCACCCAACACGGCAGCTGGTGGTGGCAGAAGGCGGCAGCCACCACCTCACGGTGGTGGTTATGAGTTTTCTTTGATTATTCCGTCACCGATTACAATTTTACAATACAATGCCCCAAAATAAACACACACACAATAAGATAAACACACACATAACCACCCTTGTGGTGGCCAGCGGTGGTACAAGGCGGCAACCACCACCTCACGGTGGTGGTGGTGGCTGTTCTCGTGAATTCCGGCCAAACATCACCACATACAACACACACAAACTGCTTTTTTCGCAAAAAGAACCCCGCCACCCACCTGGTGGCGTACGGCGACGACAGCATGACGGGAAGGCGACAGAAGCGGCAGTTTGCGATGACAGCCACCACCTTACGGTGGTGGCAGTGGTTTCTCTTGATCCTCTGCCCAACAACACATCAACACATGCACGTACATCATACGGTGGACGATGGGGAACGAACCGTTGCAACAGCTACGCCTACAGATGCATCGTCGGCGACAACAACGACTTGGAGGACAGCAGCGACGGAACAGCAGCGCTTACGAAAGCTGGAGCAGCGACACATGAACACGATAGCTCTACAAGATGGAAAACGATGACCAGAGCAACAGCAACGAGCCATACGGCGACGACGACAACAATGTAACAATGGAGTGGGTTTGGCGGACGGTGACGGACGTGACTTGAGCAGTAGCAATAGAGGACGGAGAACGACTAGGCGAATGGTGGCGGTTTTTATGACTCCAATAGTTGTGGCGACGCTGGTGATTGAAGAAGGAGGGTGGCGGCCGGTGGTAGGAGGCATAAGGTGGCGGCTGTGTATCCTCTTAGGTTTAAGGTTTCGGGAGGGTTATATACCCGACCCCCTTAAACTTGTTGCCATAATGACAGGAATGGCCCCTCCCCATAAGGATCTTTTCAATCAAGGCCCATAATTTACTCTTCATACCCCTGCTCCCATAATTCTTTTCATATTAAGTCCAACAATTACCAAACAACCCCTTAGCCTCCAAAATCACTTCAAATTAAGTCCCAATAATTTACCAAGTAGTCCCCGCCTTCATAAATGTTTACCAAACCAATCCGGAACTTACACTTTTAACCCCCAACTTCTAAAATTATGACAGTTAACTCCTCGAAACCAACGCCTTGCTAAATTATTATTGATTTTACGGCTACTAATCGTTCATTAATTTGTTTATTTATTTATTTAATAAACAGGGTGTTACAACTGTCCCCTACTTAAATTAGCTTTCATCCTCGAAATCATTCCTTATCATTCCTTACACGCCAGACAACTTGAACTACATGGCCACAATCCTGAGCATAACCCCAGCCTTCCCAAGGCAATCAAAACTAACCCTAACAGGGTTTTAAAACCCATAAAGATGGACGAATTCCTTGCATTATGATCACATTACTCAATCTGAAATCTGCAGTCTCGAGATGGTCTGACTCCCTGACAGACCGCCTACACTGAATCACTACCGAGTTCATTGCACTTATCTCCCAACTGGCTACTCAACTTATGATAACCTGAGGTTCCTACTAGAAGACAGAGTCACATACCAAATTTCCATGCAGTACACTTATACTTGACATAAAACTCATCCGGAATACCGGATTCCTGCCTGGTTGCTGAACCAACGAGCAATCTTACAGTCGCTCCACGCGACCTCCGAAGGAAACTTCGACTAGCAATAACTGCCCTAACTATATCACCACTAATAGCTCCATTAATCCTTCTAGTCCATCCAATCGTAATAGCCTGACAACCTGTTGCCATCGAATCAAATACGAAAAGTGAACGCTACCAGAATACTATAGTCTTAAATCATGCCCGGTCCCCAACGACCTACCATTTCCTGATTCCAATCATGTCGTTGTCTACCCACAATCTTACGAACTGGCCTACCCTGGTCTAATCATCTGAAAGAATTCGTGAATGCTACGGGTCATTCTGCAGTCTCATAACACCTTCCATACTATCTAATAGCTTGTGAATGCTACAGCTACCCCCGCAGTCTTACAACACTTTCGCCCTAACACAACCATAGCCTGATGCCTTACCCTCAATCTATCAATCCAATTACCCTCAGAGTTGAGCACACACTCGACCGAACACCCAAACTGAACTCAATTCATGATTAGAACCCCAACCTGATTCCCAAAATTCTTTTATCAAGCGCCAAGCAGATTCAATTCACATGCTGGGAAGTTTTACCAAACTCCAAACTCACACAACCCTCGAACCAAACAGCCACCGGGCCACCTTCCTCCCTGACGAGAATGTGAAACTTATCCCAGTTTCAAAACCGCTCCTGCTTCTGAATCCCAGGATCATTCTCCCCCGCTTTGATTCGACTAAATTCTCAAAGCACACGAGGATTGCAGGACTCCCAATCCTTCTTTTCTTTTTATCAGTCGACCCGATGGTAACCATCGCTTACCAATGTTAGTGTTCCATCAATAGCTGAACCCCAAAAGTCCACACAACTTCTAAAGACCAAATGACACTTCCTGAATCCCAACGTAACGGACAACCCCTGATGCTTGAAATGATACCGCACTTAAATCTTGAAGCTCAATGACAGATGCTCCAACCAATACCTCAGCAACAAGCCACTTCCCTTAGTGCTTCCAACAACCAATCAATAACGGTTAGTAAAACCACTGAATCCTGACAATGTTGAATTAACCATCCTGTGGGACCCTCTCCGCAGACCTCCCACATAATACCCCTCTTCCCAAGGTGCTCCAAACAAACCTCCTGCTCTCGGGCTTTAGAAATCGTATCATTCAGGGTCTCGCACCCTGACTCACTCACCAGCTCAGTCGTCCACAGCTGAACTACAGTAGTTGAAGCAACCTCTGCCCTAAACCGGGCTACAAACTACTCCCAAGACATAGTCAAAAACTCTTAACCATCGTAGTCTGTCAAACTCCTTGCTTAATGTTGGTTGTGCACCGACCTGACCATAAATAACATAGGCTTACATTCTAGTTTTATTTGTGGTAAGGCTTATGTACAGTACTAAACTTAGTTGAGGTGTTTGACCTAATGGGTTAAGTTTGTAGTTGTAGTTGGAGGTATGTTAGAATTTTATTAAGTGTTCTCATCGCGGGTCAGAGTATATATATATATATATATATATATATATATATATATATATATATATATAACTCTTATATATTATTATATATATATATATATATATATATATATATATATAACTCTTATATATTATTATTATTGGTGGGGTTTGCACTATTATTATTAGTTTTTGTTTTGTACTCCAAGTCTACCAAGTACGGATGATGGCCAGACGGGAAGCACCGGAGGGCGGGATCATTTTAGCATATAATTGTTCTGAAATCCAGCAAACCAAGCGGACCTTCGAACCAGTTACCTCTCCCGTAAATAATCAAGAAGTAGGGTAATTAATAATAATACTCTTACTAGGAGCTTATTGCTATAGTTGTATTCCTCTTTCGAGGATCCGAGTTCTCTATAGCCAATTTAGCTCTGATACCAATCTGTCACACCCCCGGCCGAGGCGGCAAAACACGTTAGACTATGCAACTTAGTTTATTGATCACATGTAAACTAAATATATAGCACAAATACAACAATAACAAAATGGTAGTTGTATTTCATCTTGATGTTTGAATACAAGGTTCTTATAGATAAATATAAAGTACATGTATTGCTTCTACAACTAGATAGATATAACAAAAACTAGTAAAACTAAGTTGCCCGTAATCCATGACTATTCCATCATCCGAGATGCTTGTTTAGTGATTTTCTGAGAATACATGTAGTTTCGAAGGTCAACAGAAGGTTGGTGAGAGTTACAGGTTTTCTGCTAACAACAGTAGTGATACTTTTAAAACATTTAAAAGTATTTTCTTTGTAAGTAAACCATACTTGAAAACAGTTTGTAATGAACCTTTTAAAGAACTTTTTAAAACCAAAAGTTGTCTTTGCATAAGTATAACCATACTTCAAACTATGTTTGTAAATAATATTTGAATGAACTATGAAACATATATGTGTTGTTGTATAAGTAAAACCATGCTTAAAACTATATTTGCAAAGAATCTCTAAATGAACTTTGAAAACCATATCTATGTTGTTGTATAAGTAAAACCATACTTAAAGCAATTTTGTAGTGAGGGAAACCAAGCCTGTGGTTTTGTAGAGAGAGAGAGAGAGAGAGAGAGAGAAAGAAAGAGAAAGAGAGAGAGAGAGAGAGAGAGAGAGATTCTAGTTAATGTTTATAGGGCGTCATATAAACGAGCTATGTGACTGAATGTACCCCGCACGGCGTTTCATTGTATGTCGTAGTAATGATTATAGAGACTTATCACCCACTACGATTGATCGATCGAGGTTGTAGCTAGCAACCGCGGGTGGGGATGTCAACCCCGTATAGATCTATACATACGTATCTCACTCCGAGGATTAACGGTTATAGTAGTGTGAGTATGCTAAGTATTTAAACCTAGTGAATGAATAGTGTCTCACTATAAAGTCCTTAACTAAGGTGTATGAATAGCTCTCAGCCCTAACTTATAAGTAAAGAAGTCACTAGGCATGATGATTTGTATATAGTTCATAAAAGCCAAGTATGTTTAATGTATACATAAAAGTGTAATGTACTCGCTTTTATAAAGGGGTACGTTTCAAGTAGTGATCATAAGTACATGTATAAACTCTAAGTTATAATAATTATAATTTGTATAAATATGTATTTAAACATATATGTGTGTGTGTGTGTATATATATATATATATATATATATATATATATATATATTAGTTTTGAAATACTATAAATGTGATAATGTCACATATCATATATATATATATATATATATATATATATATATATATATATGTATTTGAAAGACAAAACAGGAAAATTAATCTAAAATGTCGATTCTATCCCTGTTTTAAAAAAAATTATAGAAAAATCATCGCGAGTCGGAATTAGGATCCGTAAACTCTGAAGGTTTAGAAATTGAGTCTACTTTGTCCCTAATTTTCCCTGACCTAATATGAACACTAACTAAGGTGAAAATGACTGTTTTTACAGACTGGTTCGAAAAGGGACTGCAATGATATGAAGTTTTGTAAAAATCGTAATAAATTGTAGAAAAATTGTATCAACGTGTGCGGGTAGTCACTGAAAAGGTATCGATCTGAAATACTTTCATACAAAACAGTTTTTCCAACCATATGGTTTAAGATGGGCAAAACAGGTCTTGAACATACCATAATTTTCACATAAAATCTTAGCATTTTGCAGTATGTTTTCAAGAGTGTTTTTTGCCTAAGAGAAATATGTTAACGCATGTATTCTCCCCCCCCCCCCTTAAATATATAAAAACTTTAAAATGGGGCCATAAGCACTCATCTTAGTGACAAGAATTCGGTTCAGAATGTGATTTATGGGAAGCACCGCGAAATGACACCTAAAATAGCAACGACTTCTAATCTTGGTTTGGACTCGAAATAATACCACAAAACACACTAAAACTCGATGCTAGGGATTGGAAATCACCACAAAATAATTGGGAACACAAGGTGGAAAAAGAAAAGGTGGTGGTCGAAGGCTGCCCAACGGTGGCAGCCGGTATTTTGGCGGTGGCAACGGTCGGCTCCAGGTGCCTTGTTGCCGCGATTTTCTTCTTCTTTTCTGCCGGTGGTGGACTAAGAGAGAGGGAGGAGGAATGACAACATGTGTAGGGGGTTTGGGGCTGTTGTTGCTCGACAAAACATGTAGAGAGGGATGGTTCCGGTGGTGATTTATGGCGGTGAAATGGTGGTTCTCGATGGTGGGTTCCAAACCAAGAAAAGAGAGAGAATGGATAGGGGAAAGTAAGGGATTGATGGTTGGTTAATTGGTGCTCAAATGAAGAGCCCAAGCTCCCCTTTTATACAAACACAACCATGATTGTACTTAGGGTGAGGAGTGTGCTCCAAAGAAGTAATGGAAGGGAAGAAGCACGTGGGCAAGATAAGGAAGGGAAGGAAATGTTGATTTTTTCTTCATGCATGATAGGGTGGGCCATGGTCACGTCACACTTAGCAAAAAGTCCCAAAAGCTCCCAAAAAGACATCTTGGTTTGTGTGCCCAAATCCCGACACCTAATATTTTTTTCGAAAGTGTCGTATGATAGAGTAGAGTTCAATGATTCCAAAAACCCGAACGAATTACTTTTTCGACTTGTAGAACTCCCTGAAATCGCATTTAAAGTTTCACGTCTATTTGACCCAAAACGTCTGATTATTCGACTTTTGCAAAAAATATTTCGAGTATGTAATTAACTATTTGACCATAGTCTGAGTCCAAAACGCTCTCGGAAGTTCCATCTAAGGTGTGCAAGTGCCTCAACAAATAGAAACGGTTTTACCAGTTTAAAGAAAATCAGTGTTCTATAGGTTTGTTTTCTTATAACTGTTGTATCTTTTGCATACGGACTCCGTTTTGGACGTTCTTTATATTTTTGGAAACAGGTAAACATATACTACGAGAGTAGAGTGCTTGCTTCGCTTGCAATTGCTTAATACGAATTTTTAATTTTTCATACGTATTAACTAGGGTTGCAGTTTGAGTTGTTTGATTCGTTTGAGATTTTCTACAATTGGAAGTAAGATGCCATCTGGTATCTTATAATAGTTGTAATGACAATATATATATATATATATATATATATATATATATATATATATATATATATATATATATATATATTTCAAAATATGCATTATAGCTCAATAGGTCAGATTACAAAGAGGTTTGTGGTGAACTGATTGTCTATAGTTTTAGACCTAAATTTCAGGATGTCACACGTGACAACTGGGAGATGCCCGACTGTTTTGTTAAATGAGGGCCACGACATGGTGATGGAAGGCCACGACATGGTGGTTGACTAAAGTCAATGTTGACCGTTGACTTTTTGACTTGAGTTGACTTTTGGTCAAACTCCTAGTTTTGGAAGAAGAGCTAAGGGCTTACCTTGTGTAAATGCATAGGTGGTGCATGACATTAGTATTTCTAGCAGTGAGAGCAGTAGGAACTGAGTATCGACTGAGATGTGAGTTTTCTCATTGTACTTGTGGGTTGAAGGCATCAATGCCAGCCCATTGGATTATGTTATGTAAGATGTTAGTTGTCTTTGTGACTCTTGCATGTATGATTGGGTTAAAACATACCCCGGGGCTGGGCCCATGATTGTATGTTTGGGTTGAAATAAACCTTAGGATGAGCCCATGATTGTATGTTTGGGTTGAAATAAACCCCAGGGATGGACCTATGATTGTATGTTTGGGTTGAAAGAAACCCTATGGCTAGGCCTATTATTGCATGTTCAGGTTGAAACATACCCGAGGGTTGGGCCCATGATTGTATGTTGGGTTGGAATATACCTTAGGGCTAGGCCCAACTATATGTATGGTATATGATATTTTTGGGGAACTCACTAAACTTTATGCTTACGGTTTCGGGTACTTCCGGTATTATCCATTATCTTGTTTAAATCCATCCCAAAACACTTCACTAGATCAGGAGATCCACCATTGTACGTATGTCCATCATCGAAGGAAAAACTAAAGCTCAAATAACGTCATCGCCTTTACCTATAATATACTTTGGAAGAAGGAATGATGCTACTGATTGATGATGACAACGAAGACGATGATAAATAAGAATGTGATGATGATGATGATGATGATGATGAGAGGTAAGTAGCGACCTACTTTTTTAAGAAAAAAATAAAAAAATTAGGAAGGATATTATGGTATTTTTATAAATATTTAATTCTTGTTATTAAGAGAGTTAGAGTTAGAGTTAGACAAAAGAACCAACCATGTTATTTTTAAACTACATCGGCATATTTGAAGTTTTTTTTGAAAGTTGTCCTCAATATGCCATTTCTTAAAAAGCATAAGGACCGATTCTGTAATGTTGTCTATACTTTATTTTTGTTTGAGGAGCAGAAACTGACACCATTTAGTGATACATCACTTTCTTTCTTAGTGATGCCATGTGATTTTGGGTGGCATCTCTCGAAGGAAGAGTCTCACCATAAATTACCATTTTGGATTTGCCGACTTCTTCCCACTCTTTTCTGTATGATTTTCATTCTCCCTCGTTTTTTTGCATATCTTATTCTAGAGTATATAATCCAATGTTCCATTCAATCAATTTTGTAAACACACAGTCGAGTTTCTTAGGAAACCTAATTTAGATGTTTTCTAGTCATAAATGCAGGTTCAATTTTGCGGGTATAAAAGTGAAAAGATGAAGGTGCATCAGTTCAATCATGCTTGATCATCAAAGAGTGTGACATTCAGCAAAAGAGAAAGGTATCATTTCTTTCTTTCGAGTACGGTGATTATGTAAGCTAGCTAAAAACTACTTTATGGAGACAAGAGTTATTATCCCGTTCATGGGTTTGTTTCTGCTGAGACTCATCGAAGCTCTTATGCACACCAACTGTTTGTGAAAAGTCCTGTGAGGTGCATCATTGTATGTTTTGCGAAGTTCCCAGTCAGAAACCAGTTTATTCAGTTCTTGTAATGTGAGTGGAAAGAAGATGAGAGCTTCAAGCTGTGTAGGACTTGGTTTGAGCCTTGTTTTTGGGTGTCTGTTACTAGCTCTTTTCGCTGAGCTTTACTATCTGTTATGGTGGAAGAAAAGGGTAACTAACAGAGATATGATTCAAGAAAGTTACAATAGTCCAGCAAGAGAATTCTTCTACATGTTTTGTTGGAAAAAACCCTCATCTTTGACCTCCAATAGTCTAACAACAGACACCCAAGTTCATGAACCACAAGCATCATCTTCAGCTCACATATGGCTCAGAGCATTTGGTGAAGAACAAGAACATGACAACAACATCACAGTTGACTCTGAAGTCTTACACTCTGTCCCACCAAGATTCCTTTTCACAATCAATGAAGAAACAAAAGAAGATTTGGAATCAGAAGAGATGAGTAAGAGAGGATCAAGAAGAAGTTTAAGTGATGTCGTTTCAGTGGATACACCATTTTTCACCCCACTTGCTTCACCACCATACTTAACACCTCCTATAACACCTGGAGATTATTCTTATAGAGCTTTTAGTCCTCTTTTTGAGGCATCAAGTGATTCAGAGTTCAACAGGATATGGGCTTCACCACCTCCTAAGTTCAAGTTCTTGAGAGACGCTGAAGATAAACTTCAAAGAAGAAAAGAAATCGAAATTTTTCAAGACGATGATGGAGTGAAAGATGATGAAAATGGTTCTTTTATCACATTAATTGTGTCCAAAAACAAAGAGAGGGAGGATTAATCATTGCTTAAAGTACAATCACGTGTCATCTCAAAGAATCACAGTGACTTCAGGCTCTCCATAGGTACTTTATTATTATTTGTGCAAATTTTTTATATATATTTTTTGAATGAATTTTAGAGAAGTTTTAACCCATTACTTGTTTATTATTAACTTTTAATTTTAATTAAGTTCCATCTCAAAAGAAGCCTCTCTGAATTTGCTGTCAGTCACTTTACTGAAAAATGCTGCTCTACATTTGTGTTCTTGAAAAATTATTGCATGACTTTCTAATTTTTAATTTAGTGTCTTTTTAGAAGAAAAGATTCAAGTGATTCAGTTGCTTTTAACATTAAATAAAATAAAACCTGTGAAATAGTAGCATCCAGTGGTTATTCACAAGGTGGGGGACAACATTCTTGTACAGACTGCAAGTGAAGGTGGGGGTGGGGCCATGGAAAAATGGGAGTGCTTCTTTTGTTTTAACTTTTAATAATAATCTTAATGTTTACCTCTTTTTTACACTCTGATCCATTTAATTTATTTTGTTTGGTTGAAATAAATGCAATTTGGTGGTATATAAAAGTGTATTTTTATAATGATACGATGCAAGAATCTTATAGATGGATGCTGTGAAAAATTGTAACATTTGCTAATGGTTAAAGTTGTAGTCTTGGATGAAAACACCACTAACAGAAAATAGTTTACAAAAATGATATTAAGGCCACATTGAAGATATATATTCTAACATTCTCCTCCTAAATCATTTATCATAAGTTTGGCTAAGTATGAACTTTCAACGTTTTGCATTCATATAGCAAAAAGATATAGTTATATGTGTCATCATCAACATTAGACCTCATCAATTATACTATATGATATTAACACAATGATTTGACATTGCAATAAACTAAAATCACCAGTACAATAAATCATATAAATCTGTCCACAAATCTAATCACAAGTGTGCGCAAATCACAATTGTACACAATAATGAATAATATGATGGAACCACAATTATAGACAATAAAGCAATGTGCTCCGAAAATTACATAAAAACCCATTTTAATGACATGTTCTTGGAACCTTTTGGGTTGAAGAGTTTGCGTGATCGGATCCCTTAGCATATGGTGAGTGCTAATATAAGAGATGCAAAGGTTGTTTTCTTATACTTGTTTCTTTACAAATAAATACTTTGTATCAAGATACTATCCGACCCCACTTGAACTATTACTATCGAAAGACCAACAATAGTGAAATTGTCACAATATATATTCAATGGTCTTGATATGGTATTCATGATTTTGAGTCTTCTTATGAGATTGACATGTTGCATCATAAACAACATACTCGACCATCATAGTTTTTTTTTTTTTTCTTCTGGAACGGCTAACGCACGTATTCACTAATCTTAGTTCTAAATCTACTCATTTGTATACAACTGGACTTGAACCCTCAACTTTTTGGGGAGGGGCACATTTCCACCACACCTCATAGCTGAGGTTGTTTGTGAGTTGTTGATGACACCTTCATGTCATGGTCCCACTTGATAACATAAAAATATATCCCAAACTTTGACTTTTTTAGAACAACAAACACACCTAGTACTTTACTCTTAATCTGCATTTTTTGGTATTTGAATCCTAATGATGATTACTTGAGATTTAATGTGTTTGCTAAAAAATAGAATCGCATGATATTCATCCAAATTCTAAGTTATGTTCAAATGCTTATAAACTTGTTTTATGTTTTTATTTCAAATATTTAAGTTGTTAACCACCACCAAGATGACCTAGTGACTGATTACTTGCGATTTAATATATTTGGAAAAAAATGCTAGTAGCTGAAGTTGGAGATAGAAGTTATAACTTTTATTTGTAGTCGGAGATATAGCATTTAGTTGTGTTAAAATGTTTAATTAAATTATCTATAAACTTTTGAAATTTGTAAAATTATATAAAATGACACATAAATTATGAGCTTTGAAACTGAACTGTATCTCTATCATTCACTATGTAATGTTTATATATACAAGTAGAAAACTAGAAAGGAGATATTTACGGCTATACTAGAGCTAAGACTATTCTGACTATTTGACCATTTGACTTTATCAAATACACACGTTTACCACTTTGTTATTACCCCCCGGCAAGTTCAAGAGCGGGACGAACTTGTAACTTGGAACGAAGATACATAACTCGGTCTTTTCCCAGCGGTTTGGTGAATATGTCTGCAAATTGATCCACAGAGGAGACATGACAAATTTTTTAGTTGACCAGCCTCCACCTGTTCTCGAATAAAATGGAAGTCCAAGGCAATGTGTTTGGAACGGGTACTAATAACAGGATTTTTAGTCAGGAAAATAGCTCCGACATTGTCACACAACAATAATGGTGGGATGTTGATTTGAGCTTGAAGGTCAGATATCAACTGCTTTAACCATAACAACTCAGCTGTGATGTAAGCAAGAGATCTATATTCAGCTTCAGTGCTGGATCGAGTAACAACTTTTTGTTTCCTTGATGTCCAACTAATGAGATTTGGACCATGAAAAATGGCAAATCCATACTGAGAACGGCTGTCATCTAGATCTGAATTCCAACCAGAGTCAGAGAAGGCATGTAGACCTTTAGCATTGGTTGGTTTGAAATGTAGACAATGATCGAGAGTGTCATTTAGATAACGCAAGATTCGTTTAACAGCCTGCCAATGGTGATTTGTTGGAGAATGCATAAACTGGCACACACGGTTAACAGAATAAGCAATGTCTGGGCGTGTAATGGTAGCATACTGAAGAGAGCCCACAACTTGGCGATATAGAATAGGGTCAGCAAAAAGATCTCCATTCTTTTATAGACGATTGTATGGATCTGCTGGAGTAGACACGAGAGATGCTTCAGACATGTTGCTTCTATGTAGAACATCCCTTATGTAGGCCTTTTGAGATATTGTAATTCCGGACTTGTGTCGAGTGATTTGAAGACCAAGGAAATAATGCAAATCGCCAAGATCTTTTAGTGAAAACATGCGATTGAGGTTGGTGATGAACTGATGCATGTGGATGTCATTTGTTCCTGTCACTATCAAATCATCTACATAGACAAGAACGTAAATAGTAGATGATGAAGAAATATGAACAAAAAGGGACGTGTCTGACTGACATGCTCGAAAGCCATGAGTAATCAGATAATGCTTGAGTTTGGTAAACCAAGCTCGTAGAGCTTGCTTAAGACCGTATAATGCCTTGTTTAACCGACATACATGCTGAGGTTTTGATTTGTCTTCAAAGCCTTTAGGCTGTGTCATGTAGACCGTCTCCGATAAGTCACCATTTAAAAACACATTATTTATGTCAAGTTGTCGAATACGCCAACCTTGTGAGAGAGCAATGGAGAGAACTAAACGTATTGTTGTTGGTTTAATAACAGGATTGAACGTGTCAAAATAGTCTACTCCGGCCTCTTGACTAAATCCTTTTGCGACCAAGTGTGCCTTGTGTCGGTCAATAGTGCCATCAGTTTGTAGAGATTTGAGATCACAATGTGAGCCCTTTTTCAACAATGACTCTATTCCGGCGTTCAATAGCACAATTCTGTTGTTGTGTATAAGGACAAGAAATTCTATGAAGAATTCCATGGTTTTTAAGAAAGGTCGAAACATTTCTGTATTCACCACCCCAATCAGTTTGTAGAGATTTGAGATCACAAGAAAATTGTGTTTTAATCATGGTTCTGAATTGCAAGAAGGTAGAGAATACTTGTGATTTATGAGTTAAAAAATAAACCCATATGAACTTAGTGCAATCATCCATGAACAGAACAAAATATCTATGACCATTTAAAGAAAAAACTGGGGAAGGGCACCAAACATCAGAATATATTAATTCAAAAGGTTTTGTAGAATTAACATGAGATATGGGGAGATGAAATCTATGACTTTTTCCAAGTTGACACAAATCACAAACACTTGGAAATTTATTTGATGAGACTGGAAGATTAAATGAAGATACTAAACGCCGAAGAAGAGGTTCATGTGGATGAGCAAGCCGCCTATGCCATCCATGGAGGGAGGTGTGAATACCAGAGAAGGTTGTGTGAGAAGTGTTGGGGTGAGGCAACTGATACAAGCCTTGACTTTTATCCCCCTTGATGATTGTTTTTCCCTGCAATGTCTTAACAGTACAATGATTACGCCAAAATTCCATGTACACATCATTATCATCTGTTAATTTAGACACACTGAGTAGATTTTTAGTGAGTTCAGGAACAACAAGCACATTTGACAATTTTAAATTAGGCAAAGAAGTTGAGCCAACATGAGAAATAAACAGATGGTTACCATTTCCTACTTGAAGTTTATCATCTCCTTGGTAGTTGTCTGCAATATTAAGTTTGGAAACATCAGGAGTGACATGATCTGTGGCTCCGGTATCAAAGTACCATGTTGGGTCCATGGCTGTAGCAGATGGGCTGTGTTGAGCTACATGAACCTGTCTTTGATTGTTTCGTGGATTAGGCCTACTTGAGGGAAAATCAGTCTGGTTTGTCCTTTGCCAGCAGTCAATAGCTTCGTGCCCTGTTTTGTTACACAGTTGACAGACTGGACGACGGCGTCGTGAGTCTGAGTTGCGGGATGACTGAGATGAGTTTGAGCCTGTGATGTGTTGTGGGAAGCTGAGCGTTTTACTGTGAGAGCAGCAGCAGTAGAGGATTGTGGTACAGAGGCAACACGAAGATGTTATTGTTCGAGTCTTGCTTCTTCCTGGAGTAATAACCCTGTAAGGTCATCAACAGTGAGAGCTTCCGACTTCATCATAAACGATGTAGTGAATGGACCGTAAGAGGAGTCAAGTCCACCAAGAATGTAGTTAATCAGGTCCTCATCGGTAACTGGATAAAGATTCTCAGCTAAGGAATCAACAATCGAACGTTTTCGCTCAATATATTCGATTATTGACATAGACCCTTTATTAAGGGACTGGAGTTAAGACCTGAGTTGCATACGAGAAGCCCTAGTTTGGGCTTGAAAAGTTTTCCCAATGATTTGCCACACTGTGAAAGATGAAGTTGCGCGAGCAACGAGAGCAAGAGCTGTTTCTGACAAGGTGGATTTTAGCCACAAAAGAACAAACCGATCACGCCTTTTCCATGTGGCGTATTCAGGATTTGGTGTAGTTGTGGCAGGAATGGCAGCAACCGCAGGTGAGGTAGCAGTGGCTGGAACTGCTTCAATCGCAGGTACAGTGAGAATTTCCGGTGGTGGCTGAGGATTCAAGACGAATTCCTCCAACTCAAAAGCTTCAAGTGCCGAAACAATGGTGGTGCGCCAGAGTGGATAGTTGGTTCGATCAAGTTTGATAGTGATTGTAGGGATCTGAAAATTTAGGTTAGTGGCGGTGGTAGTGGCTAAATTGAGAAGATTAGGGCTTCCAGAAGCCATCAAAGAAGACAAAAGGAAGAAGAATCTGTGGGGTTTTTAGAGTAATCAGAGCTCCGATACCATATGAGCTTTGAAACTGAACTGTATCTCTATCATTCACTATGTAATGTTTATATATACAAGTAGAAAACTAGAAAGGAGATATTTACGGCTATACTAGAGCTAAGACTATTCTGACTATTTGACCATTTGACTTTATCAAATACACACGTTTACCACTTTGTTATTATAAATAAAAAGAATACATGATTTTTAGAGGCAACATAGTAATTTTGTCACAATAAGATTCAATATATTTTTTTAAAATATTACTTGAAATTATTCGTGAGTTACAGTTTTTTATATAAAATAATAATTATAAAGAGCATTTTATTTAATTGAATATTTTCTTTAAGGATAAAAATTCAACCTCTTAATAACTTTAAATAAAATCTTATGGTAACTCACTCTTCAAGAAAAATGTATTAAAATTGTTACTGTGATAATAGATTTTTAAGAGATATTGATTATGAACTCAATGGCCAGAAAAACAAAATTGGGTCTCACATTATAATCATGTTTTCCGGAAATATCATCATGACTATGACTATGATCTTGAGAAAATGTCATTTTTGAAATTTGATTTCAGGTGCTTCGAAAATCAAAATTTGTGAAGTTGACACATAATTTCCAAACAAGGTTCGAAAATGAGGCTTTGAAATTCAGTTTTTTGGTGTAAATCAACCTCAAAATTACTTTTATCATAATTTTTGAACTCGTTTCTAACTTTTTGAACTAGCTTATATTTCTAAGAATATGTTCTTTGATATAAACTTATTTTGAAAATAACTTTTTGTGGTAATTTCATATTTTAATTATTATTTTCAAAGTATTTTTATGTGAAAATGTGGTTTGAAAATTTTGAAGATATCCAAAATTTTCGAAAATATTTCTGTTTCTAGTCTATTTAAATTACATTTTAGTTTATGTAAGGTTACGTTTTCGGTCTATTTAAGGGAAGATTTTATGTGATTTAGTACATTTACAGTCTATGTAAATGGTCATACAAACCTTCTTAGTGAGATGTGTGTAACGCCCTCTTTACAGGCATAAACTATTTAATTTAATTTGGATGGTTCAAGTTAAGATTTAGGAATTGTAGATTGTTGTGCCGAGACCAGGCCTAAGTCACGTTGTGATGGGTGCACCGAGACCAGGCCTAAGTCACGTTGCCAGGGCCCAAAACCCCAGATCTCGGATTTTGAGCCTTATAAATAGAATGTTATGTCTAGAGTTTGTTCAACCCTCTGGCCCCATCACTCTCAGAGCATTTCCACCAAACCCTAGCCTCATTTTGTGTTGCTTGAGCTTATCTTGGTTGTTCTTACACTTTGAAAGAGAATTTTGTGCTCTTGGTGAAGCAAGATGTCAAGAAGCAAGTTAGTCTCACCCTTCTGAACACCTTATGGACCTATGTAAGTATTCAAGCTTTGAGCTTTATGAGTCATTATTTCTATATCTAAGGTTTTATGCTTATATTAGTGATTTATTTGATGTTGAGTTGTTGTTTGAAGAGCTCCAACCCTAAAGATTGAGTTTTATGTATTTGAACCCATTATGCTTTTAAGATGAGAGTTCTATATTAAAAGTTGGTCCATACATGAAGATACGAGCTTTTTGGTCCCATTCTTGACCTAGACTTGGATTGATAGTGTTATGGGCATGCAACTGGATAAAGTCAGAAACTTTATCCATTAAGACCATATTTTAATAAGTTATGGAGGTTTAGAGCTTAAGTCTTAAAGGATTAAGACTTGGTTTAAATGTTGTCTGATCTGTGAGGCTTGCGTCGTGAACCTAGTGTGTGTAGCGCTGCGACTTTCGAGCAAATTGCGACTATTTTATTGCATAACAGTTAGCGATGTGACCCTTTCTTGGTCGCGGCGAGAGGACGTGGCAAGTTGACTTTTGGTTAACAATGTCTAGATTAGGTCTTGGAGGGGAAAATGGTCTTTTGCTCCTAGACTAGCTATTATTAGACCAAGACTTGCTAAGGAAGTGTGAATTATATGATTACCTTAATTATTAAATTAGGGTTAATAGTTTTAGGGAAGACTTGATACCTCTAGCCTGTGTTGTGGATTTTCATCTTGTCTTCAGATCAGGTGAGTTCTCATGAACTTACTTATTATATAGACTATGTGTTTTATGTATGATAACTAGAGATAGACCTCTTGTAGGGAATCTATTTGAATCATATGGATGTATGACAATGATAGTCCTCTTGGAAGGAAGTGGTCAATATTAGGCCAACTAGAGATAGACCTCTCAGATGGAATCTAGTGGACTGGGGTTAGTTATGTTAGCATGTTATCATATGTGTTCAGTTATATGTAATTACTTTTTGATGCTTATGTGTATGATGAGAAATGCATATGATCTGTATAATTGGTGAGTATTATGATTACTCATTAAGCCTTAGGCTTACAATTGCTATTTTATGTGTAGTAGCATATCCTTTAGGTACGAAGGGAAATGAGTTGGCTTGATTGGGATATATGGACATTCTCGGGGGCATGACATCCATTTATGTTTATCTTTTGTGCTTTAGTTTCAAAACAAGAACTTAGCTTCCACGTGTGACAATGTTTTTGTGATACTATGTTTTATGTTGTTATTGATGGAACCCCTGTTTTTGGAAATGTTATACTCTGATTTTGAAAATTTTTAAAGTGGATTTTCAAGATGTTACAATGTGTTGGTATGTATATGTAATAGTTTTTTTTCCCCGAATGAGAGATTATCAAAACAATAGAACCATAAACTTTGTAACTTGTTGAAAGCTATTCGATCGAGGGTTTTTTAGGGATGTGAACCTCAAGAAAGAAAAACTTTCTTGGGTCAAATGGGAGGCGGTTCTTTCTTTTAGAGCGAATGTGAAGTTTGTATAGGCATCGTAATAGAGTTTAATGATATGCTTTTACAAAAAGTGTCGACGAGAGTCTTTTAATAATCCACAAGCATTATGGGCGTTGATTAAAGCTATCCATGGATATATTGGTGATCTAGGTTTGAATAGAGAACACATAAAGAATAACGGTGTTTGGGTGAAGATTATTAGTTCTGTAAATAACATCTATGATAAAGGCATCATCACTCACACAACGTTAAAAAAATAGGAGCTGATACAAATATATATTTTTAAAAGGAAGCATGGTTAGGAAATATATTGTTAATAAATATGTTACCTAGACTATTTAGTCTTAAATTCGAAAAAGATTGCAACATAAATGAATGATGGTTTAATAGGAATTGGACTTTGAAATGGGGGAAAATGATCAGTTCTTGACTCTAGTAACTCTCTTGGATTCAGTTGAGCTCTGTTCGTGGATGGACACTTGGATTTGGGACTTAGGAGACATATATAAATTTACGGTTCGTTCCATGATACTTGATATTGATAATTTCATATTTGTTGACTATACATTTCTACTAGGTGGCTTAAGTTTGTCCTGAAGAAAATTTATTTTCTTATGTGAAGTTTTTTTTTGAATTAGATTCCAAGGCAAACTTGGTTAATAGATGGACTTCCTTCGATTCCTTTCACGGGTTGTAACAATTTTTAAGAGGATGTTGATCATGCGTTACTTTCATGTGAGTGGCGAAGTAGCTGTCAGATGGTATGTCTTCTATTCAGGTTCGAGAAGTATTTGTGTGGGTGGATAGCTTGTCGGAAAGTACCAAGAGAAAATCGGCATTAGAGACAACTTTGATGATTACATTGTGGAACATTTGGAAGTACTAGAACACTTTGGTTTTCGGATCTTGCAAAATTAGAAAGAATTCTATTTTTGATAATATAGTTTCTCTTTCCTTCAATTGGTTTGTTCATAGAAATTGAAAAGTGAAAGTTTATCGGGTCACTTGGATTCAAAACCCAATTTTGATGATGCCTCTCTAACATTTTTTTAGCTCCTTACTTATTTATACAATTAAACTGTTAAAAGAAAAGATGACCCTATGAGTAAATTTGGGCACTAGTTATTTTGGTATGATCTTTCAAAAAAAAATCTTGATTCAGTTTTACAACCGTGATCTTGCAAAGCATAAAACATTCATAGGTAAAATCCCGATCTTACAGGCCTTGTCATAAATAGATGGAAAATAGACTATAAACCAAGTATATTATGGTTTATTAGTTTCAACAAATTTTGTAAAATCTTTGCTTACAATACTTTGGTTTTGTTTGTTATTATCAAAGGTTAACAATAAAAGCATGCAACATTTTTTATGTTGTGATTGGAAAAGTCTTCTATTTAATACCATAATAGAATTACAATAGGAGAAATAACTCTCACAATTAATTATTAAAAAAAATACAACCATCTTTCTAGCACTCACTCTAAATGTTTCTCTTTAACTTTATGTGTTTTGGGATGAAATGTTTCTCTTTAACTTTATGTGTTTTGGGATGCATTACAAGTGATACTACAACATTACAACATGAATGGATTACAATTGATGGTAGACATGCTTTTATAGCCCTACTAACCACGAATGTTACATTCGTCATTTAATGTCTAACCATAGTGGGGTGGGGTGGGGGTAGAGTTTGTCATATTACTCACAACAATATAATGTAAAAAGATATATTTTTTTTTCTTAATTAAAAAGTTGTATTCTTTTATTTTTACGATGCATGACATTTAATTGTTATCAAATGTGTAAGTTGCAAAAATATTATTTTACCATTTTATGTAGGGTAAATAACATAAAAGTCATTAACTTTACATCAAAATTCTAATTTGACACTGTGTTTTTTAACCGGTTGTCTGCTGACGTGATATAATGACGTGTGAGTTCTGATGATGTCACATGTTAACATGGCATGATGACGTGTCAAAATTGAAAAAAAAATGTTATAAAAAAAATACTAAATTTTCACTTTTTTTTTTCAATTTTGACACTCATTTTTTTTGTTCCAAATTGATCATCATTTTTCCAATTTTGTTCGGTTTTGATGACGTAACACTCTATTTTTTTGTTCCAAATTGGACATCATTTTTTATTTTATTTGAAACCATATAAATATTTTATTTTATATTTGAAACCGTATATATATATATATATATATATATATATATATATATATATATATATATATTCATTTCAAAACCATATTTTGTATAAGTACAAAGTTTTTACATTCAAACAATAATGTTATGTATAAATATGAATTAATTATATTATAACCGTTTTTCATGCACCATTGTAATGTTAAATGAAGAAGAAGTATATATGCAAGAACCAAAAATCACGAATATTACAATGAATTTTCCTTTGGTAATTAAAGCGAACACCTGACCCTCGTGTTTCTGAGATCAAAATAGTTTATCTGATTATGCACTCCACACCTCCAAACTCATTTTAAAATTAATATGGTTACAATATAACTAATACATATTTATACAAAACATTATGGTTTGAATGTAAAAAAACCTTGTGTTATACAAACATGTGGTTTTTTAAACGAAAAAAAATTATTTATACGGTTCCAAATGTAAAAAAAATATATGATTTCAAATGGAAATTGGCCAACATTGAACAAAATTGGAAAAAATAATATTCAATTTGGAAAAAAAAATGCAGTGTGAAAATTGAAAAAAAGTGAAAACTTAGTGTCTTTTGTGAAAAAAATTTCAATTTTGACACATTAGCATGTCACGTAATCAAAACTAACAGATCATCGTGCCACATCAGCAGACAACCAGTTTGACCCGTCAAGTGATCAGAATTGTAACAAATTAGAAAACACAGTGTTAAATTTGAGACAAAAAAACACAGTGTCAAATTAGAATATTTGTGTAAACTTAGCGACTTTTGTGCTATTTTCCCTTGTATGTAACGTGTGACTTTAATTGTTATCAAATGTGTAAGTTGCAAACATGAACAACCCAATGAGTATAACAAATCACTTAATAACGATGTGTTACTAAATAACTTATGTATAATTTTTATCTTTGTACGGTGGGGAAACTTAAGTTGATGGTTACGATATGCTCTCTAGTTTATTAAGGTGGGAAAGGAAGGGAAGCTAAAGAAATAAGTGGAAATGTGTTGTTGAACTTTTATTAAGGAAGGAAAATGAATGAATGTGAGGGAAAGGGAAGGAAAAAAGCTACAAAACCATTCATCGATTGGGCGGATTAGAAGATAATGAGAAAGAAATATTCATAAATTACCCTTTTGCCCCAACAACATGTCTTTTCTTTCTAACTATGGGAATAAATGTAAAAGTGTCGATCCTTTCAAAAAACATGTTTTTTATTTTAATGTGTCTAGATGTTAAAATCATGTTTCAGACCTTTAAATCGCTCAAGTTCACTCCCTTCCATCTATGGTTTCTTGTTCATATTTGGCGAGTCTCCGGTCGTCAACCCCTACATACATCAACAATCTCCCACGGAAATCATGTTTACACCCTCAAACTGTGAAAAACCCCTCTTATTAATCCAAAAGAATCAAATTCATTCCATTTCAAAACCATATTCAACATGTAAAATCTCACCACATCTAAATTGCTAAACAGTTGTTGTACAAAGATAAATACTTCAACGTCGTCGGAAAAAAACAAACTAGTTTCTAGAAAGTATTTTAAAGAAATGACACTTTATAGATGGCTTAAGAGTTCCCATTGAAATTATTAATTTGGGCATATTGTGGGAATCTTTTGATAAAGCTCAAGAAGCATATGTGGTTGTACCATCCATTAAATCTTCGAGCTTTGAGTTGAAAGTTGCTAATTTATGTAGAGGGTCGGGTTGGCTCTATTTGCTGTAGTTCGATCCCTCTTTCTTTCTCATTGTCTTTCTACGGACTCCTCTGCCGGCGACGATGACGACTCTTTCTTCTTCTACAACGGAACCGCTTTTTTCTGACACTTCATCTCTATTCTTTTTTGACGAGCAGCCCCTGTTGTCGTCTTATTATGTTTTTATTTTTTGTTCTTTTTTTTATTTTTTCAGTTTAATCATCTCCTCCCGATCAAACTACTAGAAGATGTTAGTGATTAGGGTTAGACTAATACCTATTAAGGTTTAGGTTAGACCAATAACCCATTTTGTATGGGAAATTAAGTAATCTGACCACAATTCAATAGCGTTGAAAACAATAACACAAAAAATTTGTTTTTTAGCAAAAATAATCATTTGGCCCAAAATGAGTATTTGTTAGGGTGCAAAGTCACTCTTGGATGTCATGTGTGAGTACTCATTTGTATGTGTGTAATGAGTTGTCTTTCCTTTATAAGAAAGTGAGTGACACTCATTTTAAGTAAGGAACATTTATGAGAGATTAGTTTAGAGAGAGAATTATTACAAACCCATTTGTACTCTTTCTATGAACTAATGAGAGCTAAACTCATATTTATTTACTCTTGTGTTCTTCATGTTCTTGATCGTTGTATAATTCACTATATCATTTCATATTCCGCATTTGTCATCATAATCAACACCACTACATTTGGTATCAGAGCGGGTGTTCTTGATTTGATCATGAATTGATCCATGATGACATTTTTGATTTGGTGATTCTTCATGACTTTTTGATCTTCGTGTTAAGAGAGTGTTTTGTGTTCTAGAAATCGAATTTTTCCTTGATTTGATCCATAATTCGATTTTCTCTCTCTAGAATACTTGTTTGTGTCACTTTCTCTCTCTAGAAAATTTTCAAGGTTTTGTGATCATGGTGTATTTGGATTATGTTTATTGGGTTGTGATCATTGAAGATGTAAAATACAAAGTCAACAAAAAACAATTATATGGATTATTGTTGAAAGGTGGATTGATTACATGGAATACTTTGGTTTCTTATGAAGGTTTGAAAGATGATCATGGAAGATTAATGTTTCAACGACTTAGGCAGATTGAATGTTTAATCAAAATCACCTTGTCCATGTTAACACGAAGTGGAAATAAAAAGGAAGGAGAAGAAAGAGATTTGTTTAATAAGAAATACATTTCTCTAATTGAAAACCCAAGTTATCTTCATGCTCTTAAGTTTGTTGAAGTTCAAGACTATGGAGTTCAATGTGATGTTCTTGAAGCTCTTGAAGTTCATGACAAGAAGATTCAAGTTGATTCTCATGAAGATGAAAAAGTTTTTTGCTCGATTGGAGTTCAAACCGATGATATTTTGTGTTCTTGTGATTCGTTTGAAGGAATGATTCCTTATCGAAAGCTGTCAATCCAAGAAATTCACAAATATCAAACTCCAAAAGATTTGATTCAAACTTGAAAAGTTGAAGTTGTCAAGAATAAAGTTGTTCTTGAACTCAAATCTTCAAGATGCAAAAAGATAAGAAGGAAAAAGAAAAAGAAGATCAAATGAAAGAACAAGTGAGTTTATTCACAAAAATCGTCAAATGTTGTTGTGAAGCCGAAATCCATGAAGCAAATTTGGGTTCCAAAGTAACAATATCCAAATGTTGCAATAAATTTGAATTCAAAACCCAAAAGTGTTGATGGTTCTTATGAAGATGGTGTTAGATCGTTGAAGAACGAGTTGTACAACACGCATCATGGGTGGTACAATGTTCAAATTGGAGATTTTCTCGTTCCAACAAAAGAACCAAGATCTTCAAATTTTGATTCGTTCTTTGTAAATGGAACTCGGATTGGCAAAAAGGTATCTCAAATTCTCAAATGGATTCCAAAACGTCCATGATTTTGATTCGTGTTTTCTGTTTTTCATTTTTGATCGCTTTGTCTCATTGGATCAAATCCGTTTCTACCCCATTAATTGATCCAATTATTTTGTTTATATCAAAATCCCAAAAATCAAAATCAAATTCAATTTTTTTTTCACTGTTCATTCGAATGTTACTGTTTGTCCTACTCATTTGAGCCTAAAATTTAATCCATTCAATTTGAACCCAAATTCGACATGTTATTGTTCTTGTTTAATCAGTGCCCAATCTCTTTTGCAATCCATTATAGTTCATAACTCATATCTTATCCTCGTATCCGATTCAAAACATCTCCTCATTGAGTTCATACTTCCTTAGTAGTTTTGTTTGTATATCTAATCGATTTCGATGAATAAGTGAAAACTGGTTTAAGAATGATGATTTTAGTGCGTGTCGATGAACCATTTCGATGGTCAAAGCTAAAAGTCAAAATTAGAGATAGGAGTCAAAATCGGTTTTGATTGGTATTGATTGTTGAGTCTTGAATCGAACTGGTTTTGGGCAATTTAGAGTCGAATTGGTGTTTTGAGTTTTTTTTATTCAAATGACTTGAGATCAATAGTTGAATTCGACCGATACGATTTGCAGTTGGAATCGAAATTGATTTCGATGGTGATAATCGAATGATAGTTCGATTGATGTTCTTCTTTCGATTGGTTTGATTGTGTACTGTGAATGCTTTGGAAGTTGAATAGATGAAGAACAGTTGCAATGGTTGTTGAAAATTGGTATTTGATCTGAAACGTTTGGAAAAATATTGGTTTGGTGTTTGTCGACTATTGAAATAGAAAGTTTAAGAAATCGAAACTTGATTCATTTGGAAACGAAATTTGGAGTTCGACATTGAAGAATGGGGATTTGAAAGTTGATTCTCGCATATGGGAAGAGGATAACTTAGGTATTCGCAATCGAGATAAAGAATTTGATTTGAGTTGACTCTTCGGAGTCAAACTGTGTTTAATGAGAGTCGATGTCTTGGAATCGAATTAGATTTGGGAAAAGGGTTGATATTGGAAAATCGTAAGGTTTGGAATTGAATTCGAAGGGTTGATGATTTGAATTCGAAGGGTTGAGTTGATGTCGATTTTGGAGTCGATGTTCGAAGACTAGGTATGTCGACATCATGACGGGATGCATATGATCAGGTAGATTTTGATTTCGAAATAGGAGTAATGAAAGGGAAATCGACATCGCTGGGTCGATTTTGGTTGATGGCTGTAATCTGATTTCGAAGGTCATAAGCATCGTGTTCAAAGATTGTTACCGAGTATTGAAATCGAAGGGTTGATTAACTAAAAGCGAAGTCTGTGATTTGTGATATCGACTGGGAAGGAATAAATTTCGAAGTCGATGGACGATGGGTTCGTTTTTGAACGGTTGCCTAGATTCGTTGTCGAGGACTTGTACATGGTTCGTTAGCGAAGGTTTGGAGTTGAGTCTTGGGCTCGAACAAGTATCGATAATGGGTCAAACAATTTCGACGGTATTGCTATGGCATTTCGATTTTGACTTTGATATGGTCAAACCTTCCCATTCGCTTTGTGGGTAACGGAGCGAAGAAGAAAAGAAATATTTTCGAATTACACCCTTGATCTTTAATACGAAATGGCAGAAAAGGTCCAACTTCAAAATGGTGTCAAAATCTTATGTATGAAGATGTTTCACAATGAGTCCCTGCAGTTTCAAAATGTTGGCAGAATTTACCCAACTTCGAAATTGGGATAAAAATTCTGAAACTTGGAGAAATTTACATTTTAGGCCCCTACAGTTAATTGGAATTAACACTTTATGACCAATTTCGCAAATGGGGTAAAGTTTCGCATCTGAGACTGTTTTTGGAGCAACGAGTCCCTACAGAATTCTAATATTGGCAGTTTTTACCCGGATTTTGGAAATTCTTGCAACTCTCACCAAAAAGTCGAAAATTTTCACAAAAATTGGAAAATTTTCAAGACTTTTTCGTGATTGTTTTTTCATGCAAGTTTTTCGCGGAATGTTTTTTGGCACACATCAAGGGGGAGTTTTGTGAAGATTATTCATCGGGCGCTTCTCACCCTTAGTGGGTTTTATAATCAATTTGTTGATTATAAAAAGGGGGAGAATGAAGAGTGGGTATTCGAAGCTTCTCGGGCTTCTCGGGTATTCATTTGCGGATTTGAAGACCGATATTACTTCGAGGGGGAGTTAGTCTTGATCGTGCGAGCTCGTTGGATATTGAAGCCGGGACATCCAGTCTTAACTTTGAGGGGGGGGAGGGATGTTAGGGTGCAAAGTTACTCTTGGATGTCATGTGTGCTTACTCCTTTGTATGTGTGTAATGAGTTGTCTTTTCTTTATAAGGAAGTGGGTGACACTCATTTTAAGTAAGGAACATTAATAAGAGATTAGTTTAGAGAGAGAATTATTGTAAACTCATTTATACTTTTTCTATGAACTAATGACAGCTAAACCCATATTTATTTACTCTTGTGTTCTTCATGTTCTTGATTGTTGTATGATTCACTAAATCATTTCATATTCCGTATTTGTCATCATAATCAACACCACTACAGTATTCCAGACCAAGAAAGAGCATTTTCTTTGATAAAAAAAATACATTTCAGAATGACATTCCGGATTTCGGACAAAAATTTGGGATTTCGAAGAAAACAAAACTCTAGAATTTTAAAAAGTCGGAAATCCGATGAACAATTTCATAATATATAGAGAAAAAACTATTTTTTTTACTTAAATCTAACAAAAAATTAAACAAACATAGTAAATGTGAATTATACGAGGTTTAAAACCGCGCGTTGCAGCGGGAGTTTAAATAAAAAATTGTGATATGACATTTGGGTTATGTTATAATATGTGGCAAAACAATGCAATAATTAGATGTATTTTTCAAAGCAAAATGTTGTAGGAAGAAATGGAAGTAGGATGCTATTACAACATTGTACCATCAACTTTTATTTATTAAGGCATTGTACTTAGAAAAATCTACCCAATTATAGCATACACTATACAAGATTGAAACCCAATTAACATAAACGATAAGTAGAAAACAGTCCCATGACCACATTGTCCTAGAATGGAACATAATTGTAAGCAAATCATGATAAAAGATTTAAACTCAATTGGCATCTAGTAGAATTATTTCATTCTTCGTTCTCGCTCCAAGAGAAATTTGTCATTATTCTTTCATGAGTTAAGCAACATCTTGCCCATTCATTACAACAACATTCTATACCATTGGTCCATACTTTTCAACAAAGGAAAATTATATTTACAAAATAAAAGAAACTATCAGTCATATCGAATAGTAAAATAATGTGGCTAGAAAGTGAAAACCAGAAAAGTCAAAAGTCAAAAATTAAAAATTAAAAAACATATGACTGCGTTATCAAAAAAAATATATAAAGCAACATTTACCTTTGATTAGAGTTCAAGTAGACCAACTTCGAGCTTAAACCAAAAAAAACTAAAGAAACATAGCATAATTGTAACGCATGCAAATTCGTGCTAGACAATTAAGCGATAAGATGAATTTTTGATAGAAAATTATTTAGGATAAATAATCTTAACCAAAGTTATATTATATGTGGCAAAGATTTTGTACATATAAAGAACGCCCAAATTTGACTATTTGAGAAGAATTTATGATTTTTCTAAGTTTCAACACAACAGTGTGTAACACTGGTATCGAGTTTCAAATCGGTTGATTGTTAGCTGAAACAATCTAAACGAGAATCGAAGATCTCGTTAATAGGAACCTGACAATATAAAGATAGTCGAGGACGAACATCAGACGAGAGAGTTATGAAATTTTAACGGACTTTAAAAGTTTAAGCTTGTTAAAAATATAACTTTAACAGTTGTAGATCTCGTCGATAGCTATGTGTGAATATAAAACTCGTCGAAAACGGAACTCATATGAAAAAGATATGAATTTTCTAAGAAATCAGAAATTTTCGCGTGCACAAACAAGAGGCACGACGCGCATCTGACATCCCACCCAAATTGCGACACGTGTTACCACTTAGGAATTGCCACGTCACCCGGTCTGACCAAATGCACGACATGCAAATAAATTTTTTGCCCTATAATATGCTCCTCAGATCTCACCCCTACAACCTCTATCTCTCAGTTCTCCATCATGTAGCCCATTTTCCTTAAGTTTTCTAGCATCCTACCTAAAGTACCCGACTAGTAGTAGCTATCTAGTATAAGCTCCCGGGTCAGAGTTTTGCTCGCATAGTTCCCGGTTTTCATCAAATTACTCGGTAAGTTAAGCTACACTCTTTCTCTTTCAGTGTAACCTATGATTATTGTCATAGTCGTTATTATGAACCTATAATCAAGATTTATAAGTGATTCCAAGTCATTATAATAATTGATCTACTTACGGGGGTGATGTCTAGGTTGGATTTAGTGAGGTGTTTAAAGTGAGATTTCCAAACAGTATACTCTGTATACCAAACGGACCCTACCTCCGATATAATCTTACTTTGTTGTTCCTTACTTTATAGATCTTGATGTAGACATTGGGATTAGTGAGGAATCTAGACTATCATTAGTCTCCAGGAATATGAGACTAAGACCTAGTAATATGGATCTAGGTCACGTCACAGGAGAAACTGAAATACCAAGGCGAAATTCTGCTCAAATCCGAGGCATCCACTTTTATCAAGTGAGTGCATGGTTACCTTCAGCTTCCACATAGATATCAAGTATTTAATTTTCCTAGATGCCCTATGTGTATTTTATATGTGTTATAATTTTGCTAAATGAGATAATGATTTTAGCTCGTAGTAACTTATATATTTTATTATACTTATATTGTAATGGGTAAAAAGGGTAGAGAGAGAAAATAATAAATAAAGTGGTGAGAGAATATGTCAGAGATAGAGTAGTGGTGAGAGACCATACCAAAGATAATGGTGAGAGACCATGCCCAACTGAGAGCAATCATCTAGCAAAGTATTGATGACAACCACAAACTCTTCTAGACAGTTCAGTGAAACACTAGCAGACTCACAATCTGTAGGTGTTAATGAATCATGCTATCCAGGAGTATGGATTGTGTTTTCGTTCGAGTACTCTATCCCACTCATGGTTGCCTTACAGACATGCATTGCTAAGGAATCTCCGAAGCAGTATCGTCTACTCGTTGTTACAGAGATCCTCTAAGATAGGTCCCTTGAGATTATCATTTTAGGATCAAAGAGTGAGAATAACGAGGATGGGTAATCGGGGTTAATCTAATTAGCATGATATATATACTTAAAACAATATAATAATATTATGGGATGAAAACCCTATGTGTTCACCAGGTTTCCCAACTTGACCCACTCAGTTTCTTTGTATCACAGGTAGCGATACGAAGGTACTGATTGAGAATGTAATTATCTGTTGAGAGATTAAAGGACTTCATAGGATGCTAGAATAATGATGCAAGGCCGTTTATGCTTATGTTTTGTATCAGTTATGACATCCCAAGCCTTAAAAGATATTAATGTAAAATACTTCTTCAGAAATGTTTGATATTAATATTATCTCACCTCAAAATAATATTTTTGGGACATGTTTCCGCACTAATAAAAAACTATGTTTCAAAATAAGCATAAAGAAAAAGTTTTAAAAATGGTCGTGAAATTGGGGATGTAACAGTTGGTATTAGAGCATTAGTTTAAGCGAACTAGGAATTTAGAGAATTTATAGACTTAAACTTAGAATGTTAATCGATGATTGTGAGATATGTATATATATATATATATATATATATATATATATATATATATATATATATATATATATATTATTTTAGGTAGTACACCTGAATTGACACAAGCACTAGCTTACTTTAGGACAAGATGTGTAATTTTCTTTTATGTGCTAAATGGTTTGAATTATATCATGTCTTAGTTTGCCTATCTAAATTGATATTATATGAATAAGTTTAAGGTATGTTACTGACCTATAATTAAAATTTTTTATGTGTTTAGGTTTCTAAACGTTTAATTACCGTATTATAACTGACATATAACTTTTTGGAGTGATAAAGAGGACTTATGCGTCTATCATAAATAAAAACTTCCTAATCTATGTTCTCATCTCGGTACACTGAACACCTGCTTTGGTGTATTTAACATCACAGTGAGGACACGAAGCGGACTAGGAAACGATAACGGAAACTATTAGCATGAGCTTCGAGTGATTGGACATGCACCTGGAGCAGTGCCGATAGTTGAACCTGTCACGATGGCAATGATTAGGGCTCTGTTAGCCGAATAGAGGGAAATGAGACAACTCATTCAAGAAAATGGAAGAGAGCCAACCGCACCCGTCATATAATGTGAGCTGGAAGACGAACAATTAGAGGAAGGAAATTACAGTTTGATTGTTAGCCAAGCTAAACCACAATTAATCAAGAGAAATAACCCAAATGAAGGGGTTGAAAGGAATAGATACAAGTACAAGGACTTTACGACTTGCGAACCATTAAATTTTAGTGGGAAAGAAGATCTGATTGGAGTGATGGATTGGATTTCAGAGATGAAGTTAGCTTTCATAACTTGTGGCAGCAAGGACAAGTTGCAAACCACTTATGTTGTACGTCAGTTTAGAGGTGGGGATGTCTGTTGGTGGAATACTTTAGGAAAAATCATAAGCCCTAACGATCCACTACAGCTGACATGGGCAGATTTCTTGGTTCACTTGAAGTGCAAGTTCTACTTGACCCAAAACATGCTAGAGTTGGAGAATCAGCTTCTGACATTAAAGAAGGGCAACATGTCAGTTGAGGAATACACCAACGCCTTCACAGACAAAATGAAGTTCGCTTTACGCCTTGTACCCACCAAGCTTACAAAAATCGATATGTACTCTAAGGGACTACCATGGTAGTACATTATGCCAGTCAAACAGTCTCCTAGTTTCGAAGCAGCCATCTGAGTTGCAAGGTCTATGGAAAACATGATAAAGGCGAGAAACGCCGAAAAGGTTGAAGTTGGGGAGAAAAGGAAGAGTGAAGGATTCTCAAAGTCCGACAAGAAGAGTAAATTCTCGAAGTCAAAGGATCAGAAGTTTAGGGGCAGCGAGGCAAGTAGTAGTGTGACAAGTGCAGAAGGAAGCACTTTGGAAAATGCACTGAGGAAGTGACCTATTTCAAATGTGGAAAGACTGGTCATTATGCTAACAAATGTTCAACCAAGAAAGAAGTATGATTTAAGTGTGGTGAAGAAGGACACTTAAAGCAAGACCGCCAAAGAGGGAAGGAGCTACAAAGCCAAATGTGTCGCCAGAGCATACCACATGATACTTGATGAGGAAACGAGAGGGGGTTAATTCTGCTTGTTTAAAGTACTTGAAAGAAGGAGATAAATTAGTAGTATTAAGTTATGTGGCCTGATGTATTAGGAATGTAGTATAAATAAACCTCATAACCGTTTTCGAAGATAATGCAAATCCTAAATTATATTATATGTTGAGTTCCTATGTGATTTCCTTTTGATGGTAACTTAGTGAAATGCGAGGCAATTCTTGGGGCAAGTATGAAGAAGTGTGAAAGGTAGTAGAGCCTATACTACCTGAAGCACAAGACTCACCCTTAGATCAGGGAAAGTCACAAGGTTACTAAAGTCTCTAAGTAGTGAGCTATTTTGTTCATTTTCATCATTATCTTTGTTTCGGTAATGGCTACGAAGATAAATATTATTCCGACCTTAGTGGTCATATCGAATTGAGTCTGACTAAACTACAAAGTAAGTTTGACATAGCATCCGACATTAGAATAAAGAAAAAGATAATCCAAGCGATCAATAGAAGTATCACGGTCGCCATTAAAAATTAAGCGTCTTGTAGCTAAAAGTGCTACATGCCAAAGTGTGATTATATCACATTAGAACATGAAGGAAGGTATCTTTGTGCAAGTGTTTGGCTCAAAGAGACCTGAGTCTAGCCATTGCATCATATGATGAAAAGTCGTTAGAACATGACCTATTGGTATGTTACAATAATTGAGGTAAAGACCTCATCTTAGGTTAAGTCTGTTTAAGAAGGAGCAGGAGTCTCCAACGAACTTAGGAGTTACGATTATTACCTATGATAGAAAGGTAACATATGTAATCATTATACAAGCCTTGTTTTGTTTAATCATCCTAAGGGGGAGATAATTGTAACGCCTGCAGATTCGGGGCTAGACAATTAAGCGATAAGATGATTTTTTGATAGAAGATTATTTAGGATAAATAATCTAACAAAAGTTATATTATGTGTGGCAAGGATTTCGTACATATAAAGAACACCCAAATCTGACTTCGTGAGAAGAAGTTATGATTTTTTAAGTTTCAGCACAACAGTGTGCAACACTAGTATCGCGTTTTTAGATCGGTTGTTGTTAGCCGAAACAATCTAAACGAGAACCGAAGATCTCGTTAATAGGAACCCAAAAATATAATGACAGTCGAGAGCGGACGTCAGACGAGAGAGTTATGAATTTTAGCGGACTTTAACAGTCTAAGCCTGTTAAAAATATAAATTTAAAAATAAAGTCAAAATTAGCCAATGAAGTCTAAACGAAAGTTGTAGATCTCATCGATAGGTATGCGTGAATATAAAACCCATAAAAATCGGATCTCGTATGAAGAAGATGTGAATTTTCTAAGAAATCAGAAATTTCCGCGCGCAGCCGCGCACATCTGACATCACACCCAAATAGCGACACGTGTCACCAGTCAGGAATCACCATGTCACCCGGTCCGAACAAATGCACGATAAGCAAATAATTTTTTTTCCCTATAAATAGCCCTCTATATATGCTTCTCAGATGTCACCCCTACAACCTTAATCTCTATGTTCTCCATCCCGTCGCAGGAATATGAGACTAAGAGTTAGTAATAGGAACCTAGGTCACGTCAGAGGAGAAGCTGAAATACCAAGGAGAAATTCTGCTCAAATTATGAGGCATCCACTTTTATCAAGTGAGTTAATAGTTACCTTCAGCTTACATAAAACATATCAAGTATTTAATTTGCCTAGATGCCCTATATGTATATTATCTACGTTCCTGATAATTGTGCGAAATGAGATAATGATTTCTGCTCGTAGTAACTTATATATATATATATATATATATATATATATATATATATATATATATATATATATATATATATATATATATATATTATACTTATATTATAATGGGTAAAAAAGGTAGAGATAGAAAAAAAATAATAAAGTGGTGAAAGACCATGTAAGAGATATAGTAGTCGTGAGAAACCATGCCAAAGATAGAATAGTGGTGATAGACCACACTAGAGATAATGGTGAGAGACCATGCCCAACTGAGAGCAGTCATCTAGCAGAGTATTGATGACAACCACAGACTCTTCTAGACAGTCTAGTGGAACACTAACAGACTCACAATATGTAGGTGTTAATGAATCATGCTATCCGGGAGTATGGACTGTGTGTTCATTCGAGTACTCTATCCCCCTCATGGTTTCCTTACAAACATGAATTGCTAAGGAATCCCGAAGCAGTGTTGTCTACTCGTTGTTACAAAGATCCTCTAGGATAGGTCCCTTGAGATTATCATTTTAGGATCAAAGAGTGAGAATAACGGGGATGGGTAATCAGGTCTAATCTAATTAGCATGATATATATACTTAAAACAATATAATAATATTGTGGGATGAAAACCCTATGTGTTCACCAGGTTTCCTAACCTGACGCACTCAGTTTCTTTGTATCACAAGTAGCGATACGAAGGTACTAATAGATAATGTAATTATCTGCTGAGAGATTAAAGGAGTTTGTAGGCTGCTAGAATAATGATGTAAGGTCGTTTATGCTTATGTTTTGTATCAATTATGGCATCCCAAGCCTTAAAAGATATTAATGTAAAACACTTATTCGGAAATGTTTGAAATTAATATTATCTCACCTCGAAATAATATTTTTGGGACAAGTTTTCGCACTAATAAAATACTTTGTTTAAAAATAAGCCTAAAGAAAAAGTTTTAAAATGACCGTGAAATTGGTTGTCTCTTTTTTCGGTTTTGAATAAAAAAAGCATCAATAACCATAACCCTACTATAATTCGGGACTGAATCCATGTGTGAAACAGGTGTTGAAATTGCTTACTATTTTTGGTTGGTTCTTTTCTATTTAAGCATTTTGAGTATGAGAATTTAGATTATGCTATGACTTACATAATTCTTCTCAAAATTGGAAACTCCAACTTGCAAGCATTAGAACTGAGTGCGGTATTCCCGTGAAATTATATTCATTTAACATATGTTAAGTCTAGTTTTATAACCATCCACTTCCAATAAAACAATAATTAGAATAACTTACAGTTAGGGAACATAACGCATAAACACAAATCTTACATTGACATGAGAGTTGTGTTTTTGAACTACCACATTTGATGTCCCGTTGATTGGTAGAAATGAGTAACTGAAAACATCAATAATCAACATCAAAATTTAAACTAAAGAATGAAAAAAGAAAAAAAATACATGTTGAGACTCTCAGATAAGGGTACATCTCACACAAACATAATTAACCCCTCATTTTTATATGCCATATAAGAGAATCAACAAAATAGAAGATACCAATAGAGGGAAACTTTCTTGATAAATGGTTGTTTCCATCCCTCCCACAAACACAATTAACCCCACACTTTTACTGTCATGAATCAGATCTATGTTATAAATTGTTGTTTCTAGCTCGTTCTCCACATCTATCTAACGTAAATGGTAATACTCAGATAAAAAGGCAGTAAAACCAAAAGTAATTTTATAAGTACTTCTTAGAAACCAAAGATTGTATGTATTCTTTCATTAATCAATCATTTTATGAGCAAATAGACGGTTACAATGTTATAATTTCACAAAATTGGTATTCCAATTTCCAAGTTCACAATGTTAACCACCACTCGACATATTCTAACCAACTAACAAAGAAAAGAGATTATCAGTTCATCAACATCGGAAGCATGTAATGGTGGTAAGACTCTCTCATTGCAAATAACATCCATACATCATTGTTACAATTATCATTCAAATTCAAATCCATAAGAGCATCACCACTTAAGTGTACCTCCACCCCAAACCTCTATTCGACTTCCAAAAACTCACCAAGTGAAGCCACACCCCTGTACAACATCCACCAAGATGGTAAAGCTAATATGACTGTAAATTTGAATCCACAAAATCAACACACACATTAGATAGATAGATAGATAGAGAGGGGGGGGGGAGGGGGCTTGGTAAGGGCTTAGAGCTACCTCTTAGGAAATCTTGTAGAGAAAACAACGACCAAAATAAAAGAAACAAACCCGTGGCTTCCAAAAATTCAATAGCAAGGCAAATAGTAAAACCCTTTTCCCGGATATTGTTCATCGTTATCTAGAACCGAAGATAAAGGGCAATGATGAATGGTTGAAGAAGAACAAACGATGTTTGGTGGCTTCGATCTCGAGTAGGTGGCTGATGAATGAGAAGCTGACGACGATAATAGATGGTTGTGGTGGTTGTGGATGGATGCTTTTGAGGTTAGAGAGAAGGGATAAGGAGAGAATGGGCCAATGACTGCGTTGTTTTGAACCGATGGATTTCTTTAGGAAGCGTGTGAGAGAGTTTTGAAGATAGTGGTGGGAAGAGGGAGTACGGGAGAAGCAGTGAACAAAGTCTTCAAGCTACAGTGCAAAGCACTATAGTTGATGTGCTCTTATCTAAAGTGTTTAACATTTTGACAAATATTAATGTTTATAATACGATATTAGTACATAAAATCAAACATTTTATTGAAAAATGGAGACACTAAACACTTCGAAATGAACATTTCAAACATAAGTGAGGATATTTCTTTTAAAAAAATTGGAAAAAATCTGAAAACTAACTCTGGAATTTGAAGATCAAATCCAGAATTGAGTATTCTTTGAAAAAAAAAAAGAATTCTAGAATGTGAATAATAGTCTGGAATGAAACATTTAAGAAAAAAATTGTTATTTTTCAAAAGCTGAAAAAAGACGGTTATTTTTTTTAAAAAAGTTCATTTATATATGTTAGATTACTTAATTTCTCGTTTTGTATTCCTATTTATATAAGATTAAACCTCACTACGAGATATCAAAACATTCTGTAATATATCATAATTGGTGGCAATGCATAATTTTACAAAGATTTAAGAGCATTGCACATAAAAACCGAGTTAAATATTTTGTATTATTTTTCCCCAAAAATCTTAATGTTGGCTTCAAAAGACGACCAAAAACTTGTTGAAGGTGTTACGGTTGTTGAAGATGCCAAATGAACGTTAACATGTAATACTTAGTCAAGATAATAAGCTGAATTTAGAGAATGATCATGATGCAAAACAATATTAAGTAATAGTTTATTATCCATTCAATGTAATTATCTTTTTTGAATACATGTAAGAGTTTGCCTTAAAAACTCTAAAAAAGTTAATGCATTGGTTATAGAAGGTCTGATTCTGAAACGAGTAATGTGGGTGGACCAAATGAAGGAGGTACTTGATAGTCAAGGGGCCACTCACTCGTACAGTTTATGACTTCACCGACTAACGAGAGGTAACCATGAAATGAAATGCTTATTTTGATATTTTTTGATAAATGGATCGTGACCGTTAGATCATTGATCCCACCAAATCTTGATTGGAATTTTCTTATAAATATAGGTGCATTATATTATAAATTAAGTTTAAACATGTGGAAACAAATTAAAATAATATTAATACTTCAAAACATAATATTAATCAATGATTTTCAAACGGTTATTAGTTTATAAAATTATATGTTTTGGGTGTAACTTTATAATGGTTGATTCAAAATAATTTGTAAACTGTTTTGAAGATACGAGCGACGTTCTTTATATTTTGATTAATGAAAACAATGATGATGGTGTATAATGAAATATAATATTGAATGGATTATGAGATGATTAGATACCATTTTCTAAGTTATTGAAATATTTGTTCTTTTCAAAAAAGTAGTAACACGAACCATTAACATCAATTATAACACTGTACTTTCAACGTGCATTCTTATTTTAGAAATGTACTTTCATATTGCGTATTTTTTTTTTCAAAAATTATCAACTTATTTCTATTTAATATCAAGAAATAGTAACACGAACCATTTAATTATAGCAATGTACTTTCAAAGTATATTGTTATTTTAGGGTTATCTTACAAAATAAAACTTTTTTTTTCAAAAAAATAGTAACTTATTTCCTTTTTATAATAAGGAATAGTAAAAGTCAATGGAAATGGCTTTCGGAGACAATTAGATGCCCTTGAATAAGTTTTGAATTTTTTTTTTCAAAAAAATAGTAACATGGACAATATTCGCATCAATTATAGCAATGTATATACACTTACGAATAATCATAGCCAAATGAAAAAAAATCTGAAGTTAAAGAACACTTCACCTGTCATAGATAATTTTTAACCATTGAAGTCGCTTCAAAGTGTAACATATGTAAAAGTTTTTGACATAATAATATTGATTCGTTAGTAATCAATATAAAGAGAAATCATTTCACAGTTTGAGACCATATAAATATAATTACTATTTTGAATATGTCATTATATTAATAGTTGGGTATTCCAGACGGAGACGGAAGAACCATACATATGAATATGACAAAACCTTGTCAAAATAATCTTACATGTGTATTCTTTTAGTTGCACAGTGCATGTCACATGTCAACTTGCCCATCGGATCAAACTTTAAATATATGTAGAGCAAAATCTCTACTTTATTCATCGATCATATTCTTTCATTAACTTTTGCAGGGAGTTTATTACGCATAGGCCAACTCAAAGAAAAACAATTAGGCGACCAGAAATATGCATTAAGATCATCATAATTGCACCACTATGAGTGAGGTGCCTTCCCATTTCTGCACAACTGTATAATAACCTTTGACTGCTTTTATGGTGGGTAATATTTTAAGATAATAAGATTGTCATAGCATCCACCACCAGAAATTGAACCAACCTTAAACATATGCTTATAAGTATAATTAACATCATGTCAATACTCAATACATGCACATAACATGCCTAAATATAATACTCAGACCTGTGTGGCCCCATTCGATGGTTTAAATGTTGAAAGGACTTGGAGATCCACTAATTATCTACTAAAAAATACCCAAGAGGGTAGATTTCATGTGAATTGCTTTACGTATCTTGGAAGAATTGCAATATATAGAATATATCAGTTATATAATTGTATTCAAAAGATTAAAAAACAATAATGATCGAATAGCAGAGGGTAAATTTTTCATTTTGTCACATTTTCTTGACCTGTCATTTTTTGTAAAAAAACATATAAAACAATAAAAAGAAAAAACAATAAAAAAAGTTACCTCTTGAATCTTGTACTTCTTAGAGTTTGATCACTCATCCTCCCGTCGTTGGCTCTAAACCAATCTAATCATGTTCTTATAGAACATAAGAACACCATTGGCTACAAAATCATCCATTAGTTAATGTTGTTCATATCAATTGTTTATTTAATTTATGCAATTTGAGAGTAAAATTATGTAATAAATGTGCTACCTGATCATTGAAAGTCTTTTTGGTTGAACTACACATAGGTCTAATGGGCTGCGATTTCATGAATTTTGGTTGTGATTTCATGAAAATATATATATACTAGGCGAATGCCCGCGCGTTGCGCAGAAACACCTATATGGTTGAAATCTTTATAAATATATGTTTTTTTAAATATAATAATAACGTTGTTGTTAAATTTGATATAATAATTCGTATACTAAATTGATATAATATATTGATTATTTTGAATTATATGATATTATATACATCTATTATAACTGCATAATCTCAACCGTTTTAATGACTTCTACTCGCGAGTTACTCATTAATAACATTAAATATAATATATAGTTTATTGTTATTTATAGTTGTTGTTGCTGTTAATTAATTTTTTAAAAATTATTTGCTTAACGTTTTAATTTCTATCATTATAATTATTTAAAACATCAATCATTGTTTTTTGATTTTAAAGGTAAGAATATAATCATTTATATAGATTTATTTTTAACTATTGTTATTATAAGTTATTTTAAGCTATTTATTTGAAAACTTTTAACGATTATAAAAAATATCTTTAGGAAATATTTTAGTTAAATTGAGATTATAATTTAGTTTTTGTATTTAGCACAACAATTTATCACTTTTAACTATTCATAAAATATTCATTGGATTTTTTAAATGCAACTGAAATTTATATTGAAGTTGACATTGTAATGTTATACTTAAATTAACAATTTAACTATTTTGCCCAAACTGTTCAAATGTTGTATCTTTAAACTGATAATGGTTCACATACAACAACATATTAAATCTACTAACTTAAGTATAATATGTTTAAAGTTAAAGACATAACTTTATAAGTTGAAGTAAACATATTATTTTAATATTGAAATTTAGTTTATTTATGATTACACTTTAGGTTTGATATTTATTTAACATTATTATCAACTTATAATCATTATAAGAAAGACACTACAATTTATCATTTTTAACTATTTACAAAATATTTTTTGGATGGTTTAAAAGTTAAACTAAAATTTATATTTAAGTTGATCATGTAATGTTATATTCAAATTTATAATTTAAGTATTTTATACAAATTGTTCATAAGTTATAGCTTTAAAATGACAATGGTTTACATCCAACAATATATTAAAACTGATAAATTAAGTATAATATGTTAAACGTTAAAAAACATAACTTCATAAGTAGAATTAAAGATATTCTTTTAATATTGAAATTTAGTTTATATATGATTACACTTTAGGTTTGATATTTATTTAATCTTATTAAGCAAATTATAATCATTATTAAAAGGAAATTGAAAAGTCATGGGAGTTTCAAATGAATGTGGTGAAATGAAAAATGCATGGGAGTTTCAAATGAATGTGGTGAAAGGAAAAATACTTCCTTTATAAGTATACTAGGCGAATCCCCGCGCGTTGCGATATTAGAATTATATAGTTAAAATAATAACTTTTACCAAATTATTATTTAATATTTCTACTTTGAAACAAAATGTTAGTAGTAAAGCAAACATATAGTTAACATATTAGTTTTATTAAACATTATAGTTTAATTTTTAAGTCATTGTGATATATATAATTATTTGATAATTTTATAAACCGTTTAAAATTGTGTAAATTATATATCAAATGAATGATAATATAACGGGTAACAAAACGTATGAATAAAAAAATGAACTGCAACTTTTAGTAACATAAAAATAGAAAAACATCTATTATAACATTTGTATTAAAAAAGATATATATACAACGAATAATAAAAAATATGAAAAATAAACACTATAACTTTTAATAACATAAAAACACTAAAACATCTATTATAACATTTATATTAACTCTTCGTATTTAAATCACAAATCTCTTCAAATACATTAATGTTTTTAATGAGCAAAACTTTACAGCTTTATAAAAGAAAGGAAAATAAAAAGTTATTAGTAATTACCAATTAATAATCATAAGTTAAAAACTTTTGAGTTGTAACTAGAAAATATACATAAATTAGAAAACACTTGAGTTGTAGTGTGAGTTTCAAATGAATGCGGTACTTGGAAATGTATATTTATTATTATTATTATTATTATTATTATTATTATTATTATTATTATTATTATTATTATTATTATTATATTCGTCTAAAGAATTGGTTTTGATGCATCATTTTAATCCCTTCAATTATTAAAGATAAAGATATTTAATTATAAATTTATAACATACATAGGTGCATATACATGTTAAACAAATCGCATATAATATATATATTTTCGTAAATGTCATATGTAATTCTTGTCATAGTAATATGGATAAATTACTTTCATATGAAGAACATATCATGATAAGTCTATCATAATTACATATCAAATGTTCAAAATTATGTTATCTTTTAAATATTGTCTTTTAAATATGCTGTGTAGGATAACCCAACAAAAAAATAATAGAAAATAAACATAATCAAAATAGAAAACTACAATCAAATAAATAATAGAATTGGGTGGTTGAATATATAAATAAAGATTTTACATAAACATACATTTAAATCAAAAGAAAAAACTAACGTTCATCAACTTTGCTCAAACAAAAAAACATATATCCATTTTATGAATCTTCTTTCTTCATTTAACACTATTCAACCATAGAAACTTAATGACAATTCTTCACTAACCTGCAATCAAAATATTTTTCTTGAAAAAGAAGAATCAGAAAGATATTCCAAGCAAAACATTAATGTTTGGAGAGTCACATTCAAGATTGAGTAATACACACAAATTACATATAAAAATTAAATGAGAAACTGAATATAAAGAAAGAATAGCAAAGCTTCATTTGTTTTGGTTGAAAGAAAAAATCATATTACAATTACCATCGATGCGACATAACCCATTTCTTCAAATCATTATATTTGGATCGTGAATGCTTCAACTATATGAAAACTTTTGAATCACAATATCTTCAAATCCTTCTTACATGTAAGATTTTATATACCACAAAAGACACAAAAGACACAAAAGATTGACCTTTTTATAGTAAACTTTTCAATAAATACTAATTAAACATAATATAAGTTATAAAACTTTTGAGTGTTAAATCATAATTAAAAAAACTTTTGAGTTGCTTTAGTTAAAAAAGAGGGTTTCAAATGCATGAGATTCAAGAAAAAATGCTAGCTTTATAAGTATATATATGAGTAAATTACACGAATCGTCCCTCGGTTAGGTACCAAAAAACACGTTTAGTCCTTATTTTTAAAAATTAACTTGGATCGTCCTTGTGTTTCCATTTCCTTGCACGGTTAGTCCCTATCGCCGTTAGCCGTTAGTGGTTTCCGTTTAAGTGCCCCAAAAACATGTTTAGTCCCTCGTTTCTTTTAAATTTATCATTTTAGTCCCTCGTTTCTTTTTAAAAAATTATATTGCCATTTTTTTGCACTTATTTATAACTTATCAGTTAGATTAGATTAATTATAAATTTTAAAAACTTATATCATTTTCATCTCTCTCTCTCTCTCTCTCTCTCATTTTCTCTTTATTCAGTGTCCTCTTTCTCAATTCGGGCACCTATCTCATATCATCGTCGACAACCATCTCCTTTCATCGTAGGCACCTTCACCAACCACCACCTTTCAACACCAAATTTGATACTATAACCAAAATCTAATTAATCAACACTGATTTTCGAGATGAAGTCCCAAAACCTAAAATCAGTCATGAAATCCCTACATCGATGCAAAATCCAGAGGGACTGGGATGTAGAATCGAAACCCTAAAATTGTGTCCTATATTCTTTCTCATCTTTTGCAACCACCTCTTATCACCACCGGAGAAGTGAAAAGAGTTGTCGAAATTTAGATCTGTGGATGGACTATAGATCTGAAATCTAGATGTAAAAGGGTTGTTGATGGCATGCCCTAAATCACATATTGAAACATAGAAGACAAGAGAGGACGACAACGAAGGGAGTTGTTGGCGTACCATAAATTAGATTAATTATAAATTTTAAAAATTTATATATATATATATATATATATATATATATATATATATATATATGTATATTCCCTGTCCCCTTTCTCAATTTGGAAAACCACCTCATATCATTGCCGGCAACCAACTCCCTTCGTTGTCGTCCTTTCTTGTCTTCTCTATTTAAATATGTAATTTAGGGCATGCCATCAACAACCCTTTTACATCTACATTTCAGATCTATACTCCATTCGCGGATGTAAATTTCGATAACTCTTCTCTCTTCTCTTCTCTGGTGATGACAAGCGGTGGTTGCAAGAGCTGATAAAGAAGATAGGACACAAATCTAGGGTTTCGATTCTACATCTTAGTCCCTCTGGATTTTGCATCGATGTAGGGATTTCATGATTGATTATATGATTTGGGACTTCATCTTGAAAATCAGTACCGATTAAAGGTTTTATATTAGGATTTGGTGTTAATTATAGGTTATAGATTCTAGTTCTAGTATCAGATTTGGGTTTGAGTTTTGGATTTTGGTTATAGTATCAAATTTGGTGTTGACGAGTGGTGGCTGGTGAAGGTGTCGATGGTGAAAGGTGATGGTTGTCGACGATGATAGGAGATAGTTGCCCGAACTGAGAAAGAGGATACGGAATAGAGAAAAAATGAGAGAGAGGGAGAGAGAGAGAGAGAAAGAAATGATATAAGTTTAATATTTATAATTAATCTAATTTAATTGATAAATTATAAATAAATGAAAAAATAAAATAAAAATTGACAATATAGTCTTTTAAAATGAAATGAGGGACTAAAATGATAAATTCAAAAGAAACGAGGGACTAAACGAGCTTTTGGGGCACTTAAACGGAAACCACTAACGGCTAACGACGATAGGGACTAACCGTGCAAGGAAATTGAAACATAGGGACGGTCCGAGTTAATTTTTGAAAATAGGGACTAAACACGCTTTTTGGTACCTAACCGAGGGTCGATTCGTGTATTTACTCTATATATATATATATATATATATATATATATATATATATATATATATATTAAAAAAATCGAATCTAGTCATTTTTGGCTAGACGAAATCACAAGATGCATCTAGCCATCTACAATTACTTTTAATCCATCGATTTCCTCATGAGTAAATTTTTTTTTTCTTCAAAACTTAAATATCTTAGGATTATGAGATCCACTAATGACCAAATCACATCCATTAGATGATATTGCAGCCCGTTAAGATCCATGTGTGATTTCAATGGTTAAATTTATCATTTCTTAACTTTTTGATTATTTTTTTGAAAAATAATTAGTTAATTTTGGTAGATATGTTTAAAATCCCTAATGTATTCCATAAAATAGTCATTTTTGGATTTTATTTCTAAAAGTTTTTATCAAAATTGTGTTGTGTCCGAAGCAAAATTATTATTATTTTTTATAAACTTATATTCAACTAAAGTATTGTTTTAGAATTTCTCTTTTATTATTATAACTATATTTTTTTTGTTTCCGAAAATCTCTCAATCTAATCATTTTCACACAACAAAATTCCTTTTGCAGTGAAAATGTTTGAAAGATTCATATAACTAAAAAAATTCAATTTTTTGATATAAATATTATTTTTGAAATAATACGAATAGTTTCTCAATATATAACTTTTTTCGTGTTTAATATTTTTTTTAAGGATCATGTAAAAACTAAATTTTGGCAGCAAATTGTATATTTTGTAACAATTCATTTCATATCCAAAAGATTATTGAAAACCATTCCCCAAATATGGTTATCTTTGTCATTATCTCATATATTAAAGGGCTAAATAGATGTGATGCAAATGTTTGGGCAAATGTCTTAACAAGAGAGGTGAGACGAGTGTTTGGGTTAAGGACCAAAGTGTAACAAAGGTTTTGGATTAGGTATCAAAAGTAAAACAAATGAGTCTTGTAGATAATTGTGTTAACTTCAACATTTTTTAATCCACACCACAAGGATGTTTTAATTGGAGATATGCATTAACGATTCATTTTATATCCAAAAGATGTAATATTTTGCCAGTTACCTATCTAAATGGTTAAAACATAGTTGCATAAGATTTAAAACGTATTTTTGTGGCATAAATTAGTAAAAATTAAAACTGTTTCATGAATTGACAGAAAAATAAAATATGGTTTCAAAAAATAGTGAAAGTGAAACATTGAATAAACATTTACCATGTGTCACTTAATAGTTACATTCTTACATATTTTGGCCCATCACAGGAAACGTGAAGCTACATTTTCTGGTTCACTTAAAAAGATTAATAAATATTGTAATTTGGTTAAAACGTTCAGAGCCTATAAAACAGTTATAAAAACTTGGAACTTTCGTCTAGTTTTAGCAATAACTAGAAGCTATTATTGGCTACCCTTTTCTAGCAGCTTATCATTAGGACAAATCAAAATTTTAAACTTAAAAAAGAAAAAACAAATTTCGTCACTTAATCAACTTCCTCAATCTTGGGTCCAGCACCGCCACCACCAGCCGGAGCAGCTCCTGCATTACCGGCAGCCGCCGCATCAGGAACACCACCGGCCTGATACATCTTAGCAATAATCGGATTACAAATTCCTTCTAATTCCTTCATTTTATCCTCAAATTCATCCACTTCACCCAACTGGTTCGCATCCAACCAATTAATCGTTTGCTCAATCGCATCCTCCACCTTCTTCTTATCTCCGGCGGCGATCTTCGCCGACACTTTCTCATCACTTATCGTGTTCCTCATATTATACGCGTAGTTCTCCAAAGTGTTCTTCGCCTCCACTTTTTTCTTATGTTCTTCGTCCTCCGCCTTGTACTTCTCCGCCTCCTGCACCATTTTTTCAATATCTTCCTTCGATAATCTTCCTTTGTCATTCGTAATCGTGATCTTGTTCTTCTTCCCACCGACTTTATCTTCAGCGGAAACGTTTAATATCCCATTCGCGTCGATGTCGAAACAGACTGTAATCTGGGGAACACCTCTCGGCGCCGGAGGGATGCCGGAAAGTTCGAATTTTCCTAGTAAATTATTGTCCCTTGTTCGTGTTCTTTCTCCTTCGTAGACTTGAATCAAAACGCCAGGTTGGTTGTCGGAGTAGGTTGAGAAAACCTGCTCCTTCTTCGTCGGAATCGTGGTGTTTCTCGGGATTAGCACCGTCATGACTCCGCCGGCGGTTTCGAGTCCGAGAGAGAGAGGAGTGACGTCTAAGAGTAAGAGATCTTGTACCTTTTCGTTTCCTTCGCCGCTGAGAATAGCGGCCTGAACTGCAGCGCCGTACGCGACGGCTTCATCGGGGTTGATGCTTTTGCAGAGCTCTTTTCCGTTGAAGAAGTCTTGTAACAGGTTTTGTACTTTTGGGATACGTGTAGACCCACCGACGAGGACGATATCGTGAACGGATCGTTTGTCCATTTTAGCGTCTCGGAGACATTTTTCAACGGGATCCATGCATTTTCTGAAGAGATCCATGTTCAGTTCTTCGAATCTTGCTCGAGTTATGGTGGTGTAGAAGTCGACACCTTCGTATAATGAATCGATCTCGATTGTGGTTTGAGCAGTGGACGAAAGAGTTCTTTTAGCCCTCTCGCATGCTGTTCTTAGTCTCCTCAAAGCTCTTGGATTTCCGGTGATGTCCTTTTTGTGTTTTCGCTTGAACTCCTGAACAAAGTGATTCACCATTCTGTTGTCAAAGTCTTCGCCGCCGAGATGTGTATCTCCGGCGGTGGACTTTACTTCGAAGATTCCCTCTTCGATTGTAAGAACAGAGACATCGAAAGTTCCACCACCAAGGTCAAAGATAAGAACATTCTTTTCACCAACACTACCGGCTTTCTTGTCTAGACCATAAGCAATGGCGGCAGCGGTGGGTTCGTTGATGATACGCATCACGTTTAGACCAGCAATAACGCCGGCGTCTTTGGTGGCTTGGCGTTGGGAGTCGTTGAAGTATGCAGGGACTGTAACGACGGCGTTTTTGACTGTTGATCCAATGAAAGCTTCAGCGATTTCACGCATCTTGATGAGCACCATGGAAGAGATCTCTTCAGCTGCAAATTGTTTGTTCTCTCCTTTGTAATCGACTCCGATCAAGGGCTTTTCTGCAGGACCAGATGTGACCTTGAATGGCCATAGCTTCATGTCGTCCTGCACAGATGCGTCACTGTATCTCCGACCGATTAGCCGCTTTGCATCTGTTTTTTGTTGTCAAAATCATAAAATAAAACTTAGCACTTACGATCAAAAACAAAACATGATAATAAAACAAAATTTTTAATCTCCGAATAGCAATTTCCATAGATAATGAAAATTTAACCTCCATAGCAAGTGCGATTGATGATTAAAATGGCTAATCTACAAATAGCAAGTTTCAGTGTGAGCGATTGATGATTTATCCAATACTACCGGTGATAAAAGTGATATCTAATACTATGAATTAAAATGCTCAATCCCCAAATGCATGTTTCATTGAGAACCATTGATGATTAATTTGAAAGAAATTTCTGTACCTCAATGAGTCAATGGTAAGATTTACCCTAATGGATCTACAATTACCACAAAATTCATAAAATCAATCGACAGAACATCAACGAAAAACAAACGAAGCACATGAAGAAACTGAAAGTTTGAGCATATTAACGTACCGAAGACGGTGTTCATTGGATTCATGGCGACCTGATTCTTCGCAGCATCACCAATTAGACGCTCGGAATCCGTAAACGCAACGTAAGATGGAGTCGTTCTGTTGCCTTGATCATTCGCGATGATCTCGACTCGATCATGCTGCCATACTCCGACGCACGAGTATGTTGTACCTAGGTCAATTCCGATCGCCGGACCTTCACCTTTCCCGGCCATTACTTAAACTCTATTTACCAACCAACTTTAGATCCGAAAAAGATTACAGTTGCTATAAAAAACTGGCGCGAGTTTGTTGATGTGAAGCGAAAGGCCATTTATAGTCTGCTTAAAATTAATCGCGCTATGCGATTTGAATAATCCGAGTCCTTCGTTTGAAATTTTGACCAAAATGAACTTAGGACGTAATTGCTTTTTAGTCCCTAAATATATGTAGAACTCTTTTAATATCATAGTTGAACCTAACGGTAACACACCAAAACAAAATATTGATGATTTTATCATTTTTAAACCTACAGAACATAAGTTTTTTTTACCATGGAATAGAGTTATTTCCATAAAAGTTCTTATATTTTCATAAAGGAAAAATAACTTAACAAGGTAATTAACTTTTCGGTATGTTCACATCTGGGTAACTATCTTTTTTTTTAACACATGTAGGTAACAAACTTCTTGGAAGTGTTCACATATGACCATTATGACATGCTGTAGCAGATTACATCCTAGATGTGAACACTTTCAACAAGTTCGTTACCTAGATGTGTACAAAAAAAAGTAGTTACCTAAATATGAACGAAAAGTAAGAGTAAATTACACGAATGGTCCCTGTGGTTTGGGGGAATTTGTGTTTTTGGTCCCTAACTTATTTTTTTAACTCGGATGGTCCCTATTGTTTATTTTTATTGCACGTTTGGTCTCTGTCTTATCTAAAAAGACTATTGTGCCCTTATTAATTTATTTTTTAATTAATTTTCTTATTTATGTATTTATTTTTTATATATTTAAAAAAATTAATAGTCCCCACATATCTGTATCTTTTCACCGTAAACCTGAAACCACATTTGAGAAATTTAATTTGGGTCTCACCGGGTTGTGGTGTTAATTCGACGGAGTTGAAGAACCGAAAAAAGAAGGGATGATGAATACGTCGATATCACTAATAATAGAAAATAAATAGAAGTTGATGAGTATGAGAGATGTGATGGTGAGGAGATACAGAAATGTAGGGTCTATTAATTTTTTTAAATATATAAAGAATAAATAAATAAATACGAAAATTAATTAAAAAAATTAATTAATAAGGGCACAATACAGAGACCAAACGTGCAACAAAAATAAACAGTAGGGACCATCCGAGTTAAAAAAATAAGTTAGAGACCAAAAACACAAATTCCTCCAAACCACAAGGACCATTCGTGTAATTTACTCTTACTTTTCGTTTTGTTCATATTTGGGTAACTATTTTTTTGTACACATCTAGGTAACGAACTTGTCAAAAGTGTTCACATCTAGGATGTAACCTGCTACAGCAGGTCATAATGGTCATATGTGAACACTTCCAACAAGTTTGTTACCTAGATGTGTACAAAAAAAGATAGTTACCCAGATGTGAACATACCGAAAAGTTAATTACCTTGATAAGTCATTTTTCCTTTCATAAAAATATGTAGTTTTTCCACCTCCACCAAAACCCCCGTCCTCACTTACCACCACACTCTCACACCACCATCCATAACATCGTCTACTAGCACCCACCTCTACCATCATCACCTCCACCATCCGCCACTACAACCACTGCCATGACCACTGTTCACCACCATCGGAAAATCGACAAAAAACACAGAAACCACCACCACTGCTATCCACTACCACTAGGAAATTGACACAAACACACTAACCATCGCCATCGGCAACCACAATCAGAAATCGACACACACAAACCATGAATTTGACACACACTCCATTTGATTTTGATATCGATCGCCGTCAGAATCGTCGTTGGAATCGTCGGAGTCGTCCAATGGAGGCAGCTACAATGGCGGAACCAGAAACTTTTGCTAGGGGTAGCACAAAAAAAACCGATAAATGATAATAAGATAATTTTTTTTTAATTACGGCTTCATTAGAAATAACAAACTAGCGCAAAAGTCTTATATAATTACATTTTTTTTAAAGTTGTCATCTACGATTACCCATTTTCCGAAAGCGCTCTATCACACGTTCGATCTTAACATCCATAAATGTTTCTTTTTCTACATTACAAATTAAAGCATCATTCAAAAAATCATCACCCATTTTATTACGTAAGTCGGTCTTTAAGAGCTTCATTGCGGAAAAACATCTTTCAACAGTTGCAGTTGCGATGGGCAAAACCAAAGTCAACTTTAATAACCTATAAACCAAAGGAAAAGAAAGATGTTTTTCGGTTTCCACCATCAAATGAGAAAGGTCCGCAATTCCCTTCATATTAGGAAATCTCTCATCATCAATCAAAGAGTGATAATAGGTTTCAAGTTTACCATCAAGATACACCCTTTCCAAATCATTAAAATCAGTTTTGTATAACTCACTTAGCTTCACCAACTTTGATTTGTCAAACATAGAAAATGCATTACAAGGACTCAAAGTCACCATGTATTCAGGAAAATCGGTGCTCACTTCACTAAAACGGTCCCTAAAATTTTGAATTTGCATATCCAAAACCGTGTTGAAAATATCAACTTCAAAGTGATGTTGATTAGTAACCTTGGTTCTACGGTTTCTTGGAGTAACATAAAATTCAGACATTTCCACAATTTTAATTTTATGGTTATGACAAAAAGAAAATACATTCTCCAACATTGAAGGAAACTCATTATTTCTAAAAGCTTTGAACGTTTTCATCGTCACTTTTACCGAAGAAGCCGTTTCCAAAATATTTTGATCCTTTCTTTGAAGATGTTTTGACAAGGTATTCGTGAGACCAAAAATCTCCAACATCAAGTGTAAATAAAAAACAAAATCAAAAGTCTTGAAATACGACAAAATATCGTACGCTTGATTTCGGTTATTTAAACTAGATCCCTCATCTTCAACATATTTAAGAACCTTGATAACCTCTGGAAACAAATTCTTCAAACTTACTATTGTTTTATAATGTGAGCCCCATCTTGTATCCCCGGCTCGAACAAGAGAAGTCTCCTGATTTAACCCTCTTCCGGTCTCAATTTCACAATTACCAATTTCTTTTTGAACCCTTTCCTTGTAACTATCTCGTATGATATCTTTTCTTTTACAAAAAGCACACACCACATTAACCACCAAAGCTAATTGCTCAAAGAAATCATGAGCACCATCATGGTTTTTTGCTACGTCCACAACCACTAATTGAAGTTGGTGTGCAAAAACAGTGTATATAATATGCCGAAGGATTATCTTTCAATATCAATGCTTTCATACCATTAAATGCACCCCGCATATTACTTGCTCCATCATATCCTTGCCCTCTAACCTATTTCAAAAAAAATGTATATACAAGAAATAAAATAGATAAAGATTCAAATACATAAAAAAAGAATTCATAATTTCTTACCTGAGATATACTCAAGTTATTGTTGGTAAATACCGAACCAATGGCTTCTTTTAGAGTTAAAGAAGTTGTATCCTTCACGTGAACAATTCCAACAAATCTTTCTTTCACTAATCCAAGGCTATTAACATATCGCAAAACCATAGCCATTTGTTCCTTTTTGGATACATCACTAGACTCGTCTACTAATATGGTAAACACATCATTACCAATTTCTTCACAGATAGACTTTATTATCTCTTTTGAAAAACATTGAACAATCTCTTTTTTAATCTTTGGAGACGTCAACTTTTCATTTTTTGGAGCATTTTCTAAAGTAACATTATAAATGCTTTCATTATGGTCCCGAAGGAATGATAATTCTTCAATGAAAAAGCCTTTAGAAATTGATCCATCCGACTCGTCATGACCACAAAATGGTAACGCATTCTTCAATAAAAATCTACAAGTATCAATTGTAGCATGTAATCGAATTTGATAGTTACTCGCTTCAACTTCAGTTTGCTTATGAAAAGCTTCACTGATAGCTTGGTTTTTCTTTACTAGATTTTCACATTTTTGTTTTGCTTTGTTGTGATGACTGTCAACTTTACCCTCATGATCTTTCAATGATTTCTTTTTACTCCAAGTGTCAAAGCCTTCTGTCACAAATACATCTCTCCCCCTTGTTGCCCCACAATGTCTCCAAACAAATAACAACATAAACAATAAGCTTTGTTCTCTTTTGTGCTATACTCTAACCAATTAAATTCATCAAACCATTCCTTTACAAAACGTCTGTTCTTACCACCAATTTTTATTGATGGAAAATCATGGCCTTTTGGTTGAGAAAGTCCTTTAATCCAATATGCTCTCCTTATTTCATCCATTTGATTTGGATGATATGATGTAATTCTTGCTCTATCCGTCGGATCCGAAGGAACATTATCAATATCAAAACTAGGTGGAATATGTTGTGGTTGTGGTTGAGGATGAGGTCTTTTTCCTCCACCACTTTCATAACTACTACCAACATCCAATGTCATTTTATTAAAATTTCCAATAAACCCTACAAATACAATTAAAGATTAAAAATTTACAATTGAAGATTTAAACATAATACAAGTGAACAATTAGTTGGCTAATTAGGTTTTCAATTTGAACAAATAAATTAAACTAAATCATTAAACATTAAATCATAAAACATTAAAGATTGGAAAATTAAATATTACTTGTTTGAGGTTGAGGGTTCAAGTCTCGTCGTGGACATAGGTGAATTTAAGGTGTAGTTTAGGAGTATGTTAGATTTGTCGTTTCAGAAGAAAAAATTACTTGTTTCATATTTCGTAAGTGAGCCAATAGCAAAATGGTGAATAAGCCAAATTACATGAAATTTTCTGGTGAAGCAGCAGCGGTACGTAGCGACGATATGAACCTAAAACAAATATCAATTTCTTTTTTCCCTCCTAGATCCTGCCATAATTGATTCAAAACAAAAACACATATCTTTTTACATTAATTTAATGGGCTAAATCATTCACAATGGACTAACTTATTGGACTTCTATTTTAAATACAATATGATGTTTGAGTTTGGTCCAAAAAGCAATATCGTAATTCACTTGTAATTATATATATATATATATATATATATATATATATATATATATATATATATATATATATATATATGGAAAAGTTCAATAGAGAACCATAATTATTAGTTCTCCAATAAACCAAATTTTTTTCAAGTTGTAGAGCTTATTCTTTATCGAAAAAAAAAAAACTAAAAATATCTAAATTCATAAGTTAACATTGTGAATGTTAAATATATATTTTGGATTCACCGTGTGAATTTAGATTCACATTGTGAATTTTCAAATATTCACATTGTGAATTTGACGAATTTTTTTTATCGAATTTGATATCATTGGAAAAAAGATAAAAATTATGAATTTCTGTATTTTTAGTTTTTTTTTTGATAAAAAATAAGTTCTAAAAGTTGAAAAAAGGATTGGTTCCTTGGTTAATTATGGTTATCTATTGAACCTCACCCTATATATATATATATATATATATATATATATATATATATATATATATATATATATATATTAGTATTTCTATGGAGGAATTGAGGGGTAACACGTGCTACCCCTACCAACTACTTACTTCCGCCGCTGGGCAACTAGGGTTTCGTCCGAGCGGATAGCAGTGAAGGCAGAGAGTGTGTTGAAGATGGTGTCGTAGATTACTAATGAAACTCGTTTAAGCTCATTTAGGCTTGCGAGCTTACTAATGAAGCTCAACTCGATCTCGTTTAATAAACGAGCCCTAAATTGAGTTTGAGCTCGGCTCGGACTCGTTTAACTTGAGCTCGAGTCGAACTTCTAACAAGTCGATCCCGAATAGCTTATGGGCTACCTCTAACTCCTACTATGGTCTATCCAAATGTTTGCCAATGAAGTGATGAACTTACCCAACAACTCATTTTGTTCTTTAACAAGACATGTAACTAAAAATTCAATAAAACACACTGATATTTATATCTAGTTTGCTTTTAAGGAATCAATATGCAAAAATTCATCTAAACTTTTGAAATCTCCTCACCATCGAAGAAAATAATGCCAATTTTTTTTTGATCTATCAACAATATATATTTCTACTAATATAAGTTAAATATAAAATGAAATAAATACTTATGTATTTTGTTAAGGATTAGATAAGCGGAGGTAGTTAAAACTTAAAAGCGTTAAAGGAGGGGTTTAATCGTTTTAAGTGTGAGATGTGGGGTATGTGGGTGACATTGCTGCATGGAATAATTTTCATTTTCTATTTATTCACTTTTTTCTTTTAAAGTGCATGAAAATTGGGTAAAGGGAAGAAATTACCTTTTTAATAGTAAAAAATGAGAGGGGAATTAGATTCGCCACTCATTTACAATTCCGTTCACTTCTACCCCTCTATGAAGAAAAAAAATTGCTTAACTTTCTATTTTATAGCAACGAGTGGTGATAGAGTCTGTGTTACGATGAGTTTACTAAGGGATAATGATTTAAAAAGGTAGTTTATTTGTTGATTCGTATAAATTTAGTCATTGAGTTTTTTTTGTTTATATTTTTCTATTGAACTGTTCAAAAAACATCATTATGACATGCTATCGGAGGTTTAGCCAGTTTCCGACGTATTTAATAGCTTCGGCGAGGCTCCGATTATATTCTCCGGCGTTCATGGTTTTTCCGGCGAACTCAAGAACTCATATGTGTTCTCTCCTTCTATATATTTCTTAGTTTTGAACAAATTTCGAACATAAACCCATTTGGGTGTTCGATTTTCAAACTCAAGAACTCAAACTCATCAATCAATTCTTCATCTTCATCTTCTTATGTTCAAACTCAATAACACTCAAACCCAGAATTAAATTCTTCATTCTTCATCTTCATCTTCTTTTGTTCAAACTCACGAACACTCAAACCCAGAAATAAATTCTTCATTCTTCATCTTCATCTTCTTTTGTTCATCGTGTTCTTGAGATCTTCAATAGGTTCATCAGTCGTTCATCGTGTTCTTGAGAGTTTCTTTAGATTTGTGTGTGTGTATGCTAGATCAAAACACGAACCCATATCAGAACACGAACCCAGATCTTCAAAAACCGAACACGAACCTATATCGATTTCTGGGTTTGAAAATCGTAACTCGAGTTCATCAGGCCTTCAATCGATTTTGGGTAAACCTCCACATGTGAGTGAGTTCATCTTCAAGGAACCCAAAACACACAAAATCAATTTCTTCTTTGTTTTTGGAAATCAATTTCTGGGTTTGAAAACCCTAACTCGACTAAAGGTTGTTCGTGAGTTCGATTTTTGGTCTTTATGTGTTTTTGGAAAGCACACACAAAGTAATAAGTATGGTTTTATTTGTGTATGTTGAAGATCGTGTGTGTGTGTGGTGAGTTCATCTGATTTTTTTTTTGGAACGACGAAATTTTATTAAAAAATTAGCAAGAAGCTAGAAAAAGGAAATTACAATAAATTACAAGCAATGGCAGGATCATGAAGCCATGAAGTCCAAAAGATATTAGCTTTACTACACCTATTCGTGACCCAAAAATAAGAATTTTTTACCACATCATCAAAAATGACCTATTTCGTAGGCAACACCATTCCAAAGATAATGGAATTACGAAAATCTGATTTGAGGTTCTTGAGTTTATGTGTTCATCAAATCTGATTTTGTGTTCATCTGATATTTGAAGAAACAACATAAAAAAAAAGGTGTAGATGAAAAATGACATAAATGGGAGAAAATGGTGGCTTGGATCTTTTTCTCTCGTTGGTTTGTGTTCATCTGATATTTGATGAACATGTTGAAGCAGGTGTTCGATTTTCAAACTCAAGAACCCAAAACACAAAAAATCTGATAGTGGATGTACATGTTGTAGCAGGTGGCCGAAAAAATCATGAACGCCGAAGTCTCACCGGAGAAGATGACTGGAGCATTGCCGGAGCTGTCAAATATACCGAAAACCGACTAAACATACTATTGCAGGTCATAAGGATGTTTTTTGAACGGTTTAACAAGTTTAATGGGAAAATATGGACAAAAAAGAAAAAACATCAGTGACTAAATTTGTATAAATCGAAAAATAGATTACCCTTTTAAGTCATTATACATTTATTTAATTTATATTTTTGACCGAATGAACCAATACAAAATATTAATATGTTAAATTATTTGTATAATTTATATATTTAAGATATATACACAACTAAAAAAAAGGGATTACATTTTTGCAAATAGATGGTGGTGTTTGTTTTTTTGCCAAAAGTTCTTTTTGACCTTCTATGTATTTGGAGGAAAGATATTTAAGGAAAAGATTGTTTGTTTTTCATAAGACAAAAGACATAAAAAAGTCTTTTTGACATATCTTTTCCGAAGACATAAAAAATAGCTTTTAACTTTTGAAGACATTTTCTAAGTTATAATCCTAAAATGGTATTTCATTTTCAACCACCACCACAGCATGTGCCACCGTCGCCACCACCGCTACTGCCGCCGCCGCCACCGCCACCGCCACTGCTGACACCACCACCGCCGCCACCACTGCCACCATCGTCGTTGCTACCGCCGCCACTTCCACCACCCCATCTCTGCCGCCACCACGACCCCCACCTCTGCCACTACCGCCTCCTTCGTTAACACCGCCACTTAAGCCACCACCACCACCGTTGCCACCATTGCTACCACCATCACCTCCTCTGCCACTACTGACACTACCACCACCGCTGCCACTCCTGCCACTAGAGGTGAGCATTTGGACCGGTGGACCGAACCGGACCGGACCGGACCGTTTTTTTGGACCCCTGGGCCGGTTCTCGGTTCTAGGAATCCATCAAAACCGGTCCGATTTTTTTCCCTGTCCGGTCCGGTTTTTACCGGGTTTAGAACCGGTTGGACCCGATTTTAATTTTTTTTGTTAACTTTAAACAACCATAACTTATTCGTTTTAAGTTGGATTGACACGCGGTTTTTTCCAACGTTTAATCTACAGTTTGTAGATGAATTTAGACTATAATTTTGTTGATTTTGATATTATATTCAATGAGTTACAGTGTTTCAAAGTTGAGCTATCAAAGCTGAAAAATTTCAGCTTTTCAGCAACATTTTTAAAATTTTGTAATCTGTGAAAATTTTTAAACAACCATAACTCAGTCGTTTTAAGTCGGATTGATATGCGGTTTTTTCCAACGTTTAATTTACAGTTTGTAGATGAATTTAGACTATAATTTTGTTGATTTGGGTATTATATTCAATGAGTTAAAGTCTTTCAAAGTTGAGCTATCAAAGCTGAAATTTTTCAGCTTTTCAGCAAGATTTTAAAAAATTTGTAATCTGTGAAAATTTTTAAACAACCATAACTCATTCGTTTTAAGTCGGATTGACTTGCGGTTTCTTCCAACATTTAGTTTACAATTTATAGATGAATTTAGACTATAATTTTGTTGATTTTGGTATTACATTCAGTGAGTTACAATCATTCAAAGTTGAGCTATCAAAGCTGAAATATTTCAACTTTTTAACTATTATTTTAGACTATAATTATGAATTTTATGTATCTTTGACAGATAAATCATATAAAAGAGATCTTGGTGAACTTGATTTATATGTTAGTTGCTTTTATTTGGAAAATTAATTTTGTAAGTTATAATATTATAACATCAAGGTAGATTAGTTATGCATGAAACGAAAATATAATCATTTTTACAAGTTGTATCGTATCAAACCCAATTACGTATTCGTTTTAACGAGTTCTATCAAACCCAAAAACTTATTTTAACGACATGTACTCTATGCAATTAAAGTTGTACCGGTCCAAACGGGTCCAAGAACCGGAAAACCCGGACCTGGACCCGGACCCGGACCCGGACACGACTCATCCGGTCCGATCCACGGTCCACAATATTCTCCATAATCGGTCCGGTCCAAGAGCCGGTCCGATCCGATTCGGTCCAACTGCTCACCCCTAACCGCCACTTCCTCCGCCACCCACCCCACCCTACTTTCGCCACTACCCCTCCATCACCATCAACACCACCACCACCACCAACACCAACACCATCATTCATTTTTTATAAAACTTTGAAAACAAACAATTTTTTTTATAAAGACTAAAAACATGAAAAAAAAAAAACTTTTGGTCTGTTAGTGGATTAGACTTATATGTTGTATTATTTGTATTATACTACTAGGCCTATTAACTATATACATATCTTGTATGTACCTGGCCCAAGAAAACAACCTTATATTTATACCTTTGTGCAATGTATATTGACATACGGGAAATTACGTCCCTTAACAGGGTATCAGAGACTTAACAAAACCTTATCATTGTCGATCCCTCTACACGTCGACTTCCTCATCAGTCAACAATTCACCCTCTTCTTCTTCTATTATTTTCTGCCCTTCTCTTCCTCTCTCCACCATGCCAAGCAAGTCCACAACACCAAAGCACCTCTACACAAAACATACGACATCACCAACATAAAGTATTATGTTTCTTTCATCCTTTATTTAACGCCTTACAACTATGAACTTTGGAGCACTCTATTCAAGGCTCACTGTATCGCCTATTATGTCATGGATCATATTGGCAATACCTACGACTCTCTTAACAAAACCCCAACTGATTCTGATTGGGAGCAGCTTGACTCAATGGTAATTCTTTGGCTGTTTGGATCTATTTCTCAAAACCTCATCACATCTGCAGATTATCCTCAAGCTACAGCTCGTAAAAAATGGCTCAACATTCATTCCCTCTTCTATGAGAATAAAGACTTGTGACATCCCCAAAATCATGGCCAGAAAAGACCGGTTTCATTTATGCTTTTAAATAATTTCAGAGTAAATCCATTGATTTAAAAGAGTTGCGGAATTTGTCCCCAAAAACATTACATGATAAAATAAGGTTTATCAAAGCATTTCTCAAAGAGAATGTATTTTCATTAAATAATAAAACCTCGGGATGTCATGTTCCGATACAGACCAAAAGCATAAACAATATAAAATAGACCTTACAACAGTTATTTATAACTACTGATCTATAATCCAAAATCTCTCGTCAAGTCCACCAACTTATACCCTTGTGCCATTACCTGTAATGCAAAGAAAAATGAGTGGGTCAGGCTTGGGAGCCTGGTGAGCATATAGGGTTTTCAACCCACAAAAATATATTTATTATATTCAATCATCAAACAATCAATCCAATTACCCATCCCCATATCTCCTTTATACGGCAAGACAAAGTAGCCTCTCGGGCGAGGGACTTATTTCCTTGCTTTGCTTGCATCCCTTGTTGGAACTAAAGAAAATCGCTGATCTCCTTTTGGTGCACATTCCGTGAGAATAAAATCCTGGATTTGGAGACCCCCGACGCTTCACAAAAGTCATCTGTGACATCCCCATTTTTCACGGCCAGAAAAGACCGATTTTGTTTATGCTTGTTTGAAAATCAGAGTAACATTTTAAATAAAAGTGTTGCGGAATTTGTCCCAAAACAAAATATGATAAAGATTTATCAAAAGCATTTCCAAAGAAATGTATTTCATTAAAAGACTCGGGATGTCATGTTCGATATAGATCAAAAGCATAAACAGTACAATATAAGTCTTACTACATTATTTCATATCTACAGGCCTATATCCGTAATCCCTCATCCAAAACATCACATCTATGCTCGAGCGCCACTACCTGTAATACATGAAACTGAGTGGATCAGGCTTGGGATCCTGGTGAGCACATAGGGTTTTCAACCCACAATAAATAAGTTTATTAATTTCATCGATCAACAATAACCCGATTACCCGTTCCCGTTATCCTCACTTCACGTCCCTAAACACCTATCATAAGGGACCTAGCCTAAGGATCATCATCGGGATGGACACTACTGCTAAGGGGGTTCCTCAGCAATAAATGTCCTAAAGGCAACCACGAGGGGGATGAAGTACACCGGTGAACACATCGTTCACTAACACCTACAGGTTGCGAGCCTGCTAGCATTCCACTGGACTGTCTAGAAGAGTCCATTGTCGTCATCCATACTCCGCTAGATGACAGAATCAACAACAACAACATCGAGGCCTCTCATCATTTTATCACACATCGTCTATTACATCTACCCATGTTTTACCCCAACATTTTTGTAGATATAAAATACATATACAGTTTAAATCATTTAAAACATGTATAAAAATCTTTCATCGGCACAGACAGCAAGTATTCAGACAATATGCACACATAGCACGTAGTTTATATTAAATACTTCATATCTATGTGTAAGATGAAAGTAACTATGCACTCACCTGATAAGGTGGTGATTCTGAATTCGGACAGCGCTTCGTTACTTCTTAAAACAATTTCCCTCGACAAAACCTAGTATCATTACCACTAGGGTTTAGCTCAATATTCACCGAGACTAATTAATAGTCTAGCTATTATTATTATTATATAAGTGTTAAACAACACTATATAACTCATAATAATAGCCCACCCAAATAATTATTATAAAGTCCTAATAACATTACTATATTAAAACATAAGCTATACTAAAGATAGGGTAGGCATAGCTCACTTTCAGCAGGTTTTTCGCAAAACCGGGCTTCGCTGGAGCAGCGTTCCCGAGCCGAAAGGCTCTTTTCTCGGGACTCCGGGAGCCTCGGTGAGGAAGTTGGAATGCCCGGCACCTCTATTTATAGTGAAAATATCTGATGGACTTGCCGAGTCTTGACTCAGACTCGCCGAGTTGGTGCATGTGGCAGCCTTCTGGTGGTGCCATGTCACCCAATATTGCGTATCAGCCTCCCGACTTAGAAAAATCATAACTCTCGCATACGAGCTCCGTTTTCGACGTTTTTTTTAATGCGTAGGTAAAAACAAGATCTACAACTTTCATTTAGACCCCGTCGGCTAATTCTCGACCGATCTTAAATTTAACAGTAGGACGAGATTAGACTGCTAAATGACCGCGAAGAATTCGTAACTCCTTCATACGGACTCCGTTTTCGTCTTTCTTTTTACCGTTGAGTTCCTATTAATGAGATCTTCAACTCTCATTTAGGTCGCGTAAGCCAAAAACCGCTCGAACTAAAATTCGAGTTTCGGGCTGTACACTGCTAAGCCGAAACTTTGAAAAATCATAACTTCCTCATACGAAGTCATATTTGGGCGTTCTTTTTATGGATTTTCTCGGTTTAACATACTCTACGACTTTGGTTTAGGTTACTAAGGCTAAAAAGTCTTCTATCGTAAATTCACTTTTTACGCTTCCCGGTGCCGTGCCGGTTCCGTCGCGAAACTTCGACGGGTCGTAACTTCTTCGTTATAACTCGGATTTCGGCGTTCTTTATATCCACGGAATCCTTGTTTCGACCACTACAACTTTATGTAAAGATATCGGGCTTATCTCACATATCAATTTTGACGATTATTTTTATCCTTTATTTATTTTAAATTTATAAATAAGTAATAAACATATAAATGCATATAATTCACATAATACTCAAACAATTCATCTTTATTACTTCAAAAGGAGTTACAATAGTTGACCTAGACTATTACATCATCTGATAATGCTTAGCCCCGAAACACGGGCGTTACAATTCTCTCCCCCTTAGGATGATTCCGTCCCGGAATCATGCGTCAGCAAACAGATGCGGATAGCGACTCATCATGTCATCCTCTGTTTCCCAAGTGAGATTCGGCCCATTCGAATGTTTCCATTAGACTAGCACTAAGTCGGCCATCTTAAGTTCTTAGTCTTATGGTCAACAATTGTCTCGGGCTCTTCAATCGGCCTCTTGTTTTCATCCATCCTTAACTCTGAGATCGGAATTATGTCGGGAACTTCTCCCGTGAATTTCCTCAGATAACACACATGGAAGGTGTTATGAATACCATCGAGTTCTTCGGGCAATTCCATCTTGTAAGCTTGGTTCCCAATCTTCTGAAGAACTTTGAACGGTCCAATAAACCTTGGACTTAGCTTTCCTCGTTTTCCGAATCTTATAAGTCATTTCCACGGTGAGACCTTAAGCAAAACCGAATCCCCAACTTCGAAGGTCATCGGTCGTCTTTTCTTGTCAGCATAGCTCTTCTGACGATCCTGAGCTGCTAACATTCTTTCCCTAATCACCTTCAGTTTCTCAGCAGTCTCATGGACTATCTCGGGGCCCATAAACTGCTTTTCTCCAGCCTCAAGCCAACAGGACGGCGTACGACACTTCTGTCCGTACAAGGCTTGATAAGGTGCCATCTTGATGCTCGAGTGGAAACTATTGTTGTAGGAAAATTCTACCAAAGGTAAGTGCTCATCCCAGTTACCTTGGAACTCAAGGGTACATGCTCTCAACATATCTTCAAGCGTTTGAATCGTTCTTTCGCTCTGACCATCGGTCTGCGGATGGTAAGCCGTACTCAAACACAACTTCGTACCCAATTCCTCTTGTAGACTTCTCCAAAACCTTGACGTGAAACGACTATCACGATCCGATACAATCGTTAGAGGAACACCGTGAAGTCTCATAATTTCCTTCACGTAAGCATTTGCAAGCTTATCCATAGACCACCTTTCGTTGGCAGCTATGAAGTGTGCACTCTTTGTGAAACGATCCACGACCATCCAAATCATGTCGTGATCGTTCTTCGTCATGGCTAGTTTAGTCACAAAATCCATGGTGATGTCTTCCCATTTACCCATGGGTACAGGTAAGGGTTCTAAACTCCCATACGGTTTCTGATGTTGTGCTTTAACTCTTGCACAAGTTACACACTCGGCCACATACTTCGCAACATCGAGCTTTATCGTCGACCACCAGTAGTAGGGTTTTAGGTCCCTATACATTTTTGTGCTACCGGGATGAATCGAGTACATGGTCTTGTGAGCTTCTTCCATCAGAAGATCTCTTATTCCTCCCGTTTTAGGTACCCAAATTCGACCTTGGAATACCTTTAGTCCTTGACGGTTTGTACCGAATACCAATGTCTTTCCCAAACGTTCTTCCTTTCATTCATTCTTTTCTGAAGCTTCTTCTTGAGCTTTCTTGATACTTTCCACAATTGTCGAGACAACTTCAATTCTCAACGCTCTTGGCCTTTTTCTTTCAAGATTGACTTTCCGACTGAGAGCATCAGCAACAACATTTGCTTTACCGGGGTGGTAAAGTATCTCACAATCGTAGTCCTTGAGTAACTCTAGCCAGCGTCGTTGTCTCATGTTCAATTCCTTCTGATTAAAGAGATACTGGAGACTCTTATGATCAGTGAAAAGTTTGCACTTCGTACCATAGAGGTAATGTCTCCATATCTTTAAGGCAAATACTACCGCTGCCAACTCCAAATCATGAGTGGGGTAGTTCTTTTCGTGCTCCTTCAATTGTCGAGATGCGTATGCTATCACCTTTTCTCTTTGGGTCAGAACACAACCCAACCCGACTCCAGATGGGTCACTATAGACCGCGAAGTCTTCAACTCCATTGGGTAGAGAAAGAATCGGTGCTTCACATAACTTCTTCTTTAGCTTCTCGAATGCTTCTTCGTGTTTCCCACTCCATGTATAAGTAGCTCCTTTATGGGTCAAAGCTGTTAATGGAGCAGCTATCGAAGAAAAGCCTTAGATAAATTGTCGGTAGTATCCGGCTAATCCTAGAAAGCTTCGAATCTCCGTGGGACTCTTTGGACGTTCCCACTTCATTACAGCTTCGATTTTTGCTGGGTCAACCATTATCCCCTCCTGGTTAACCACATGACCCAAGAATTGGACTTCTCGGATCCAAAAATCACACTTGGAGAACTTTGCATACAGTTTCTCCTTCTTCAAGACTTCCAACACTTCTCGTAGATGCTGGCCATGCTCCTCCTGGCTTTTTGAGTAGATGAGAATGTCATCTATGAACACTATCACAGACTTATCGAGGAATGGTTTACAAACCATGTTCATCAAATCCATGAATGCTGCTGGAGCATTGGTTAGTCCAAAAGACATAACCAAGAACTCGTAGTTTCCATATCTCGTTCTGAACGCAGTCTTCTCGATATCCTGCTCTCTCACCTTCAACTGATGATATCCTGACCTAAGATCGATCTTTGAGAAGTAGCTCGAACCTTGCAACTGATCGAATAGGTCATCAATCCTTGGCAATGGATACTTGTTCTTCACCGTTGCCTTGTTCAGCTCTCGGTCGTCTATACACATTCTCATGCTTCCGTCTTTCTTCTTCACGAATAGCACCGGAGCTCCCCGGGGTGATGAACTAGGTCGAATGAAATCGTTGTCCAACAACTCCTGAAGTTGCGTCATAAGCTCCTTCATCTCCGTCGGTGCTAATCGGTATGGTGCCTTTGCTATCAGTGTTGTTCCTGGTAACAATTCTATACGAAATTCCACTTGTCTATCAGGCGGTAATCCGAGAAGATCCTCAGGAAAGACTTCCGGATAATCACACACAACCGGTATATTCTGCACCTCTTTCTTTTCCTTCTTAGCATCGATTATGAACGCCAAGTATGATGCACAACCCTTGGACAAACATTTTCTGGCTTTCATCAGGGATGTCATGTTCGATACATATCAAAAGCATAAACAGTACAATATAAGCCTTACTACATTATTTCATATCTACAGGCCTATATCCGTAATCCCTCATCCAAAACATCACATCTATGCTCGAGCGCCACTACCTGTAATACATGAAACTGAGTGGGTCAGGCTTGGGAGCCTGGTGAGCACATAGGGTTTTCAACCCACAATAAATAAGTTTATTAATTTCATCGATCAACAATAACCCGATTACCCGTTCCCGTTATCCTCACTTTACGTCCCTAAACACCTATCATAAGGGACCTAGCCTAAGGATCATCATCGGGATGGACACTACTGCTAAGGGGGTTCCTCAGCAATAAATGTCCTAAAGGCAACCACGAGGGGGATGGAGTACACCGGTGAACACATCGTTCACAAACACCTACTGGTTGCGAGCCTGCTAGCGTTCCACTGGACTGTCTAGAAGAGTCCGTGGTCGTCATCCATACTCCGCTAGATGACAGAATCAACAACAACAACATCGAGGCATCTCATCATTTTATCACACATCGTCTATTACATCTACCCATGTTTTACCCCAACATTTTTGTAGATATAAAATACATATACAGTTTAAATCATTTAAAACATGTATAAAAATCTTTCATCGGCATAGACAGCAAGTATTCAGACAATATGCACACATAGCACGTAGTTTATATTAAATACTCCATATCTATGTGTAAGATGAAAGTAACTATGCACTCACCTGATAAGGTGGTGATTCTTAACTCGGACAACGCTTCGTTACTTCTTAAAACAATTTCCCTCGACAAAACCTAGTATCATTACCACTAGGTTTTAGCTCAATATTCACCGAGACTAATTAATAGTCTAGCTATTATTATTATTATATAAGTGTTAAACAACACTATATAACTCATAATAATAGCCCAAATAATTATTATAAAGTCCTAATAACATTACTATATTAAAACATAAGCTATACTAAAGATAGGGTAGGCATAGCTCACTTTCAGTGGGTTTTTCGCAAAACCGGGCTTCACTGGAGCAGCGTTCCCGAGCCGAAAGGCTCTTTTCTCAGGACTCCGGTTGCCTCGGGGCTTCCTTCGGGTGCTAGGGGGTTTACCTAGACTTTAGGGGGGCTTAGGGAGCTTAGAGAGAGAGAGTGTGTAGAGAGAGAAAGTTGAAGGGTGAGGTGTGAGGAAGTTGGAATGCCCGACACCTCTATTTATAGTGAAAATATCTGATGGACTCGCCGAGTCTTGACTCAGACTCACCGAGTTGGTGCATGTGGCAGCCTTCTGGTGGTGCCACGTGTCCAATTCTGGTGGTGCCACGTCACCAAATATCGTGTATCAGCCTTCCGACTTAGAAAAATCATAACTCTCGCATACGAGCTCCGTTTTCGACGTTTTTTTTCAACGTGTAGGTAAAAACAAGATCTACAACTTTCATTTAGACCCCGTCGGCTAATTCTCGACCGATCTTAAATTTAACAGTAGGAGGAGATTAGACTGCTAAATGACCGCGAAGAATTCGTAACTCCTTCATACGGACTCCGTTTTTGTCTGTCTTTTTACCGTTGAGTTCCTATTAATGAGATCTTCAACTCTCATTTAGGTCGCGTAAGCCAAAAACCGCTCGAACTAAAATTCGAGTTTCGGGCTGTACACTGCTAAGCCGAAACTTTGAAAAATCATAACTTCTTCATACGAAGTCATATTTGGGCGTTCTTTTTATGGATTTTCTCGGTTTAACATACTCTACGACTTTGGTTTAGGTTACTAAGGCTAAAAAGTCTTCTATCGTAAATTCACTTTTTACGCTTCCCGATGTCGTGCCGGTTCCGTCGCGAAACTTCGACGAGTCATAACTTCTTCGTTATAACTCGGATTTCGGCGTTCTTTATATCCCCGGAATCCTTGTTTCGACCACTGCAACTTTATGTAAAGATATCGGGCTTATCTCACACTTCAATTTTGACGCTTATTTTTATCCTTTATTTATTTTAAATTTATAAATAAGTAATAAGCATATAAATGCACATAATTCACATAATACTCAAACAATTCATCTTTATTACTTCAAAAGGAGTTACAATAGTTGACCTAGACTATTACATCATCTGATAATGCTTAGCCCCGAAACACGGGCGTTACATCATCTAGTATAGCTTTCACAGTACCCGCTTGTTCCATGTCTGCTTCAGCAAATAGGATGAAGTCATCAGCAAAAAACAGATGGGATATGGCCGTACCTTTTTCTTAAGGGTTTACCCTAAGAACCAATTATCCTTCATTCATTCATTCCTAAGGATTTACCTAAGGAATTGGCACGAAGTCCATTGCTGCCAAAGTTTATCTCTCAGATACTAAATCCATAGCTACCAGACACTAACTCCATAGTCACCAAGGTTTACTCAACAGGCACGAAGTCACATCGTCACCAAGGTTTATCAAATAGGCACGAAGTCGCATCGTCACCACAGCTTATTCAATAGGCACGAAGTCGCATCGTCACCAAGGCTTACTCAATAGGCACGAAGTCGCATCGTCACCAAGGCTTACTCAATGGGCACTACGTCTCATAGTCGCCACTATTTCATCTACCCATGTTCTACCCAACATATTTGTAGATATAAAATACATATACAGTTTAAATCATTTAACACCCGTATAAAAACATCAATTCCAAGCCCATCACAAATAGACAAATAATATATAACACATAGCGCGTCTTTCATAGCTAATACTTTATATTTATGTGTTAGAAGAAAGTAACTATACACTCACTTGATAAGACGATGATCGGACAACACCTCGTCTCTTAAAATAATCTTTTCCGATAAAACCGGGACGTTTTCTCCAAAACCGGGCTTTACGCGGGCAAAGTTTCGGCTCGGGAATTTTACTTCTCGGGATCTTCGGGGCTTCGAGACTCGCTTCAGGGCTCGGGATTAATACTGGGGCTTCGGGATATTTCTTGCACGTAAAACGATGCAAAAACGAGAGAGAGGGAAAGAAAATGAGCAAAGAACTCGGGTGTCTTCGACTTCTATTTATAGGAGCTGAAACCCCGAGTTACGCTGGGCGTAATCCTCCGTCGACATGTACGCTGGGCGTACATCTAGGTACGCTGGGCGTACCGGGTGGATAGGGCCGGATGAGTCACGGTTTTGGTATTATCCGATTTTATAATTAAATAAATATATTTTAATTATTTAAAAATTTCAGAAATTCATATCTTCCTTATACGAACTCCGTTTTCGACGTTCTTTATATCCACGTGTAGGTGAGACTATGCTCTACAACTTTTATTTAGACTCCGTCGGCTGATTTCTATTTATTTTTACTATATTATTTTTAGTAGGCCGGGACAGGAAAACTCCGTTAGAATTTCATAACTTCTTCATCCGACGTCCGTTTTTGTCTGTCTTTTCACCATTGGACTACTATCGACGAGATCTTCGATTCTCGTTTATATTGTTTCGGCCAAATATCACTCGATCTTAATTTCGAGATTTGGGTTGTATACCGCTAAGTCGAAACTTAGAAAAATCGTAACTTCTTCATACGAAGTCAGATTTGGACGTTCTTTTCATGCACGCTCTCGGTTTAATGTATTCTACGACTTTTATTTAGATCGCTAAGGCTAAATATCGCTCTAACGTAAATTCACTTTTTACGTCGCGCTGTGTCGTGCCGGTTCTGTCGCGAAACTTCGACAGGTCATAACTTCTTCGTTATAACTCGGATTTCGGCATTCTTTATATATCTGGAATCCTTGTCACGACCACTACAACCTAGTTAAGATTATTCATTCTAAATAATCTTTTATCAAAAAGTCACTTTGATGCGTATCTTCTCTAAATTGACTAGCCCGGATCTACGGGCGTTACAATTATCTCCCCCTTCGGATGATTACGTCCCAGAATCATCAACGAAATAGGACTCGTATATTGACTCCATACGTTATCTCTCCATCCTAAGCAATAACCTTGATGCTCAATCGTGCACCTGCTCTTCATACTATGTTGGACTTTCAATCGTAACTTCCGAGTTACAAAGCAATTCCTTATTGAGGACTCCTTCTTCTTAGGATAAATACTTTCCTTTATCTATTGTAACAGACCGATGGGTCATGTTCTAATGACCTTTCATCGTATAATACAACGCTTAGACTCAAGTCTCTTAGAGTCAAGTTCCGAAATGGAATATACCTTCCTTCATAATCTAATGTGATATAATTGTTGGGTTTTGAGCATTCTAACACTCCTATGGTGTACATGCAACCCTATAAACCTTGGATCTATGTTTTCTCTATTATACATGCAAATATTAACTATTCCAAGGTTTCATCCTAACTAGCATATTATGAAGCACCTATACTACAAAGTTCTAGTTAGATGACATACCTTTTGATGTAGCTTGATGTCTTCAAGCTTTAAGAGCTTAGCCCCAATAGTGTAGAAGCCTCAAATGGAATCACAAATCACCAAAACACCTTGGAAGAACTTGAGAGAATATGTATGCACACTAAAATCGGTCCACTCTTATTTTCACACACTTGTGCCAATTTTGTGAGCCAAGGACCCCTTTATATATTATGGAGGATTAGGGTTACATCCATGTAAAACCTAATACCCATGAACTTTCATTTACATAGGATCCATGGGTTAAAAGCTCCATGGACCATCCATGAAAGCTTAGCCCAACCTAAATGAACTTGGCCCATTCCATATATATAAGAGTCCATATTTAATTAGTTCTTTTTGATCACTTAATTAATTCTAAATTAATTCTTGATCAATACTAATTAAATAATATGATTCCATATTAATATATTAGAACTTATAATATATTAATATAAATCATAAATATACTATTCTCAAAAGACTATCCATATAAATTGTGTCGGTGAAGTGCAACCCAAATAGACCATGTCGGGTCGGGTCAAGTACATACCAAATATAGTTATGGACTTAGACATTAATCCAACAGTCTCCCACTTGGATAAGTCTAAAACTATTATTGAGTATGACTTCAAAACCTAACTGGCAATCGTAGCTCTTAAAGCCGTTGTCGAACTCTGACCTTGTCAATGACTTGTCCATTAGATAAGGGATCATATATTCCTCCATTCTAGATATCATATGGACCGAGACATGGATTATAATCATTCTCTCTGTCCATTTGTTGTTTCCCGATTTTCAATTTATGATGACTGACTGATTGAACAAATTAAATCAGTCCTGGCTTGGCCAAGCACTCACATGTGTCATCGCTAAATTATCGAGGGGCCCACAAATATCGCTTTTATCCCGAAGGTAAAAGGAATGGATAAACTTCGACTCATATGGCTTGTTCTACTACTTGTTGAATCATACACAAAGGCACGTTTTATAACATCGAGTTACCAATGCGTTTTCGTGCAATCAATGTATAACCAACTCATAGTAACAACTCATATCTCTAGGTTTTAAGAATATAAGATATTATCGTCTCATGATCACTCGTGATAAAATCCATGAAGTGATTCAAATGAGCGTGGGTTGAATCCAATACTCAGAACTTATGAGCACTCATGAGTGTTGTAGCACCGCTTTGTCCAACATCTTAGACCTCTACAAGCCAACCCATGACAGTCTTGATTCATATCTACTTCCAACATATGACCGACTGTGGATAGTTTGAATAACTTAGTCATTCAGGAAGAATGACCTAGTTTATTCTGGAAGTCAAAACATGCAAAATGAAACACAAGAATAAATGAATCAAATATGGTATCAAACCCTATGAATATAAATAGACCACTTTTATTTATCACCATACTGATTACTCATTATTTCATTGTTTCGGTTTTATCAACTTTATACCTGAATTAAAAACACTAGTTGTCCCATGCTCCAAGCATGTACACTATGTTTTTCTAAACAATAGCTTTGCCATACACCAAGTATGCACTCTATGTTTGTCTATGATCCTTACTTTGTGAAATAAACCAATTGAACATAATTTCAATGATTCTAATTTCACACTCCCAAATCCTTATCGAAAAATGTGAGAATTTCAAATTCCTATCATTTATCGAAATCTGTTTAGATTTTAAACTTATATGCACTGACCCTCTTGTAATGAATATGTACAAAGTCACAAAGACTTGTCAACAGTCATTATAAGGTATTCCAATGGAGATCAACTCCATGGAAACTAAGTCTCATATTCAAAGTACATTGCTTTGGACATGCTTCTTGCATTAAGTTTTCTAATCTTACACAGATAACTTCCACCTATGGAGACAACTCCATATTCTCATTTTGACTATCACTTCTGAATAAGAGATGCCTCTTTTCAGAATATGTCAATATGGTCCTTCCAAAATTAGCACTATACTTTCAACTGTCCCTGAGCAACCAATCTTTGGTAAACCTCAGATTGTCCTCGACAATTGCTTAATCATTTTAGTCATATCCAATTCTAGACCTTTTCCCTTCTTAATGCCTCTGGGCATTGGGAAAAATTTAGAAATGACAAATATTATAGCACATGCAATCGATCCTGTACCCAAAGCAAATGGTACACGATTCATGATGTCTCACATAAAGACATGATTCTAGACCAGTCTTTTGCTACAATATTTTTATTTGCCATGTTTTTCAAAATTTGACTATGAAGAGGGATGCCGTAATCATAATCGAATTTTGAGAACGAAATATATAGAACTTCCTTAAGTTGAACCAATCCAACATGAAATTCATATATATATATTCTTGACTAAAGATGATTAAGGTCTCAATCTAAGCCTTTAGAACTGAAATGAAGTATATCCTCTCCCTTAATTATAGCAAAACAACTTTTTCAATCCCTGCAGCCTCACGAATTGAAACTTTTGTTTTCTACAATTAACATTGCTAACTTGCAACACTAACAATAATTATCATGCTCCCACTAACATGATGATTATTGGCATAACACTTATGCTCCCACTAGCTTTGACATGTACTCAGAAATCAGCTGGACTTCTAGAAATCAATACTTTATTGACTTTCTTACCAAAGTTCAGATTTCTGATACGAGATGCTTTGATAAAACTTTATCAAAATCATACACCTTTCCTTAGATAGCATGGATGTGTGTCTAAACAATTTCAGAACTATGAAAAGGGATGCCGTAATCATAGTCTCAATTGTTTAGACCTTTTGCCATCTGCTTCAAATCTACTTGGTGTAAGTGTTTCCTCACCATCATTTTCATGAATCGGAGATAAACCTTATGACCCTTAGATTTTATGGTGTATATGTTCTTATCCATGTGAATCGTCAAAACCATAGTCACAAGACAAGGATAATGACAAATCCAACCTCATATGGACTGAACTTATGCAATCTTAACTTCTTGCCACCTGGCAGTACAGGGCCTGCCATTGCTTCCAAGTTGTTATGCAACCAATTGAGAACTTTCAGAACTCCTATGCAAAGCCAACTTTAACTGGAATGGGCACAGAATATGTCAACACGATAGGTTATAAACCTCAAGTCGTGTGCTAGTGAAGAACCTCAAGTTTTATTCTTGATTAGTTCTTGAAATTCTTTTTAGGATCTTTAAGACTCCCATTGTCCTCTTGACATATAAGACTATCTTGCCAAATATTCAAGAGATAGTGCGGATTCTTTATCAAGACAAACACTTCACACAATTGGCCTTAGTTGGTCTTTGTTTTATCCAAAACATCACAACTTACCAATTTCAAATGTACAAGAGTAGGACACTTTTACTCTTACATTTGACAAGTGTTTTAAACCTTTCTTTAAGATATGTCACTCAAGTTACAATCTTGGAGTATGACTCTAAGAATTGTTTTGGAACGAAGTATGACTCATCTTCCTGATCTAACCATTTCAACAATTCATGACTCCTCTTCTTAGTCATAAGAATGCACTTAGATGACCTTTAGAGGACTAATTGTGATATGATTTCTAAATCATTAAGATGATCACAAACATGATACTAAAGTACTCTCCCATATTTTCAGATTTGAGAAACTTTTATCTTTCTGCCTAATTTGATTCTTCCCATTCGTTCTGCCATACATTGAGACTTTTCCAATGTTTCAGAATTATACTTAAACTTGTAAGTATAACCATATTTACTAAACTTTAGTAAATCAAATAGTATTAACGAGCTTTGTGGTGGACATGACCAGTGCACAAGAATGTGTACTCGATCCCTTTAGTCCTTCACTTGACTCACACATCCATGTGAACAAGTAATTAGTCTTGATTTTCCAATGCTTGAAAGTTCTCATTCATCATACTATTCAACTTGCATGATTCCAAGTTTCGGTCCAATTGAAACTTGGGCGATGAGGAACTTTCCTGATTTGGTAAATTTAGACACTACCACAAATGAAAGAATCAAATCCATTTTCCAATATTGCTGTCAGTGGAATCATATAAGCAACAATTTTCCACAAATGCCATTGTAAGGATACTTCAAATAAATAAAATTAAACAATTTTCTTTTATTTTAAAACTTTGTGGAAAAACTTATCCTTACAATCCACATGGAAAATTGTTGTTATCTATTCCTTAGCAATATATCATAACTTCTTAAGCAACTGCTCAAAATTCTGATGCGATCGAAATCTACCTTCGCGATCAGAATCATCATATACTTCCTTTAAGATTTCTCTCTATTCTTTGATTCTTAAAACATCAACATGTGACCCAGTCACATCATGTAATGAGGATCTCAGAATAGAACTTAACAGAGTTAGATAATGGGCTCTACCTGATGTAGAGTCAAACTTATTGACTTTAACATCCTTAGGTAAATTTGGCAGCTTTGCAATCAACGCCCCTTCCTTTGGCAAAATAAACATATGGACCCTTTGGTAATGGGACTATCTCAGACTTAGCCTTTCTCTTTACCATTTGGTCAACCGGGTTGACTATGGCCAATCCCTTTCCACTGGGAAGAGAATGCTTTTTCTGGATTTCCAGTGTCACCATTGTCACTGTCCATAAAGTTTTTGGGAAGTTGATCTTCTAATCAAATTTGCTTTACTATCGTTCCAAATCATTGCTGATTCAGCAGCACCAAGCAAATAGATATGATCATTAAGGTTCATGTCATAGTCTGTTTCATAGTAGTCCCAAAGGAACTCACTATGTGACTTAGAAAGTGATTGAACATCCAATTTTCTCAAGACTTTGACACCCAACTCTCCCGGCTTGTCAATATGTGACTTCATCTCTAAGATGTGATCACACATAGACCTTGCTTGCCATTAGGGCTTGAGTGACCTTGAACTTGTGGGTTAGGGAGAATAATTGGAGGAGGTGGAGGAAGAGAAGTATGACTTCCATGAGCCAAACTCGGGAGGTCATATTCATTAGGAAAGCTTGGTTTGGGAAGATCATTGTTGTCTAAACCAGACATCAACAATGGGAGAAATTCACGTAAAGTTGATTTAAGTCCTTAAATAACACCCAATATGATATATTAAGGCTAGGATCCAACAAACTATTTTATAACTTGGAAGAGGGATGCCGTAATCCAAGCTATAAAATATTTGAAGGTAGGTGAATGACGATTCACCAATTTCCACCAAGATAAACGAAATGTATTATTAGGTTTTAATTGGTTTTGAAACTCCTAGATTCTTTTGAGATTCATTGAACTTTTCAATGACATGTTTCAATCTCGAGTGTGCCCTTCAGGTTTTGTGACTGGGATGCCGAGGATCACAAAACAAGGTGTGAACTAACCATGCAAATATACTTGGTACCCTTAATATTTACCCCTCAATCGATGTGTCGGTTAACCACACGAGCTCCACCGATACTATGATAAATATTAAGTTACCCTGTGCCTACTTTGTTAAATCCAGGTTAGTGTGCCGGTTAACCACACACGCTCCACTAACAGTTTAAACAAAGTGCAAAGTGTAATTTCATGGATTAGCACCTTATTCACATTTTCCTAAGTAACTAAGATTGGGAATTTATAAGTGTTTAGTTACTTAGTATTTATCATTATACTTATAATGAAGGGAGAATTATAGTCCTTGTCCTACCTGTTCGGCTAACGACCCTCCACCGGTCAAGGAAGCGGTGAGTGAGAGTGGACACCCATTAAACTGCCATTTTATAGGCAGTAACATTATACCCCCCTTATAGACCGGCTTCGTGAATGAGGCCTACTAATGGTAAGACGACTTGCTCTTATACATATAATATATTAAACTTTTAATATTATAATAGTATAAGGGTGTATTTTAGACATTTAAAATACTTGGTGGTTTAATCTATTAATTAAACTAGACTTTTAATTTAATTAAACTCAAACCATATATTTATGGATTAATAATACTCTTTTAATTAAACGCTTTAATTAACTATTAATAAAGTCCATAAAAGTTAATTTGAACTATTCAACAAAACATCATAATTCCAATTATTAAACTCAAAATTAAAACCATTTAATTAATTGTTTAAGTTATGAACCCAAGAGTTTTAGAATTCAATTCTTTTTTTCATAAAAAACTTTTCTCAAATTCCAAAACTTGAGGGCAAGTTTTGTAATTCTTGAAAACCTTTGGATTCCATAACTTATGGAATTAATGGTGTTTTATGATGAAACTTTCCATGTTCCATAACTTAAGAACAAGTTATGGAATTCTTTAAAACATTAACACCAAATTTTGTAACTCCATAAAAACTTTGAATCAATTTTTTTTTTAAAAAAAAACTTTCATATCCATAACTTATGGAAGTTTCAAAAACCCTTAAGATCACAACTTTAAAAAAAAACTTTTGAGCTCCAAAATTTTATGACAAAATATGTAACTCTTTAAAACATTTAGATCAAACTTTTAAAACTAATAAAATAATCATATCATTTTATCTTTTACTAAATTTGACCTAATTCAACTCATATAACAAATGATTCAAATTTTACAAATAATTCGTTTTTCAGAAAACAAGTAATTATCTTAAAATTTGACAAACGTCATATTTTTTTTCCTTTTTTTTTTCAACTTGAAAATAAAACATTTGCATCAATATAACAGAAAACAACCCATGACTCTGATACCACTGTTGGGTTTTGAGCATTCTAACACTCCTATGGTGTACATGCAACCCTATAAACCTTGGATATATGTTTTCTCTATTATACATGCAAATATTAACTATTCCAAGGTTTCATCCTAACTATCATATTATGAAGCACCTATACTACAAAGTTCTAGTTAGATGACATACATTTTGATGTAGCTTGATGTCTTCAAGCTTTAAGAGCTTAGCCCCAATAGTGTGGAAGCCTCAAATGGAATCACAAATCACCAAAACACCTTGGAAGAACTTGAGAGAATATGTATGCACACTAAAATCGGCCCACTCTTATTTTCACACACTTGTGCCAATTTTGTGAGCCAAGGACCCCTTTATATATTATGGAGGATTAGGGTTACATCCATGTAAACCCTAATACCCATGACCTTTCATTTACATAGGATCCATGGGTTAAAAGCTCCATGGACCATCCATGAAAGCTTAGCCCAACCTAAATGAACTTGGCCCATTCCATATATATAAGAGTTCATATTTAATTAGTTCTTTTTGATCACTTAATTAATTCTAAATTAATTCTTGATCAATACTAATTAAATAATATGATTCCATATTAATATATTAGAACTTATAATATATTAATATAAATCATAAATATACTATTCTGAAAAGACTATCCATATAAATTGTGCCGGTGAAGTGCAACCCAAATGGACCATGCCGGGTCGGGTCAAGTACATACCAAATATAGTTATGGACTTAGACATTAATCCAACAATAATCACATCTTAACTTTTAGCATTTCTAGCTACGAACCTATTTAACAACGAGCGCGATGCTATCGGTCGCATTGATTTCAATCTTCTGACCGCAGTCAGATGCTACTTCGAACTTGGTTCTCGGAACCACGTAACAACTCATTGTAGTCGGACTCAATTTGATATGACCACTAGCGTCGGAATAACAATCATCTCATTAGTCATTACTGAAACGATGGTAACGACATACTTGAATAAAACGAGACCAATCACTAGCTTCTTGGTAACCTTGTGACTTTCCCTGATCCAAGCGTGAGTCCTGTGCTTCCAGTAGTATAGATCTCTACTACTATTCACACCTACTCATACTCGTCTCAAGTATTGTCTCGCAGTCTAACCAAGTCACCATACAAAAATCACACAATCATTTAACACATCAGATATTAAAACCATAAATATCACATAGATATCAAAACCAGGGTTTATATTATTTCTTGAAACGATTACACAAAGGTTCAAGTTCACCCTATACTATGCCTCTAATAGGCTAAACCACAAGTTACTATTCGCCTCGCTACTTCATAATTTGGTCCTTGGATATAAAATCCTTATCCTTGATTCCTCGCGTGATTGTCTGCTTCGTTGAGGATCATGTGGAATGCCCTTGGCTGTGGCGGTGTGTTTTTCTTTGGGCAGTCTCTAGAAACATGCCCTTCTTCGTTACACCCGTAACACACCTTTTTGTTGGATCCGCACTTGTTGGCGTAATGCCCTGTCTTCCCACATTTGTAGCAAGTCATCTCCTCGCTACACTTCCCGAAGTGTTTCTTTTTACACTTCTCGCACCACTTAGCTTCATCTCTTCCCCCAGTTTTCGAGAATTTTCTTTCTTTGTTGATCACTGAAGATCCCTCATGCTTCCTTTTCTCTCCAACTTCAGCTCTCTCCAGACCTTTCTCTCTTATCTGAGTCTCGACATTCCTAGCAGCCTAGATGGCGGCTTTCAAAGTGGTTGCTTGCTTGACCATTGGACCAAAGTCCGCTGGTAATCCGTGGGCAAACTTGTTGACCTTGGAAAGTTCTGTTGGAAGTAGATATGGGATAAGCTTCATCTTCTCCGTAAAACTTGTAGCGTATTCAGTGACGCTCAATTTTCCCTTTTTCAGATTCTGAAACTCATTGTTGATTTCCAGAAGATCCTACTCAGAGCAGTATTGCATCTTTAGTTGCACCACAAAATCTGATGGGTTTTATACAAACAATCCTATATGTGCATGCAACCCTAATTGGATCTATGTTTTCACTATTAGACATACAACTTTATGAACACAAAAAGAAACCTGGCATGCTACTATTATTTTTGAAATCCATATAGAATTATAGAATACATACCTTTTGTTGTTATATAGTAATAACAACTAGTTCCTTGAATCACCTTAGCTCTTGAAAGCAAGTACCACAAGTGTAGTACCTCTAATGGCTCACAAACACACTAGGTGAAAGGATGAATATGGGAGAGAGGAGAGAAGGGTATCTTGCCCTAAAATTCGTCCCTTTTAGGGTTTCCCAAGGCTTGGTCGAATTCTAGTGCCTTAGGGTGCTATTTATACTTGAGGCTAGCTAGGGTTTCAAGGTGGAAACCCTAATCCCTTAGCTTAGGGCCTAAGCAAGTCCATGGACTCCTTTCCTTAAGCCCTTGGACGAAAACTCCTAGATCCTTCTAGGATTTTCATTCAAGCCTTAATAAAGGTGATCCAATAGCCCAAAGTCTCAACTATCAAATAATTACAAAACAGCCCCTGTACTTTTAATTAATTCCTTTAATCCCAAAATTAATTCCTGATTAATTTCTGATTAAATACTAATTAATAATATGATTCCAAATTAATATATTATTCATATAATATAATAAATAAATCATATTTATGCCCTAATCAACCTCTCTCCTCAATTGTCATCCTGTCTAGTCACCCGTGTGAAGGCAACCCAAAAGGACCATGCTCACAATCGGGTCAAGTACATACCAAAATAGTTATGGACTTAGACACTAATCCAACAGTCTCCCACTTGGATAAGTCTAATAACTATTTTGCGTATGACTTCAGAACCTGATCAGCAATCGTAGCTTCCAAAAGCCGCTGTCAACTCTGATCTTATCAGATACGCGTGTCCTTTAGATAAGGGATCATATATTCCTCCATTCTACAAGATATCGTATAGACATGAGACATGGATTGAAATCATTCTCTCAGTCTATGTGTCGTTTCCCGATTTCCGATTTATGACGACTGACTAATTGAACAAATCAAATCAGTCCTGGCCCGGCCGAGCACTTTCTTTTGTCATCACTAAATCATCGAGGGGCCCACAGATATCGCTTTTATCCCACCTTGGGTAAAAGGAATGGATAAACTTTGACTCAAATGCTTGCTTGCACCTACTAATCGAATCACACACAACAATAAGTTTTATAACACCAAGTTACTGGTGTGTTTACTTATCATCAATGTGCAACCGACTAGCAAATAACAGCTCACACGTCTCGGTTTCAAGAATATACAATGTTATCGTCTCACCAATCACTCGTGATAAAACCATGAAGTGATTCAAGTGAGCGTGGGTTTAATCCAATACTTTAATCTTATCAAAGCACTCATGAACTCTGCAGCAAACTTGTGCTATGTCTAAACACTTTAGACAATCTACAGACAGATTCATGACAGTCTTCCTTCATACCTACTTCCAACGTATGACCGACTGTGGAGCTTCGAATAACCTAGTTATTCTGGAAGTCAAAACATGAAAAATGAAACGCAATAATAATATTAATCCTATATGGTCCCAAAACTTTTTGAGCGTAAATAAAAACACTTTTATTTAAACACCATATTGATTACTCATTATTCATTGCTTACTGTTTCAGAAAATCAACTTATTACTCGAATTATAACCACAATTGTCCCATGCTCCAAGCATGCACACTTTGGTTTCCTATGGTCCATACTCTGTGAAATACAACAATTGAAAAACTTTTCCAATGAAACTCATTTCACAATCCCCAATTTTTTTATTATTAGTATAAGAATACCAAATTCTTGCCACTTTTAGAATATGTCAGATTCTAACACTTTATGCAATGATTCTTTCGTAATGTCATAGCACAAAAGTCACCAAGACCCGGCTAATGAAATTACTAAGTTCTCTATCAGAATTTGTTACAAAACAATTTTATAGATGTGATGTCTCTCACTCAAAGTACATTCCTTTGAACATAATTTTGCATAAAAGTTTCTAATCTACATAGAGTCTTAATATCCAACTCCCATTAATGGAAACATTTCCATATTTGCTATATGACAACTTATTCTTAATAGAATCTTATCTATTCATAATAATGTCAATATAGTCCATCCAGCACTATACTTCCAACTACTCACAAGCGACAAATCCTCAGTGAACCTCAGACCGTCCTTTGATAGTTGTTTAATTATTTTAGTCAAAACCGATTCTAGTCCTTTTTCCCTCTTAGTGCCCTAGGCATTTGGAAAATTTAGAATGGTGAAATATTATAACATATGCAATCGGTCTCATACCCGAAGCGTATTAGACACGATGCATAATGTCTCACATAAGGATGTGATACTTTATCATCCTTCTGCCATAATATTTTATGTGCCCTGTTTCCACAATTCGAACTATGAAGAGGGATGCCGTAATCATAATCGAATTTTGAGAATGCACTATGTATCCTTGACTAAATTTATAAAATTTCTCAATCTAAGCTTTAGAATTTTGAAATGAAGTATAATATTCTCTCCCTTAATTATAGCAAAACAATTTTTTCAACCCTTGCAACTTTGCAAAAATGAATCTTTGTTTTCTATAATTAATATTGCTAACTTGCAATACTTACTATAATAATCATGCTCCCACTAACATGACGATTATTTTCTTACCAGCATAACACTTATGCTCCCACTAGCTTTGACATGTATTCAGAAAACAATTGAACTTCTAGAAAACAATGCTTATTGAATTCCTTAAGTTCATATTTCTAATACCTAATGCTTTCATAAGAGTTTATCTAAGATTTTTAAGCTCATACACCTTTGCCTTAGATAGCTCACATGTGTGTCTAAACAATTCAGAATTTATGTTACTAAGTCCCAAATGTTCAGATCAATTGCCAAATCTCACAATTCGAACTATGAAAAGGGATGCCGTAATCATAATCGAATTTGAGAATACAATTTTCACAATTGCTATCTTCTTAATATCTCTCTTAGTGAAAGCATTTCCTCACAATCATTTTCATAAAGGAGGAAAACTTTATGACACTTAGATTTTATGATGTATGTGTTCCTATCCATGTGAATTTGTCAAAACGAAAGTTTGCGACAAATCCAAAAACATATGGACTGAACTTGTTCAATCTTGATTTCTTGCCTCATGGTAACATGAATGCCCACCATGTCTTCCAAGCAACTCACCCTTTCATATCAATGTACTTTCCATTGATCAAGGTGCTTTGTCTTTATGCATTCAAATGAGAACTCATAGAACTCACACGCATAATTAACTCAATTGGAATGGCACAGAAAAGAGTATGTCATCCACGATAGGCTTTAAACCTCAAGTCGTGTGCTAGTGATGATCAACTAGGTTTACTCTTGATTTGTTCTTGAAACTTTTCAAGACCATTAAGACTCCCACTGACTCCTTGACATATAATATTCTCTTGTCAAGAAACATTTCTTGACAAACAAATATTCAAGAGTTAGTGTAGCCTTTTGTCAAGTTTAACACTTCACACAATTGGTCCTGGTTGGTCTTTGTCTTATCCAAGACATCACAACTTACCAATTTCAAATGTGCAAGAATAAGAAAACTTTTCCAAATTCCACATTTGTCGAGTGTTATAAACCTACTTAAGGCTTCTCACTCATGTCAGAATCTTGACTCTAAGACTTGATATTGGAACGAAGTATGATTGACTTCTTCATTTCTACAATTCTCGATTCCTCTTTTTAGACATGCAATTGCACTAAGACTCACTTAGAGGATCAATTGAGATATGGTTCTTAATCATTAAGACTTATCATAAAACACAATAAAAGGTACTCTCCCTTCTTCTTAGAATAGAGAAACTTTTATCTTTCTGCCTACTTGATTCTTCTTATTCGTTCTGCTATTGATTGAAACTCTTTCAATCAACTCAGAATTATACTTAATCTTATAAGTATAATCATATTTACTAACCTTTAGTAAATCATGACGAATATCTTTATCACTCTTGTGGTGGACTTGATCAACGCACAACCTAGTGTACTCGATCTCCTGGTCCTTCTCTTGACACTTTGCCAAAGAATTAGTCTAATTTCCAAAATATGAAGTTTCTCATTCATCACGCAACCAAGTTGTATGATTCCAAGTTTATGTCCAATTGAAACTTGGGTGATGAGAATCTTCCTTTATTTGGCAAATCCTCGACATTTCACAAATAACATAATCAAGAATCACATCCAATTCAACATTGCTAAAATTAGAAATACATAAACATCCATTTTCACATATGCCATTGCAAGGATAAATAAACAGGACGAAATCAAAATTCATTTTCTTGCGGAAAAACTTATCCTTACAATGCAATTCAAATGAAAACTATGCTATTTCAATTTCAAAGCAATCTATTCTAACTCTAAAGTAGTAGCTCAAAAATCCGATCTTCAAGCAATGCGATCGAAATCCATTTATTCACGATCAGATTCAGCTTACTTCTTCCTTTAAGCTTCCTCTCTTTTCTTCGATCCTACAAAACATCAAAATGTAATCTTGTCACATCATGTATTGAAAATCAAAGAATAGGAACTTATAGAGTTAGTTATTGGATTTTACCTGAAGTAGAGCCATACGTCTTGACTCTCCCATCTCTTAGATCTCTCAGGTAAACAGGGCAGCTTCGTCTCCAATGCCCTTTCTCTTGGCAGTAGAAGCAGATGGACTCTTTTGGAATGGCACAAGGAACTATCTCAGAATTTACCTTTTCTAGATTTCCAATGTCACTATTTTCAATGTCCATTGAAGTTTGGGAGTTTGATTTGCCAGACAAATTTGCTCGATTAGCACGCCAAATCATTTCTGATTCAGCAGCTATAAGCAAATAGGTCAAATCAATGAGGGTCACGTCATGGTCCATCATATAGTACTCTCTAACGAACTCACTATATGATTCAGGAAGTGACTGAAGAACCCAGTCAACAGCCAACATTTCTGAGATATCGACACCTATCATCCTTAACCTATCAATGTGTGACTTCATCTCTAAGATGTGTGCACACACAGGTTTCCCATCTTCGTGTTTACTTGCCAATAGGGCTTGAGTGAGCTTGAACTTTTCAAGCCTTTGAACTTGTGGGTTAAGGAGAATAATTGGAGGAGGTGGAGGAAGTGAAGCATGACTCTCATTTCCTTGATCGTATCGTGGAACGTCATCTTCATTTGGAAAGCTTGTTCCAAGGGATTTGGGAAGACCATTGTAAGATTTAGACATCTACAAAACGGGAGAAAATTCAAGTTAGTTGATAAGAATCCTTGATGTAACACCCAAATGAAACATCAAGGCTAGGATCCAACACAACATTCTACAACCTAGAAGAGGGATGCCGTAATCTAGTTGCAGAATATTTGAAGGTAGGTAAATGACGATTTACCAATTCCCACCATGAAAAACGAAAAAGAAATTTAAGTTTTAAATGAATTGAAACTCCTAGATCTTTTGAGATTCATTGAACTTTTCAATGGCATGTTTAATCTCGATTATGCCCTTCTATTTGTGACTGGGATGCCGAGGATCACAAACAAGGTGTGAATAACCATACGAATCACGTGGTGCACCCAATTGCTACTATCACCTAATCAATGTGTCGGTTAGCCACACACGCTCCATTGATCTATGATAAACATCGAGCCACCCTTCGCCACCAATGTCAATCCCAAATTAGTGTGCCGGTTAGCCACACACGCTCCACTAACGTTTGACAAGGGTACGAAGTGTAATTCCATGGATTAGCATACAAATTCACATTTTGCCCTAAAGTAACTAGAATTTGGGAATTTGTAAAAGCATGTAGTTACTTTGTACTTCATTATACTTATAATGGAAGGTTTCGTCCTATCCTACCCGTTCGGCTAACGACCCTCCACTAGTTAAGAGTGCGGTGGGTAAGAGTGGATACCCATTCAATCGCCATTTTATAGGCAATTTCCTTAAACACCCCTTATAGACCAGCTTCGTGAATGAGGCCTACTAACGGTAAGACTGACTGTTTACTTATACATATATAATATTAGACTTTTAATGTCATATATATATATATAGTATAGGGTGTATTTTACACTTTTAAAATACTAGGTGGTTTTATTAACTTTACAAAACCATAATGGTGTAATTTGAACCTTTTCAAAATACAAGGGTTTTAAAATTTAACATTTCAAAATTAAACTTTTAATCAACTTTTAAATTCCAAAACTTGAGGGCAAGTTTTGAAACTTTTCAAAACAATTAGGTTTTAATCTCACTTTAAAATTTTCGAAATTTAAGACTATTTAAATTAAAATTTTAAATATTAAAACTCTTGATTTAATAATTATCTGGAATTAGACTATTAATTTAATTATTAAATCATAAGGGATTATCTAAATCATGAGGATAATTACCATTTATACATTTAAGATATCCTAATCCCTTAATTATCTCTCTAGATTTTGAAAATATGGTTAGGATAATAAAAAATCTATTATTACCATATATAACAATTAGAGGATAATTACAAGATATGGGATAATCCATATCCCTAAAATTTAGGATCTTATCTTGGGGAGGAGGCTAATTTTGAAAATCAAGGGATTAAAACAAACCCTAGATTTCGAAATTTAAGGGTTTAAGGAAAGGATTTGAAGATCTTATTCAAACTCTTGCAAATTAGGGTTTGTAAACCCTAATCTCGAAAATCCTAGCCTCCTAGGGTTTATTGGCAATAAACCCTAATATGTCAAGTTCATACAATTGTATAATACTAATTGAAAACAAGTTAACCAAAGGCTCTGATACCACTGATGGGTTTTATACAAACAATCCTATATGTGCATGCAACCCTAATTGGATCTATGTTTTCACTATTAGACATACAACTTTATGAACACAAAAAGAAACCTGGCATGCTACTATTATTTTCGAAATCCATATAGAATTATAGAATACATACCTTTTGTTGTTATATAGTAATAACAACTAGTTCCTTGAATCACCTTAGCTCTTGAAAGCAAGTACCACAAGTGTAGTACCTCTAATGGCTCACAAACACACTAGGTGAAAGGATGAATATGGGAGAGAGGAGAGAAGGGTATCTTGCCCTAAAATTCGTCCCTTTTAGGGTTTCCCAAGGCTTGGTCGAATTCTAGTGCCTTAGGGTGCTATTTATACTTGAGGCTAGCTAGGGTTTCAAGGTGGAAACCCTAATCCCTTAGCTTAGGGCCTAAGCAAGTCCATGGACTCCTTTCCTTAAGCCCTTGGACGAAAACTCCTAGATCCTTCTAGGATTTTCATTCAAGCCTTAATAAAGGTGATCCAATAGCCCAAAGTCTCAACTATCAAATAATTACAAAACAGCCCCTGTACTTTTAATTAATTCCTTTAATCCCAAAATTAATTCCTGATTAATTTCTGATTAAATACTAATTAATAATATGATTCCAAATTAATATATTATTCATATAATATAATAAATAAATCATATTTATGCCCTAATCAACCTCTCTCCTCAATTGTCATCCTGTCTAGTCACCCGTGTGAAGGCAACCCAAAAGGACCATGCTCACAATCGGGTCAAGTACATACCAAAATAGTTATGGACTTAGACACTAATCCAACAAAATCCTCCCACGACATCTTGCTAGCTTCCCCCTTAGGCATAGAACTAGCAAGTAGCTTCCACCAGCTCAATACTCCTGATTTTAACAGAGGGATTGCGAGCACGGTCTTCGGTCTATTGCTGCATTCACAACTTTCAAACATTGTCTCCATCTCGGAGATCCAGTCCATAACTTGCACCGGTGTCGGGCTCCCAGAAAGACACGGTGGCTTGGATGCCATAAAATCCTTGTACTTGCACCCACACCCATCATTTCCTCCATCCTGGTTGTTCTGTCGAACTAACGTTGGTTCGGCTTGACCAATAATCCCACTTAAGTTTCCTCCTTCTGACTGCCCTCCATTCACTTCGGGCTCTTCAACTTGCATTGAAAGTTCTTCACTATTCTGCCGAAGCAGGCGTCTAGTTTCTTCCATCTGACGATCCAACATAGTTTGAATCATCAATTGTACCCCAACCATTGTCATCGGCTCAGGTGGTGCTGCTGCAACAACTACTTGTTCAATCACAGGTGGTTGATTCCTGTTTTCGTTCACGTTCTCAGCTCCTCCTGTTCTTGCCATTTTTGATCTATACACCGAATAAGGTGATTTTAGATCCTCATTCATGGTAGATATTCAAATCATCCTTATCACTCCGAAACGTTTACATGCTAGTTCTAATATCGCAATCGTACGCTTAGAATCCTAAACACATAAGGTTTCCAGATCCGGTCGGCAATAGGACATAGATCTGAACAAACAATATCATATATAACAAACATATAACATTTAGCACATAAAAGCATTTTAGGTATCTTTCCTAAAATATACTAGTGCTCGTGTCTAAAATATGGTAGACACTCATCTCACAATCATTGCTTAGCATTCTAAGTTTAAGTCTAGAAATCCTACAAATTCCTAGTTCGCTTAAACTAATGTTCTGATACCAACTGTGACATCCCCAAAATCACGGCCAGAAAAGACCGGTTTCATTTATGCTTTTAAATAATTTCAGAGTAAATCCATTGATTTAAAAGAGTTGCGGAATTTGTCCCCAAAAACATTACATGATAAAATAAGGTTTATCAAAGCATTTCTCAAAGAGAATGTATTTTCATTAAATAATAAAACCTCGGGATGTCATGTTCCGATACAGACCAAAAGCATAAACAATATAAAATAGACCTTACAACAGTTATTTATAACTACTGATCTATAATCCAAAATCTCTCGTCAAGTCCACCAACTTATACCCTTGTGCCACTACCTGTAATGCAAAGAAAACTGAGTGGGTCAGGCTTGGGAGCCTAGTGAGCATATAGGGTTTTCAACCCACAATAATATATTTATTATATTCAATCATCAATCAATCAACCCAATTACCCATCCCCATATCTCCTTTATTTCTTAAGGGTTTACCCTAAGAACCAATTATCCTTCATTCATTCATTCCTAAGGATTTACCTAAGGAATTGGCACGAAGTCCATTGCTGCCAAAGTTTATCTATCAGATACTAAATCCATAGCTACCAGGCGCTAACTCCATAGTCACCAAGGTTTACTCAACAGGCACGAAGTCACATTGTCACCAAGGTTTATCAAATAGGCACGAAGTCGCATCGTCACCACAGCTTATTCAATAGGCACGAAGTCGCATCGTCACCAAGGCTTACTCAATAGGCACAAAGTCGCATCGTCACCAAGGCTTACTCAATGGGCATTACGTCTCATAGTCGCCACTATTTCATATACCCATGTTCTACCCAACATATTTGTAGATATAAAATACATATACAATTTAAATCATTTAACACCCGTATAAAAACATCAATTCCAAGCCCATCTCAAATAGACAAATAATATATAACACATAGCGCGTATTTCATAGCTAATACTTTATATTTATGTGTTAGAAGAAAGTAACTATACACTCACTTGATAAGACGATGATCGGACAACACCTCGTCTCTTAAAATAATCTTTTCCGATAAAACCGGGACGTTTTCTCCAAAACCGGGCTTTACGCGGGCAGAGTTTCGGCTCGGGAATTTTACTTCTCGGGATCTTCGGGGCTTCAAGACTCGCTTCGGGGCTCGGGATTAATACCGGGGATTCGGGATATTTCTTGCACGTAAAACGATGCAAAAACGAGAGAGAAGGAAAGAAAATGAGCAAAGAACTCGGCTGTCTTCGACTTCTATTTATAGGGGCTGAAACCCCGAGTTATGCTGGGCGTAACCCCAAATTACGATGGGCATAATCCTCCATCGACATGTACGCTGGGCGTACATCAAGGTACGCTGGGCGTACCGGGTGGATAGGGCGGGATGAGTCACGAGTTTGGTATTATCCGATTTTATAATTAAATAAATATATTTTAATTATTTAAAAACTTCAGAAATTCATATCTTCCTCATACGAACTCCGTTTTCGACGTTCTTTATATCCACGCGTAGGTGAGACTATGCTCTACAACTTTCAATTAGACTCCGTCGGCTGATTTCGACTTTATTTTTATTATATTATTTTTAGTAGGCCGGGACAGGAAAACTCCGTTAGAATTTCATAACTTCTTCATCCGACGTCCGTTTTTGTCTGTCTTTTCACCATTGGACTACTATCGACGAGATCTTCGATTCTCGTTTAGATTGTTTCGGCCAAATATCACTCGATCTTAATTTCGAGATTTGGGCTGTATCCCGCTAAGTCGAAACTTAGAAAAATCGTAACTTCTTCATACGAAGTCAGATTTGGACGTTCTTTTCATGCACGCCCTCGGTTTAACGTATTCTACGACTTTTATTTAGATCGCTAAGGCTAAATATCATTCTAACGTAAATTCACTTTTTACGTCGCGCTGTGTCGTGCCGGTTCTGTCGCGAAACTTCGACAGGTCATAACTTCTTCGTTATAACTCGGATTTCGGCATTCTTTATATATCTGGAATCCTTGTCACGACCACTACAACCTAGTTAAGATTATTCATTCTAAATAATATTTTATCAAAAAGTCACTTTGATGCGTATCTTCTCTAAATTGACTAGCCCGAATCTACGGACGTTACAAGACTCCACTTCTATGCAATTGGAAAATGAGATCCGCAACATCTCCATGGGCAATTTATATGTGCATGCCTACTGTGAAAAGGTGAAGAAATTAGCGGATTTACTGCAAGGTCTTAGTGAGCCACTCAAAGAAAGAAACATGGTCCTGCATGCTCTAAATGACCTTCCTGGTAAGTTTGACAGTGTTGCTAATATCATTCGGTTTACCAAACCCTTTCCTCATTCTCGGAGGAGTGATCTATGCTTTCAATGGAGGAAAACTGTCTTGTTAACCCTCAAATCACCAACCCATCTCATGACCATGATGCCGCGTCCCCCTCATTTCTCTATGTCGGGACCTCTAACTTCGCTCGGGGGGGGGGGGGGGGGGAGGGGATCTCACCGTTGCAGTTCTTCAAGCCGAAAAGTTGGTGGAAACTACCACCTCCGCAACAACAACAATCGACAACAACAACAACCACCAAACGGTGGCTCTTCTCCTCGCCTGCCACAACAGCCCTACGACTTCTTTTGTAACATCCCAAAAATCCGACAAATTTTAAAACTTTCAAAACAACCCTTTTACTAATAGAAGTGTTACAAAACCATTGTATTCAAAACATTATTTAAAGTTAGAGTCTCCCAAGATCCGATCAGTTGTAAAATCAAGGATGTGTACGGTCGCGCCTTCGCCTTGCCACGTTCCATTGAAGTACCTGAAACCATAAACCAAAACTGTAAGCACGAATCTTAGTGAGTTCCCCTAAAATACCACCACATAAGAATAATAACAAACAAAAACATGCATACAGAGCCTTCAGCCTGACAGGAACACCGCACCGGCCTACAGACTATCCGGAACGCTCATAGAGCCTTCAGCTTGACTGGAATGCCTCCCTGACCTACATACTATCTGGAACGCTCACAGAGCCTTCAGCATGACTGGAACGCCTCCCCGGACTACAGACTATCTGGAACGCTCATAGTACCTTCAGCATGACTAGAACGCCTCGCCGGGCCTTCATCCTATCTGGAACGTTCTCCGGGCCATCGGCTTGACTGGTACGCCCCTCGGGCCTGCAATCTATCCGGGACGCCCTGGGTCTCTTGGCCTTCAGTCCCAGCTGGTCCGCCTCAACCTAATAACCAACATATATCTACACATACCATAATATAACAACATATCGATATAAACATTACCGGGGTTGTTGACTGGCAGCACAAAGCAGTACAATCTTAACCCAACCACACTATGGCAACATATGCACAGATAGACATATAATCAGTCAACAGACAATCAGACAGATCTTATAGATCACTAAGCATAACATCATCCTATATACCAGGATACAGACTAACATATCACTACAGCGGATCGACATACGATAAACCAGGATAACTATCCAATGGGCCGGCCTTGGTGCATTCGACCCAAAAGTACAGTAAGGAAAATTCACCTCACAAACCGGACAAAAGCTGATGAGGTCCCGACTCTGAATCTCAGTTCCAACCGACACCTATCCATTCCAACCAACCAATCAAAACCAAAATCCTAAAATACCCTTGAGGTCAAACTTGGTCATAGTCAACTGGTCAAACCAACTAGGTCAACTGAGTCAACCCAGTCGAGTCAAATCGATCGATTAAACTCAAGGTGCGTACGTGAGGTGTACTCCTGAGGTACTTTGGGCGTACACAAAGCCTCGTAGGTTGACCACCATCGGGCTGGTTGACCTGGTACGCATGGCGTACTCCGAGTACGCGGTGCGTACCCTCGCAAGTCTCAAAATCCATTTTATGAGTTTAATGGATTAAGCTCTTACGTCCAAACTTTAGATCCATGGCCAAAATACTCTTAGGAGTTATAAAGTCTCCAACTTTATGACCTAGCATGCCCAATAAGTGCTTAACACAAGGTCCTATTCCATTAAGACATTTTACAAGATGAATGAAGCAAAACTAACCATTTGGAACCCATTTTTATGACTTAAGACCCCTCCTAGGGTCTGAAAGGACAACTCAAAGGTCAAGAACATGCCATATTTAAGATCTAACATTTTGGGACCCAAAAAGCTCCATAAAACAACCAAAACTAGATCTATGAGATAGAGGGATCAAGTTGCAAGATTTTTACCTTTTTAATGGTTGCAAATGAAGTAGAAATCCTAGATCCAAGTGTTCCACTCCTTCAAGATGAGCTTGGTCTCCTTCCTTCGTCTTCTAAGGCACCAAAAACACACGTCTAAGCTTGAAAATGCTCCTCAAGGTGGTTCTAGGGTTGCACAATTGTATGAGAGGGATGGAGGCATCTGAGGTGGGTGAAATGAGGCCATAAGAGTGCTTAAATACTAGCCAAACCCTAAAAATTAGGTTTTCCTCATTTAGCAAGTACGCCTAGCGTACTAGGGCGCGCCCTAGTACGCTCAGCGTACACCACGTACGCATGGCATACTCCGAAGACCAAATATTACAACAATGCCACTAGGGCTTCTTTTGCATACGTTGTTGAACTTAGGGACCAAAATGCAATACACCTCAATACAAGAATCAATAATGCAAGTTCTTCAAAACCCGATGTTACATCTTTCCTGCTCTACCACTGATGCATCCTTGGGCTATTCCCTACTCGATCCAACATCAGAGGTTTGGAGAGCAACCATCAGCCCAACATCAATGGGGGAGGCCTACTTTAGTTGGTCCAGGAGTTTTAGGCAGCAGGCCTGCCTTCTCGGCTCAACAGTCCCCTCACAGTAACAACAACCCACATGTTCTTACACATTTTGCTGGTCCGGATCAGCAACCTTCATGGGCCTGGCCAAGTGGTGATCAACCAACCTTCCTTCCAACTCTCTTCAACACCATGACTCTCAATGATCCGGGAACTAGTGGATGGGTCATGGTCACCAGAACGATTGACCACGTCCACAAAAATGCATGTATACTCAAATCTTTTTGTAATAATCATTATCCTAGTTCAATTTATGTTGGTAATGGATTTGTAATACCTATTGTGACCTAGGGACACTCTTTATTCCCCATTCCTAATATTTATTTCCCTCTTCACTTAAAGAATATTCTCATAACTCCCAAGATTATCAAAAACCTTATATATGTCCGTAATTTTACTACTCAAAATGATTGCTCTTTTGACTTTGATCTTTATGGTTTTACTGTTCTTGATTATCATACACGTTACCCTCTAATCCAATGTGATAGCTCCGACCCTCTCTACTCGGTTACAAGCTCCACAAGTCATGCATTTGTCACTACCTCATCCAACATTTGGAATCAACGACTCGGTCACCTTGAAGATCAAGTATTGAAGCATTTATCTTCAAATAGTTCCATTTCATGTCGTTTATCAAAAAATAATGTAATTTGTCAAGCTTGTCAACTTGGAAAACATACTATACTTCCGTTTTATTTATCTACATCTAATGTTACTGCACCTTTTGAAATAATACATTCTGACATGTGGACTTCTATTTCTAGTTATGGTGGTTTAAAATATTACATTTTTTTCTTGATCATTATACTCTTTATTTATCGGTCTATCCATTACAACAAAAATCAGAAGCTTTTTCCAAATTTCTTCATTTTTCTAAACTCATGCACACCTAATTCGGGGGCCACATTAAATAATTCCAATGTGAAAACCGGGGGGGGGGGGGGATTCAATAATAATGCATTTCAAACCATTTTTTGCACTAATGGTATCATTTTTCTCCTCTTGTCCCCTCACATCTCTCAACAAAACGGCCAAAACGAATGATTCGCATCATCAACAATATGATGCGAACACTCCTCTTCTACTCTCACTTACCTCCTTAATTTTGGCCCAAAGCCTTTCACATGGCAATCCATTTACTCAATATACTCCCATATACCTCCATTTCCAATGACACGCCACACTTTTGTTTGTTTCACCGACACCCTACCTATGATCACCTTGCGTGTTCGGTTGTTTATGCTTCCCTAGCCTTCACACCACTCGCAAACTCCAAACGTTATCTAAAATGAGAAAAAGACAAAATAAAGGGTAAACAATCATTTATAACATTTAAAAAAGAAAACTTGACGGTATTAGGACCAAACATATAGTTCTCGCAAAACCCAATGGACATCCATATAAATATTTCAAAGCTTATACCTAAAATATAGAGCCTATACATAATGCAATTAACTATATAGAATAAAAATATAACTAATTCATAAAAACTATAGGAACTAAAAGAGTAATTCGATAATTCCCTAAATGAAAAATTATATGGAGCAAAACCATAATCAATCTAAACTAAAAACTATTAGGACCAAAATTATAAATAAGCCAAACTAAAAACTATAAGGACCAAAAGTATAATCATCTGAACTTGAAAAAATATAAGGACTCAAACCATAAATATTAAATTAAAAATTGTATGGACTAAAAGTATAATCAATACAAATTAAAAACTACTGTGACTAAAATTATAGTTAATACAAACTAGAAAATGCTTATCTTCGCTTCGCGGGGAACATAGTCGGAAGTTATTTTCCGGTGAGAAGGTGGTGGTACATGTAACATTGTGATTTCTTGTCTCATTTTTTTTAAATTTCAAAACACATTTCAAGAAGAAGACGTTAGCGAAAGTCTTATTTAACATTTATTTGAACATTACCAAATGTTACTTTATTGTCACAAACAACCCTCAAAAACATTAAAGTTTACAAAACCATTAGTAAATGAAAACACAAAACATGTCGAAGATGACATCATCACGAAAGAAGCATTTAGCACATAACTACCCAAAGACCCCATCCTCACTTAGCCATCTCACGCTACCTGTACCAATGCAAGATGAAAACAATAAGTAAAGAAACAAATGTTAGCATATGCTAAGTGCATTAACCAGTACAATGTTTTAGGAAACATGCATTCCCCAAATGAGTCAAACGAACATCACATAACATGCAATCATTCCATACATCACATAGCATCACATACATACACATTCACATCACCGCAAACAATCACTTTTCATTGCTAAGGTATATTAAATGTAAATATTAACCTTCACTTTGTAATTACTCTATTTTTATGCTTTGTTATAATTACTTATTAATAGTTAATCATCGCTACAATCATTTATCATTGCGACCGTCACTATTAGGGATATATGTATTCATCGCTAATCCAAAAGAAATTAACCCATTCGCTACTAATGTGACCGAATCAACCCAATTCACTAAGCAAGGTGTGCCTCTCACTTGTAACATTGCCCCCGGTTTGCTGCATTCGCTAACCTCATTCACTACTAACATGACTAGCTCGACCCAATGCACTAAGTGAGACGCAACTCTCACTTGTATGATTGCCCTCGATTGATGTGTTTGCTACTCCGAAAATACAAGTACAAGTACATGCATTGTTGTTCGAGAGTGGTACTTAGTTGTTGTTCCTGCCACTAGAAACTTCTCAGTCAAACGTGATGTTTGCTCCGACTTTCCTTGTAGAGTCAACATCACTCCAGTCCACTCCATCCTTGGTGAACCCCGTGTCGAATTGATCGTATAGAATAATCGTTCGACTGGCTTTCCTATTCGATTCAAACCTAACCGGATATCCTCATTGAGCCAACACTACCTGGATATCCTTGTAGATCCAACACTCATTGGCTTTCCTCATAGAGCCAATTCTAATGGCTTTCCTCATGGAGCCAACACTACCCTTGTCCCTCTAAGTGTATTCCCCATTTTAATTAATTTATTATTAATTCATCGCACAAGGGTTACACAATATTCTTCTCTACCCTCCCTATGTAACCATGCTCTTTTATTATGTAATACTTTAAAGCATATTACCTCAAAGTTCCTCACTATGTAAACATGAAAATATATCATACCAATTTAAAGAATTTTACATCACTATATAATCATACACATATCATCATTTCATCATTTAGGCATATTATATCACTAACATGCACTAAAATCACAACATCATGCCATACATTCCATACATATCCCTATTTCTAGCATTAACCTACCCACACATCTCACACCAAAGCATCATAACAAGTGTAGCATGCAATACACCCTAGAATAGTCCATCATAAAAAGAGATTGACATTTCCAACACATTAAACAATCACAAACATGGTACATACATCCTATAAGAGCCTAGGTTTGATTCACACCTTTTAGGTCATGAAAGTTACCTAACAATGTACTATATTAACCACAAGAGGAATCACCTTTAGTCCAAGATATGTGGGGTTATGAACTAGGGAAGAACACCCTTGAGGAAGCAATTTAAGTACCCTAAAAGATTGCACAATATTTATATCAAAACTAGACCACAAAATAGAAGGTAATATATGTTGCCCAGAAAACACGTCGTGGCTAAGGCAGGACAACACCACGGTTTGGTCTTTTGGTCGCAATCGAGAAAATGTGAACGCCATATCCACGTCATGGTTTGTAGTATACCACATTGTAGGAAAGCTGTCAGTTACAAAACTGATTTCAGATCATCTTCCCATTCTAATCCACTTCAGGTCCAATCAAAACCTCTTGTACAAAGGTTTTATTTACCCAAAACTATGTTTTAGTGTTCATGATGGTTTAAACACTTTATGGAGCAATAAAACACTCTACACCATGGATTTTGCACCATCCATGGCTAGCTCTTCAATATACAACAATAGACAAAAGATGACACAAAGGCAAACAAACATACATTTGGAAATTCGTGGGAAAACTCCATGAGCAAGATGAGAGGAAGCAACTAACCAAAAACTACACCAGTACTTCTAAAAATTCAAGAACACCACCTTATACACTTGAACAATCACAAAAACTCCAATAATGTTACACACAACCTTACACACTCTCTCAAGAAGTTGATCACTCCAAATAGGTTAAGAATCTAAGATTTTCGGTTTAGGCTCAAATATACTTCATAAGTTATAATCTATGCCCTCAAAGTACAATAAAATGACTCCTAGGCCCTTGTACATGACCAAGCTTCATTTTATTACACATTGCCCCCAAAAACTAACTTTAAACCAAAGTAAATGTTAGTTTTAAGAATAATCTTCAGCTATTTAATCTGGTTCAGTAATGTTGGAGGTTGACAAAGGTTGTGGTTCATGGTTTTTCGGTAATCTAGTGGCTATTTTCTTTACCAGTAGGTGGTGGTGCTACGATGGTGTTTAATTCAAAGTTGGTGGTGCAGGTGATTCAGGCGGCTGTCGATTTTCAAGAAACATATATGAACCACACACACACACACACACACATATATATATATATATATATATATGTATATATATATATATATATATATATATATATATATATGATTAAGGAGTCTAAGCTCATAACTACATTAGTATATTCTTGTAATTAGAAGCAAAGTCCTTTTTGAGTTGCCCTCATAACTAGAACTTGATTAGAATGACATTTGTAGACAGATGATAAATTTATTAGTTTATTATATGATTAATCAATTGTAATAAATGATTTGTTAATATATTATATGATTAATATATTAATTGGAAATAGATAGTTGATTTGTTAATTTATTATGTAATTAATAAATTAATATGAGATCATTGTTAAATAACTGATTTGTTAATTTATATGATTAATAAATTAATGAGAAATCAATTAGAATTATTTAATTATTAATCAGAATTAATTTAGGATTAATTGGAACTAACTGGAGGTGCAATGAGTAAATTGTAATTGTTCAATAGTTGAATAAAAGCGACAATTCTAGAACAATCCAAGAGATGATGGTTTTAGGAGCACTTCTAGGGAAGACTCATGGATGCTAATAAGGAAATGATTTGAATTGTGATTAAATCTATTATTTAATTAATTCAAATTTGGCTTTGCTTACAAGTTACATAAACTATAAATATGACCCATTCGACATCAAATTGTGTGGTTACTTTTTCCAAGAGGAATATGAATGAAAATTATACCTCTCCTCCTCTCTCCACAATTGTCTTCTAGTTCTAGAGTTTGGGTGTGATCCATTAGAGGCATCATCCTTTTGGTGCTAGCTTTCCAAGCTCTTCAAAAGAAGGATTGAAGTGATTTGTTTACTACAACAAATCAAAGGTATATAACCCTAATTATTGTATTGTGATTGGATTATATTAGGGTTCATCTAGTTTTGTTGTTCATAGTATGTTACATTCATAGTAATGACATAGATCCTTTAGGTTGCATGTGCCTTTAAGCGTTAAGTGAAATTCCGCAAGCACATAGTTTATGTAACCTATAAAAACCATCAGTGGTATCAGAGACTAGGTGTGTCTTACATTGAGTGTACCTAATATGAACTGAATAAAATCGATTTTTGAAAAATTTGTTGGCCACGTCGTGACACACTGTCTGTCACGACATGAGTACAACTCAACACGAAAATTCGAGATTTTCCACCTAATCTGATTTGTGTGGTTAGTCTTGGAAATTATCTATTTTAAATCTATCAAGATCCGATTTTTGATGCATTAGATGATTAAAATAAAACCCTAAATATTATGAGATAATCTTGGTAAGATAATATTTAATTGTAAGATTAATTAAATGAATTATCCTTATGGATTTAATAATTAATTTAATTATAAGATTAATTAAAGATAATTATAAATCCATGATAGGTTTAAATTGTTTAATTCATTATATGATTAATTTAGATTATTAATATTTAAACATTGTGTTTAAAAAAGTTTTAAAATACACCCGTATATATATATATATATATATATATATATATATATATATATATATATATATATATATATATTAAAACATTTAATATTATATGTATAATTGAAAGTCAGTCGAATTTCGAGTACGTCTCATTTACGAAACCATGCTATAAGATGTGTATAAGGAAACAACCTATAAAATGAGAGTTGAATGAGTGTCCTTTTTCACCCACTACTCCCTTGTGTGGTGGTCATTAGCCAAACGGGTTCGATAGGACATAAAAGATTAAAAGTATAATCTATAAAGTACTAGAACCTTTTTTTTAAATCTCACTCTAGTTACTTTAGGAAAAATGTGAAAATGTATGCTAATCCATGAAAACACACACCCTTTTTTTATGAGTTGTTAGTGGAGCGTGTGTGCTTAACCAACACACTAATTTGTGACTACAAAGATGAAATAACTCATGTTTATAATTTTTGATGGAGCGTGTATGGTAAACTGACACATCAATGGGAGATTATAAATCGATCGAGGGTGTTTGAGGGGGTTTGTATGGTTATTCACATGTTAATTGTGATCCTCGACATCCCAATCACAATTGGTAAAAGATAATCTAAGATTAAACATGACATTGATATGATTCATTGAATCTCAAAAGATCTAGTAGTTTCATGTGATTAAAATTGGTGAAATGTTTCTACCTACCTAAAATAGTTTCGAGATATGACTACGACATCTCTCTTCATACTATGAAATGAAAATATGGATCCTAGCCTTAATTTAATTTATGGGGTAATAATTAAGGATTAAAATCAACAAACTTGAATTCTTTCTTCTCCCAATTTTAGATGTCTTATGAAGATAAAAATGGTCTTCCTCATTCTTATGGAAATGGTTTTCCTCAATCATCTAGAGACGGTCTTCCACATTTGAGTAAATGTGAAATTGTCTTCCCTTCCTTAGGAAATGGTGGAATTGGACATCGTCCTTCTTCAACTCTTCCACTAACTCCTCATGTGACCCTCCTAACGTCATGTTATCCTCAAGTTGAAAGATATGAAAAAACTCAAGCCCTATTGACATGTAAACATCAAGATAGAAATTTTGTGTGTATACAAGTTTTGAAAATGAAATCGTACATTGACAAATTAGAGAGAATGGAAGTCATATTCCCAAAGGAGCAAGCCAATGATTTGGTTCATTTTTCGCTTTCAAAATCATATGGTTAGTTCATTAAGAACTTTCATATGAGGAATCTCGATGTGACCCTAATTGATCTGACCCAAATGTTGATACTCGTTGAAGCATAAATGCTTAAGAACACAACTAAAGCAGAAATGTTTATAGGATCTAATTCCAAGAATTCCATGGAAATTGACAATGGTCACATTGATAATCTAGAAAAGATTTCTCTTCCCAATCGAAAGGGATCATCCAAGGTCAAAAAATTTGATAGTATGATAAAGAGAAAGGCCTATTTTGAGATTTTTTCCACATGTTGACCCCAATCACTCCATTTGTTTCTACTGCCAATTGAAGGGACATTGGAAGCGAAGCTGCCCAAAATACCCTACGGATCTTGAAGATGGTAAAGTCAATTCGTGCGACTCTACTTCAAGTATATCCATTATCTAACTCCACAAGTTCCTATTCTTAGACTCCTAATACATAATGTGATGATCACATTTTCATGGTATTACATGATCTAAAATAAAGAAGGAAGCTTGAGTAAAGTGAGCTAAATCTGATCGTGAGAGATTGAATTTTGTCGCATGGTTCGATGGTTATAGTTTGGAGCTACTACTAAGGAGTTAGGATAATTTAATAGATTTCTATTAATCTTCGAAGATGTCTAGAAACATAATTTTCAATTTATGCAATATAAAGGATAAGTTCCAATTTTGTTTTTAGCAATAAAATGAAGTTTTGGGTTATGAAGTTGCCTTATTTGTATTTCCTTCCGATGACATATATGAAAGTATTGGTTATGTTTTTAATAATAGCAATATTAATAGTGGATATTGATTCATTTACAACGTGCTTGTGATACTATCATAACTGACAAGTGAAAAGAAACTCAGAGTCATGCAATTCGAATTGCATGATGCATGGGAATCTTGTTCATTGGAAAATTATGACTAATTCATTGTTCACATGTTTATGTGATTCAACTGAATGACTAATGGATCTAGTACATGTTGTTATGGACTATTCAATCCACCATAAGAGACGATAAATCTATTCGTCATGATTTACTGATGCTTTAGTAAATATGTTTTTATTTATAAGATTAAGAAGAATTCTAATACTTTTGAAAGGTTGAAAGAGTAGCAGAACGAATAGAAATATCTATTAGGCAGAAGGATAAAAGATTCTCCAATCTGAAACAAAAGGAGAGTACTTTAGTATCATCTTTTTATGATCAATTTAGTAATTGTGGAATTGTATCACAATTGACTCCTCCAAGAACATCTTAGTGCAATTGTATGACTAAGAAGATGAATCAAACATTGTTGAAAATGGTTCGATCATAGATGAGTCATACTTTGTTCCAATCATGTTTTAGAGCTATGCTCTAGTAACTCTAAATCATATCTTGAAACTCATTTAAAACCAAGAAGGATCATAACACCTCATAATATGTGGAGTAAATAATTCTTTCCTTACTCTGGCACATTTAAAATTGGAGTTTTATGCTTTCACTGATCGAGAAACAAAAGATAAACTGAGTCCTATTCTATGGAGTCTTTTCTTGTTGGGAATCCACATGAACTTTTGAATATTTATTTTAGCTCCTCAAGGAATGTTCCTTGAGAGAGAAACTTATATGTTAAGAAGTCAATGGGAGTCATGTGGATCTTGAGAAATCACAAGAGTTAACCGAAAATGATCATTTTAGTTATCATTAGCATGCAACCTGAGGTTTATAACCTATTGTGTTTAATTGATATATTCTTATTTCTGTGCACTTCCAGTTGAGTTGGAAATGCTTATGAGTTCTATGATCTTCATTTAACTGCAAAAAGAAAAGCATGTTGGTCAGTGAAAGTATACTGATCAATATGGGTGAGCTACGAACAACATGGAAGCACTGGTAGGCCCTTGAGCTGCCAGAAGGCACAAAATTAAAAATAGTGAAGTTCAATCGATGATGGAAAACTGAATTTGATATTGGTTTGTCCTAAACCTTGTCTTATGACTATAGGTGGGAATAGATAGATTCACATGGATAAGAATGTATGCACCTTGAAATCTAAGTGGAAAAAGGTTTTGCTCTAATTCATGAATATGGTTATGAGGAAATACTTTCATTAATAGATTTTTAAGATCTCATCTATATGGATATTAGTTATGTTAATTGCATTCTCAAATTCACAATATGATTACGAAATCCCTCTTCATATTTCGAATTGTGAGGAATGGAAAGGAAATGTTTAAAATTTTGGAGATATATCTATCAGTATTGAAGGGTTTAAACAAACACATACATTATCCAACTAAGGTGTATAAGCTTAAGAAGTCTAGTTGGAGACTTATCGAAGCATTGTGTAACATAAATATGCACTTCTATATGAAAGCCAAAGGGTATTGGTTTCTGGAAGTCCAGTTGATTTCTGGGTACATGTCAAAGTTAGTGGGAGCATAACTGTTATGCTGGTATTGCATGCTAACAATACTATTAGTAGAAAATGATGTCTCTAGTTTGCAAATTGCAAAGTTTGGAAATTGTTTCTCTATAGTGGACTTAAGGGAGAGGGCACTCATAATTTTTTTCGAGTCTAAAGGGTTAGATCGTTTGATTTAATAGAACTTAGTAAATGATATATATATATATATATATATATATATATATGAATATCATGTTGAAATGTTTCAACATAGGAGATTCGATATATAGAAATATTCTAGCAAGGAATTGAACATATATTAAATCTTTGTATAGGACATAATGAGTCGAGTCCCATATGCTTAAGATATAGGATCGTTCGCATATGCTATAATATTCTCTTATTCTAATTTTTCAAATGCTTTTAGCAATGTGTGAAAAGGATTAGAATTTATGTGACTAAAGTTGTTAAACAACTGTCAAGAACATTATGAGGTTTTACCAAAGATTTGTTGCTTGTGGACAGTTAGAAATATGACATTATTTGGTAAGGACCATAGTAACATGTTTTGGATTGAGATGATTCTTGATCAAAATTGATGGTGATATGGGAATATGGAAATGTTTCCATAATGGGAGATGCTTGTAAAATCTACATGAGAGTTGGAAACTTTAATGCAAGAGAAGTGTTCAATAAGTGTATCTTGAATTTGAGACTTCATAACCATGGAATAATTCTGAGTAACAAGTTCCAGTGGAACATTCTATAATATCGAAGGCTCAGTCTCTGTGACTTTAGAACCTCGAAATCACAGAAAGACAATGCATGTAAAGATGAAATTCCACTATATTTTTTTAGATAGTGATAAGAATTTGGAATTGTGAAATGAACATCATTGGAGTAATGTCCAGTTGATATATTCACAAAGGAAGGACCATCAAGAGGCATAGTATACATGTTCATAACATGGCATGATTGATGTTATCTAATTCAAGTGGTTAGTTGATTGCTCAAAACTTTATACAATGAATAAATTCAAAATTCTTATGGTGATTAAATAATAGGTATTTATTTATATTCAATGGGTATGATACCATAGTTAATTAATTTATTATTGTGTTTCAATTTGCATGTTTTACTTCCCTCAGTAATTTTAATGTTATTCAAAATTCCACAGTCGTTCATACTTTTGCAAGTAAGTAGTGAATTAAGACGGTCATGAATTGATTTGTAGATTGTCCATAGGGATTGGACATTGCATATAGATTGCTACAACGTTCATGAGTACTTGGAAATAGAGATTTAATTATTGGATAAACCCACACTTAGAGATCACTTCATGGATTCAATCACAAGTAATTCTAAGACAATAGTATATACTATTCTTCAAACAAAGATATAAGTCATATTTTGCAAATCAGTTGTGCATTGGTTTACTCCAACTCATCTCGTAACTGGGTGTTATAAAGTGTAATTCAATGCATGATTTGGTGAGTGATATGTGCATATCTATACATATAATTGTATATCATATTTTAATATTTTAATTACTTTTATACCCTTTATAGAACAAAAGGTACTTAATTTGTTATATATTGTGTTGTAGGGGTAAAAGATATGCTTGGAGCAGAAAGGAAGCTGGAAGCTAAGGAATTTGATTAAAGATTACTAAATGAAGAAAAATATACCCAACACGTCGTGGTGACATCACCACGACGTGGTGTTTTGACTTTTCCCGATTGACTTCGAACACTTGCTGAATATGGGATAATCACGAAGACCACGACGTGGTGGTCTATTTTTCGAAAAAGTATAAATAGATGCCATTCTCTCCGAATTGGGAACTTTTTGCATGGAGCTTTGGACGATTTATGAAGACTAAGGATATGTATTGAAGCTTAGAAGTGAAGAAATCGATTGAAGCCTTGGAATTGAGAGTAATAAGGCAAATACTTCTTAATTACGAATTTATATACTAGATTAATCATGTCTTTGAATATAGAACTCGTTTTTCTGACTTTATCTGCTGAAATCATGGGCTAAAACCCTATGACTTTCGTTTTGCATAGATTTACTTGATTATATGTGGTTTGATTTATGGTTGGATTAAGTATTTATTGGTTATTTATTTAATTAGCTTATTAATGAACCTCTTGTGATTATGATAACTGTTTTTATCTATTTATTGTTGAGATCAATTTAGTTTGCATGAATATCTTTCTTAATTGAGCTTGAATCTTATGATCTTTGTGGATTGAAAAAATTGTACGACTAGAGTTTTGGCTAAAACCTAGGGTTAGATAGAAAAAGTGGGTAAATAATTATGGGAGCTAATATATGATGACCTATCATGTATTGAATTGAATCAATAAACTAATTTGATCAATCTATTATAAGTCTAATTGAACTCAAACTGAACGCTAGTAAGCTTGTTAGTTTATCTGCCTGATCACAGTATGAATGAACTAGTTTGTTAAAGGATTAAGTTAGTGAATATTAACTTGGTCATCTTAGGAATCGATAACCAATTGAACATTAATCCATTGCAATTCCATAAATAAACCACAATAGCAAGTAAATTGAAGCTAAACGAAGGTCTCTCAAATACATTGGTTTAAATCGTTTTTCTTGTGTTCTTTGCTTAGTTTGATAATTGCTTAGTTAATTGTTAGTTTAGCTTTGTTAGTTAAGTTTCTAGTCTTGCAAAACTAGAGAAAAAACCATTTTTCTAAACTTCTTAGTAATCTATTTAATAGTAGGTAAAAATTAGCTAAAAATACTGTTCCATGTGTTCGATACCTGTCTATTGTGCTATACTATTTACAACAAGGTACACTGCCTTAGGTAGAAAGTAGTTACATTGGTATGATAAACTGTTGCGTAATTATTTTTCACATCAGCGAGTAAAATGAATGATTATATAGTCAAATTTTATTCGTTTATTTTTCCTTAACAGGAAAGCGATATATGTGGGCCCCTCGGTGATTTGAGTTGATCTATAAGAACTAGGCGTAGTTTGGACTAAATTGATGTGTTCGATTTTGTAGTCTGAATATGATCACAAATCGGGAAATAAAACAATGAACACGAGGTTGATCATTTAATCGATGAATCTGATCATATGATATCTTGTAGAACGAAGGAATAGCTGATCACCTATCTTAGGGCCAACTTTTGATTTAAATCAAAGTTCGGTAGTGGCTTAGGAAGCACACTTTGCTATTTGGTTCAAGGTTATACTTGTAATTGTAGTTATAGACTTATTCTGTAAAACTTGAAAATTGTAAGTTTCATATTTAAGCCCTAATCGGAAAAGTTTTCAAAATGGTCCTTAAGGCTTGTACGCGGGGTGTACAGGGTGGTACGCTTAGCATACTAGCTCGATGCATGATCGCGCCTTCGGACACGTACGCGGGGCGTACGTGTGGATAAGTGAAACCCTAATTTTAGGGTGTTGCACCATATTTAAACCTTGTAATAGCCTCACTAGGTCATGTTTAGACAACCTCCATCCCTTCTTGTACAGAAAATCGAACCCTAAGTGAGATTTTGAGAGTTTGAGCCTTAAAGTGTAATATTTGGTGCATTGTGAAGGAGAAGAAGAAGTGAACCATTTGGAGTTGTGCTTGGAGCTTGAAGATCTTAGATTAGCTCTTCATTGGCTTTCCTTGTGAGGTAAAAAGATTCCATCTTGCTAATCCATAATCCTAGATCTAGTTTGGTTCCATTTTATGTTCTTTGAGTCCATGGTTTGATTGTTGAGCCTCTTGCTTCACTCCAGAAGTGATTTTTGGTAGATCTAGGACCCGTTTGGTCCCTTTGTCCATAAAAATGAAAGATTTTGTGAATTTGTGGTCTCATGCATGTGTTAAGACATTTGTTAAACTCTTTAGAGCTCTAAGAGCCTCATTAAGCCATGCATGCACGTAAAGTTGGCAACTTTACGTGATAAACCACCTTAAGAAAGTCAGATCTTAGTTGGGGTTGAAGTCTTAATTGATTAAGAGCTAAAAAGTGAAGGTTGGCCAAAAGGGTAGAGTACGTTGGGCGTACAAGCAAGTACGTTGCGCGTACAAGCCCTTAAGCGAGTACGCTGAGCGTACGAGCTGAGTACACCCTGCGTATTCAGCACTGGGCTTCGATTTCGCGGGCTCTTCGGTTTTGGGCTATGGTGGACTTTAGTTGTCTTGGGCTTTATTGGGCCATCAGAATTCTATTAATGGGCTGTTAATATTTTAATGGACTCTTGGTTGTAGGCCCATGAAAGGGATTTGGGCCCAATTTGGAAAATTGGGCCATATTGGGCTTTGAGTGATTATTATGGAAATTGGGCCTTTGGACAATTGGATTGGGCCTTGGCCTTGGGTCAAGTTAGGGAAAGGGTAAAAAGGTCTTTTACCCTAGTTTGGACTCTTATTGTGGGTCGAGATTCAATTATTCATTGGATGATTATTTTGTGATTGATAACGCGAGGATTTTAGCAGGCCAGCAGCTAAAGATTTATGTGTGAGATTCGGCAGTGTGAGGTGAGTTTCCTCACTGTACTTAGCGGGTCGAAGGCACCAATGCCGGCCCATGATTATTTATGATAGGATGCTAGATGGCTACGTGACTCTTGCATGTGTTATGTGCTGATATGTATACCGAGCGAGGCTCGATGCCGGGCGAGGCCCGATGACTGCATTGTAGAATATTGGTTGTGGTTACGGCATGGGTTACCATGATTATATGATTATATGTTTATATGTTTTTTATGTATATCGGGCGGGGCCCGATGTCAGGTGGGGCCTAATGAATGACTTATTTGTAATCCGAGCGGGGCTCGATGTCGGACGGGGCCCGATGCCGAGTGGGACTCGATGCCGGGCGGGGGCCCAGTAGGTGTTTATTATGTATGGTATGAGGTATTTTTGGGGAACTCACTAAGCTTTGGGCTTACGATTTTTAGTTTATGTTTTAAGTACTTCCGGATCAAAAGGGAAGAGCCCGAGATGATTGCAGAGCACAAACAACCTTTTTTCCGCATTTTGAGATTACTCTGATATGTTTTGGATGTAGTGAGATACTTTGATCTTTTGGGGGTTGTATGAAAATGTTTGAATAAATGTTTTTATTAAATCAAAAATGAAATTTTTGGGTCTTATTTTTGGGACGTTACATATTCAAGTGGGAGACTGTTGGATTAAGGTGTCTAAGCTCATAACTAAATAGGTATATTCTCGTAATTAGAAGCAAATTCCCTTTTTGGGTTGCCCTCATAACTAGAACTTGATTAGAATGAAATTGTTAGAGAGTGGATAAATTTATTAATTTATTATATGATTAATAAATTATAATAAATGATTTGTTAATATACTATATGATTAATATATTAATTGGAAATAGATAGTTGATTTGTTAATTTATTATTTGATTAATAAATTAATATAAGATCAATTGTCAGATAATTGATTTGATAATTTATATGATTACTAAATTAATGAGAAATCAATTAGAATTAATTAATTATTAATCAAAATTAATTCATGATTAATTAGAATTAATTAAAGGTGCACGGAGTGAATTGTAATTGTTCAATAGTTGAATAAAAGAGGCAGTTATAGAACCACCCAAGGGAGGACAATTTTGGGAGAACTTCTAGGGTTTCCAGAAGCCTCCTAAATGCTAATAAGGGAAAGATTTGAACCAGGATTAAATCCATTATTTAATTAGTTCGAATATGGCTTTGCCTAACCTAAAATATAAATAGGACCCATTGGGCATTAAATTTCAAGGTTACTTTTTCATAGAGGCATATGAATGAAAAATTGAAAATTATACCTCTCCTCCTCTATCCTTAATTGTCTTCTAGTTCTAGGGTTTGGGTGCGAGCCATTAGAGACATCATCCTTTTGGTTCTAGCTTTCCAAGCTATTCAAAAGAAAGATTGAAGTGATTTGTTTACTACAACAAATCAAAGGTATATAACCCTAATTATTGTATTATAATTGGATTATATTTGGGTTCATCTAGTTTTTTTGTTCATAGTATGTTATATTCATAATGTATAGCATAGATCATTTAGGTTGCATGTGCCCTTAAGTGTTAAGTGGAATTTCACAAGCACATAGTTTTTGTAACCTATAAAACCCATCAATATATATATATATATATATATATATATATATATATATATATATATATATATATATCAATTCTAGTAGGAGCACTATAGTCACCATTGTATTGTGCATAGATAGTGTAGTATTCATATGAACTTATGCTCTAAATTAGAAAGTGTAAAAGTTTGGCTTGGTATGGGAATTGTTTCTCGATGATTCACATAGAAGATATAATACATATAAAAATATAAGGATATATGAATATATATTTAAGTGATTCATTGGATTAAACCAAGGTACATGGAATCTTAAGAAAACTCGACATGCAGAACTTGAAAAGGATTGTGCTTAATAAAATATTGCATGACATAGAGCGATGCTAGTGTAGTCGTTCTACTATTGAGATAAAGTAAATGAGTCGTGTCCCACATGCTTCTCCTATGGGATCGATCATATATGGCATGACATGTACCATATCTGATGACTCGTATGCCTTGAGCATGAAAACTCAGATTAGATCAATTTGGCAAGAATCAAAAAATTAGGATCAAGAACATTCTTAAGTGTCCATGTAGGACAGAGAAAAGGATATTGTTATTATGGAAGAGATAAATGTAAAGGTTACACTGATGCTAAGTTCCACACTGATAAAGACAAGTCTGTTCGTTGTCAGAATTTGTGCTTTTTCTGGATGGTGAAGTATTAGTTTGGAAGAGAACCAAAAAAAATACACCATAGTGGTTTTAACAACAAGCTTAGAGTATATTGTAGTTGTTTAAATTGCAAAGAAAACAATGTGACTAAAAGAGATTCATTAGTGACATCATTGTTGAAATTCAACCATTGATGGTTCTTTTGAAGGTTCTGGTGACTATAAGGGTGAACTTACCTCCAGTATGGATCCCAAGTCACACAAGCTCACATGAAACATACTCAGTAATTACCATTATATTTGATAGTTGTTCAAATGTGAAGACATCACAATCAATAAGTCATATCAGAAGATAATCTTGCCGATCTATTCCCTAAGCCAATGTCACTAACCAAGTTTGACATTCAGACAAAGTCAAGCACCATTAGATTTGCAAATAGATTGGCTTGAACAATTTTCGTATAGTTTTTTTTTAAACTTGAGAACTTAATCAATATAAGTCCTTTTGATTTAGTGATTATTACGTGGAGATCTTAATATATGATGGATATCAGTCATTTCAATTAGCTTCTCATTGTGTTATACTTTTTCATGTTTGGAACCCACTTCTCGAGTATTAATTTACTCAAAATTCCACGTTTGGTCATATTCTTGGAAGTAAGTAGTGATTCAAGATCTTCATGAGTATTAGTGGATTGTCTTAGTGATTGGGCGTATCATAGAGAGTGCGCTAACACTCATGGGTACTTAATAGTGATTTAGGTATTGGAACAACCCACACTTAAAGATTACTTCGTGGATACAGTCACGGGTAATTCTATTATGATAATATCTACTCTTCTTCAAACCAAGATACACATGGAGTTTTGCGCTATGATTATGCTATACACTGGTCTAATCCAACACTATCTGTAACTGGTAGTAATAAAGGGTATGTCCATGTATGATATGATGAAGTAGACAAAAACTATGTAGTAGAAATTTATTTGTTCCTTCTGCCTTAATAAGAAAAGCAATATCTATGGGCCCCTAGATGATTTGGTGCTGACATCTAAAGTGCTTGGCCGAGTCATCACCGAAATTGATGTGTTCTATTTATTAGTCAGATGCAGTCCTCACAAATCCATATTAGGAAACATAATCTTGAATTATGAGATTGACCATTATCCATGTCTCAAATTCATACAGATATCATAGAACGAAGGAAACGTTGATCACTTATCTAAGGGCTAAATTCTGATTATATAAGAATTCGATAGTTGCATTGGATGACTAACTCTCTATTGATTATTGAAGAAGTATTATAACTCGTATAGTTGAAGACTTGTCCAAGTGGGAGACTGTTAGAAAGAGTGTCCAAGGTCATTAACTATTGATAATATTTCTAATAATATAGGATCCTTTTAGGTTTCCCCCAAGACCCAAATTGAGTAGAATAAATAAAGGAGAAATTAGTTTATTAATTATTATGATTAATAAGCAATTAGAAACTAATTGAAAATATATTTCGGGAATTAATTAATAGTTTCATTAGTTAAAGGGTTAAATATTCATTAATCAATACCTGGTTAATGAGGAATGTTCTAGAACCCTTATGGGATTAAAGTTTGTATGAAATCCCTATTGGATAAGAGGGGATTTCGTTTTTGGCTCCTTATCCCACATGATATGGAGTACAAAACCTAGGAAGGAATCTAAGGATATAATAGGGCCTCAAGTATCTTATTCTTCCTTGCACCTTGGCTTGAAGTTTTGCTAACCCTTCTCCCCTCCCCACCATAGGGACGATTTCTAACCCTCTTAGGGTTTGTAAAATTGACCATTCTCTTAGTTATTTTTATTCCACTCTTTTTGTGTCATTGGGTGTGATACCATTAGAGGGATTCTGCTTTGGGTCATCTCATCCATGCAAATTTAAGTAGGACAAGATCTCAAGCATGGAGATCAAGAGCTACATAAAAGGTATGCTATTCTTCCTTTGTATTATGTTTCCATGGGGTAGCTGTAATTAGTATGAAGCCATAGATCCATAATTTGCATGTACACTTAGATATATCATAGTTTGATTGTTTCTTCTACCTAGTTTAAGTGTATTTGATGTATAGAAAATCCAACATAATTATTTTAGTATTTAGGGCTTAATTTATATAGTTAAAGATAAAAGATATTTAAAATGCTTTGAATTGAATAAATATAGGAAAAATCATGACATGGAGCAAAAGGAACAATTTAGAACTGATCTAGAGCTGAGAAGGAAAATAAATGTAAAAACGCCAGAAAATAGCCCGGGAAGCACTGTGCCCTACAAAAAATTCAGACACTTCATAAACATGATATCGAAAATGAAAAGATCATGACTGACTCAAATGTAGTTTACACTTAGCATCAGGAATCCTTATTTATCACGTCACAAAGTTACGCCGACCTAAAACACTATAAATAGATGATTTTACAAGCCCAATTCGGTGTGCAATCCTTGGGAACTTCTCCTAAGAGGTCAGAAGGTGTTCCAATCGTCTAAAAAACATTTTGCGTTGATTTTGAAGGTAGAGAAGCAATTTGGAGCAGATTTGAAGAATCAAAGCTAGGAGTGTTATTATGACGAATCGGTTTTCTTAATGATCGTGTTTTGTAAATTATTTCTTATGTTTTTCTATTTCTGTCTTTTGACTATGGGGTAAAACCCTAATGTTTACAGTAGATTAAATGTAACCTAACAATCTGGTGTTATTTTATTGTTCGAATATTGATTTTCTTTAATATATTATGTTTGTTTGATCAAAATATTTATGTGTTAAGTTTTGATTTTTTTTATCTATTGCCGAGTTATTTATTATTTAGACAACCAATCTAGTTGTATTAATTTGAATATTAATTCATTTATGAAAAATAAATTCTTAAGACTAGTGTTTGACAATGATGGGTTTTGTAGGTTACAAATAAAAAGATTTACGCAGCGGAATCATAAAACAATTTTCGCATATGCAACCTATAGATCTATAGCATTTTCTCATTATAGCAACATACTGTGAAAAACTAATCTAACCTATGTATTATCGAAAATCACAAAGATTAGAATACATACCTTTGAGTATCGAAAATACTCAAGCTTTGATCTTCAAGTGTTCCTTGGAAAGCTAACACTAATAGTGTGGATGCCTCTACTGGCTCTTACCCAATACCTTAGAACCCCTAGGAATGATTTGGAGAGAGGTGGGAGGAAGAGATTTCAATATCTTGCTTATGGAAATTCACCCCTTGCACCTAATTCTAATTAATCCAAAATTACTTTCCAATTAATTCTAAATTAATTCTTAACCATTTCTAAAGCATAGAAACCGAAGACTCGGAGGTGAGAATATGAAGGAGCTTTATTGTAGAGTATTTATTAAGGAGACATATGTTTGATGGTGGTGGAAGGAGTGATGTTGAAAACGTGAACAACCATGAAAAGAACCTTGGTCGAATATGTAGGAGGGAGACGAGCTTGAAAGAGAAGATTGCGGATAATGTTGTTGATTGTACGAATCGTATTTTCAAACCTCCTATTTTGTTGGGAAGTGTAGGGACAAGAACAACACATTTGGATGTCATTGGTGGTACAAAAATTATAAAGTTGAGTATTATTATACTCACCTCCATTTTCACATTGAAAATATATAATATCACATCGAAATTGATTTCTAACATGTGATCTAAATTGAACAAAATTTTCAAACACATCATATATATGTTTGATAGGAAGCACCCAAATATAATGAGAAAATTGGTCAAGAAATAAAACATAATACTTAAAACCAAAATTGCTAAGAACCGGAGATGTCCAAACATCAGAATGAACAATTTCAAAAGCATAAATAGCAATAAAATTTGACAATGTAAAAGGAAGCCTAACATGCTTGTGTAACTGGCAAGACTAACATAAAGTAGAATTTTCAATGTATTTGCAAGGAATTAAATTTTGCGTAGATAGTTGATTAAAAGCTTCTTGATCGGGGTGTCCAAGCCGTTGCCAAATGGTAGAATTAGGAGAGACTAGAGCTTGATGGGTAAGTAACGTGACATGGTAAAAGTCACCAGAGCTGTCACATCAGAGAAGAATTTGCTTGGTTTGAAAATCATTCATAGAAAAACAATAAGCATCAAATTCTATAGAACAAAGATTATCACGAATAAACTTAACAATGAAATAATCCTTCTCATTAAATCACTATATATAACATAATACAGAGACATGAGCCAATTACAAAGAATACGAGCTTGACAAACTACAATACAACAAATATACATTAACTATAGCGACGACTAGGGATTTTAGCGACGCCCACTATTAGAGACGACACTAATGGTGTCGATTTTTGAGTATTAGCTGCGAGTTAATAGCGACGATCTTTTTGCGACGACATGTCATCGCTGAAGGTATTAGCGACGATTTGAGGCACCAATTGCGACTTTATTTGTCGTCGCTAAAGGTAACTTTTTTTATTGTGTATTAGATTACGCATTGAATATTTAGAATGTATTTAGCAATAAAACAATTTTAAAGTATATATAAAGAAAACACTTGTGTCTATAGATGCACTAATGTCGCATAAATCAACAAATGCATGATCCAAGCTCATATTTCCATCATGAGATGAAATCGTCACTACAAATCCATCATTGTTTCCAAATATTCAATCAATATAAATATTAAAAAAGACGAATACGGATGTTCAATTTTAACTCAAAACTTGTTATTTTAAAATAAGAACTGTAGTACACAAATCTTGGTCACTGTAAGCTTAGGAATTAAGAAAAAGGAAACCCTAGAAATATACAAGGAAGACAAAAAGAGAGTGTGGGCTAGGGGTATGGAACAGAAATAAAATAAACACAACACACCCTTCTCTCTTCTCCCTTCCTTTATCTTTCCAGGCTCCTATCTCTCTCCGTGAAAGTCTCTTATTATTGATGTGATTCTCCACCATACCCAGCCTCATCAAACTTTTACAAAAGAAAAAAAAAGAGAGAGCTTTCAATTAGAGAACGCCCATTGGAATTTGGATATGGTTTTCTCCTCACTTCCTTGTTATCTAGATCCTTCTAATTGGCATCAACAGGTAACGAATGATTTTTCTTCAATTTCATATACATTTTAAAACACAAAAGAAAAAAAAGTTGATTATTTATATTAAAAAAAATATATAATGATTTCATATATTCCTTGTGTTGTTTCTACTTTATTAATTTGTAGTAGTATATTCCTACAGTTTAATCTTCTTGCTTTTTCAGCAACCAGCTGGAGGTGTTGAAGTTGGTGGTGATCATGAGATTTCTCATCAGCTTCCTCCATCACTGTTGTCACCACCTCAACCGCTGGGGAGCAGTGGGGATGGAAGATCTTTACAGACGTCGGAGCGTGGAAGGATGGCGAAGCTTCCACAGCCGGAGATGGCAATGAAATGCCCTAGATGTGAATCAACTAATACCAAGTTCTGCTACTTCAACAACTACAGTCTGTCACAGCCCCGTCACTTTTGCAAAACTTGCCGGCGGTACTGGACTAGAGGTGGCGCCTTGAGGAACGTGCCAGTGGGTGGTGGTTGTCGGAGAAACAAGAAAAGTAGCAAGGCATCAAGGGGTTCTAGGTCAAAGTCCCCAGCAGCTACTACAAGCTCAACTAGCAATACTCCGATTTCTCCTAATTATAGCTGCACCACAGATATATTAGGGCATAATACTCGACCATCTCAGTTTCCAATTTTGCCCCCCTTGCATCACTATACAGGTGGGGATCTTGGGTTAACATTTGGGGTTGGAAATGGAACTGATTTGATCAATCTTGGTCATGATAGTAATTACCCTACTAGCAAATTTGCTCACTTTCCGTTTTTGGAGGCTGCTAACGGTGGGATGTATGGCGAAGGTCCATCGAACTACAGTGGACAAGTTGGAGGAATGAAGATGGATGAAAATCATCATCAACAAGAACAACATCAAGCGTTGAATTTGTCAAGAAACTTTCTGGGTATTTCAGGAAACGAGCAGTTTATGAGTACCAGCAATGTTGCATGGGGTACAACTCATCTTAGTGGCTTCACTTCTTCTTCTACTACCACCACCCATATCTTGTGATTTACCTTGTTTTCTTATCTTTCTATTCTAAGCTTTCTTCTTTTTCACTTCTTTGCACGAAAGCCATGTGCATTGTGCATCGCTAGTGATTGAAAGATTAGCATACGATGCACAATGTATAAGTAAACTTTGCATGCGACATGATCAGAATGAAACAAGATGGACTGAAAATCAGGGTTTCTTGGAAACCCTAGGGCATATATAGTAGCTTAATTCTAGTGATATATACATCTATATTTTGCTTTGATTAATTGATGAGATTGTAATTTGTAAGTTGCAATGTACTACTATCATGTGATTCAAGTTCTCTTATATATGTGGTTGTTGATGTTAATCTGCGTTGATGTTAATTTTAATATAAACTTTACTCTAAACTTCATCAACACACCCATATCGTACATACCAAAAATGCTCAAGAAACCTTGGAATTTTTTTTTGAACAGCAAGAAAGATTGGATTATTTTCCTTTCAAGGTTCTATAATATCTTTCGGCTTATTTTACGGTTTTAAAACTTAATGCCGCTTTTAAACTCAGTTTGTAGAAGTGGACCGGTTTGTTAAAATATAAATAGGAATTTAAAGGGGGAATTTGTTTAAGCGTGTATAGTTGCTCGTTATATTAGATATCATAATGATATGGTCATAGTATCATTAGTGATGTCATATGAATTGGGGAACTATACCCTTTTTAATGACGGAAATTTTGTGCAAAAAATGTTTGAGACGTTCATTGTGTCATCCCATATGATACCAAAATTATCTTTACATGTTCTTGGCTAAAGTAGCTTCATAAATGTAACAACTTTAATTTGCTACTTGCTACCCTTGACTATGACTTACGCCTTAACTGAAGGTAAAAAAAATGTCTCTACATTCCCTTTAACTAGCTATTTTCTTGAAAACCGAGTCCTATTGTTATTGTATATCATATTGCTGACACGTCAAATTAATGCGAGAGGATTCGAATGCTAAAAAGCATGTAAGAGAGAATCGATGTAGTACACCAACTCAAAGTTATAGATTTACTAAACCAAATGACTCACAAATAACTAAATGCTTAGATGTTAAACTTATTGCCTTCTCAAAGAAGGGTGTTTACTATATATACTCACTGCCAAAAACGTGAAAAAGATAGCCACCAAATTTGAGAATCATTATTCTCATAACGCACATGTTAAGCCAAAAGGCAATGAACAAATGTATTTAGTAAGTACTAATTAATGTCCATAGTCATAATGTCACATGCATGTCCAAAACAGTAGACCAAAAATCCACATTAACCCAACTCTTAGTGAGATATATACTAATGGCTCGTAAGAACTACAAGTTGGGGCTAGCCCACTTGACTAACAAGGAAGTTTCTAATCTAACAACTAACTAGGAGGTTCTGGGTTCAATCCCAGGCAGAGGAGATATTTAAATTATTTGCCGTTTCAAAAAAAAAAAAAAAAAAAAAAAATCGAAGAACTCACTTGATAACATGCATTTGGTGTTATAGTCATTTGCTCATGAAGAAAGATTCATACGTATAAAGAGGGTCGGTACTCGGTACTCAAACAAACACATATTCAAGCCTTCAAGGTGTTAAAAAAGGGTCGGTTAGTCGTTTATGGTAATAAAAAACGATTAATTTCTTATATCATACGAACAAGATTAGAGGATTAAAATTTCATTGGGTTTTATAAATGAACTGTTAAAAATTAAAGAAGTGTTTTGTGGAATATTTTAACACGAAATAAAACATGAGTATGATAGTGACAAGGCACTTCAGATTTTAGCAGTAAGGTACCATTAAAATAGCAACTAGCATTGAATTCTGTTGTTGCTTTTTAAAGGCTAACACTTGAGCAAACTCCCATTTCGAAAGTGAAGAAAATTTGTTATCAAGCCCATGCTTATACGGACCAGTGTGTGTACAAGTAAAACTCTGTGTGTAATGTCTGACTGCAACTGCTTTTTCTCTTTTAATCTGAGTCTTGAATCTTGAATCTTGATCTACGTGGCATTCCATACAATTAATTCAAAAATCCCCATTCCCCTTTTACAGACGTCAATTCTACTGCTCACATATCAAGAGTCAATTTCACAGGTTCAAGGTAGATATCCCTTTCTTTATTAGAATCTTTTGTTTGTAAAGGGATAATAACTTAAAAGGGTAACATATTTTTTGATATGTACATATTTAGTCACCGAGTTTTTTTTTGTCCATGTTTACCATTGAACTTGTTGAACTGTTCAAAAAACATCCTTATGACCTGCAATCATAGGTTTAACCGGTTTCCGGCGAGTCTCCGGTCATTTTCTCCGGCGAGGCTCCGATGTTCATGATTTTTCCGGCGAAACATAATCTTTTTATAAAACAAAGATTAACACATCAAATATATTCCAGATTCAAGAACACATACAAAAATAAATATATAAACACACATACATACACATCAAATCACTATTCATCGTCTTTAACCTCCAAGCCACCATTAAAATCAAGTTCTTGGGTTTATGATTTTCAGATGATGGTGTTCGAAGGGAGTGAAAGATAGTATGTGTTGTTCCAAAATCGACTTCAGAAAGGAAAGAAGAGAGAAGTGTATGAGTGTTGTTCCAAAATCATGAACACACTAACTGATCTGAAAATCGTTCCAAAAACCAAAATCTCAGATCTGGGAAGAAGATGAACACGATGAAGATCTACAAACAAAGAAGATGAACACCTACACACACATACTTCGATTTATGGAGGCTGAAACACATACACCAGATATGTGATGAACACAGATAAATATACATCAAATTATTGTTCATCATCTTCAACCTCCGTTCATGGTGTTCTTAAGCAAATCTGAAACGATTTCTTGAGCAAAACTTTGGTTTTTTGAAGAATAAAACACCAGAAATGATTACTTGAGCAAAACGATTTCGTCCGTGGCAGATCTAGCAAAAAACGAAATCATACACACATGTAGGTATAGGTTCGTGTTTTGATCTAATACATACACACACACACATTCAAATCTGAAGAAGTTCTCAAGAACACGATGAACAACCCTGATGAACCTGATAAAGATCTCAAGAACACGATGAACAAACCCATTAGAAGATCTCGATAGATCTAGAATTTTTGATCGGAGAAGATGAAGATGAATAATTATTTTCTGGGTTTGAGTTCTTGAGTTTGAACAAAAAAAGATGAAAATGAAGAATTGATTTCTAGGTTTGATTTCTTGAGTTTGAAAATCCAACACCCATATGGGTTTATGTTTGAAATTTGTTCAGATCTAACACAAACACACACGTCAATCTGAAATTTATGATGAACTCGTTTTTTGATCGTTGTTCTTGAAGATGTTTAACCTTGGTTGAAGGGGTTGAAGACTTTCCAGAGGAAAAACACCTAAATCTAAGTTTTTTGGTGTTTTTGGCCGGATACTCGTCGGAGTCTCGCCAGAAACCGGCTAAACCACCGATAGCAGGTAATAAGGATGTTTTTTGAACAGTTCAATAGGAAAACATGAACAAAAAAACAAACTCAGTGACCAAACATGTACAAATCCACAAATATGTTACCCTTTTAAGTCATTATCCCGTTTGTAAATATATGCACTTTTTTTAAATGACATGGAATCATATTGAGAATTAATGTTGAAATTGTAGTCTATCTTTGGGTTGATACATCTTTCTTTAAATATATACAGAAAATTATAGTCTTGGTCTTTGTGGTTTGCTTAGAATAATAGTTTTTGGCCTACTATTGAAAATGTAACAACATTTGTCCCTATAGAGGTTTTTCGTATCACCGATAGTCCTAAGGACCGTTACCGTTTCCCAACCTTCCTTTTAGTGTATATATATTGACGAAAATGCCCTTGTTTTTTTGTTCTATTTTTTTTCTTTTGACCAAATTTGCTATAACCCAAAACATTAGGGACCAAAACTGAAACATGGGGTTTAAACCTACCGACGACCTCTTCACCTTCCCGATTGCCGATCTATCCCCCTTCCCCGTCCTTTTATCTGCCTAATGCGATCTCTTCACGATCTATATATATAAACCAATCCCTAACCATGAAACACACACCTTTGAACCTTCTCCCATAAACACCCATCATCCTCACCACAACTACACCATGAATACCAAGGAAATCAAATCTTTCCTCCAAGCCCTTACTGACACAAAACGCCAAACAAAAGTGATATTGCTATATTTATACATATATTTATACATTATTTCAAAACATTTGAGCTGTATTTAGTTTAATACAAGGATATTTGGTACTTATAAGTATAAATTTTGTTTTGTAGCCAAAGAAAGACATTCTCGTGAGAAGGGACCAAAACGAAGTAAAGATGGAAACTTGGAGGTTGGAGCTTGTATCAAGGAGAATAAGAGAAGAATTATACATAAAAGAAGATTTCCAACGTGTGGCATCTCCTAATCCACAACGTGGTGTTAAGAACCTTCTCGATTGACCAACGATGAAGCTTGAGGAATACGCATCTGATATGATTCCCACGACGTGGCGACTATATGGCCACGACATGGAAGTTATAATTTCGCAAGTATAAATGTCGATTTTTAGGTCAAAATTCGGGATGCATGTATAGAGAGCTGCTGTTTTCTTTGACTAAAAGCAACCAAGAACCCTTGGAGACCGGATTTCGATTGAAGAACAAGAGTTCGAGAGATTAAAGTAAAGATTCATCATTAATCATTCGGTTTTCCTAGATTTACTATGTTTAAACCAGATTACTATTTGATTATGTGTGTTTTTCTGTAATCATGGGCTAATAACCATTTACTTTCGGTTAGATTAGATGAAACCTAATACTATGTGTTAATTTAGGCTTTCATGAATTATTAAAGTTGGTTTTAGCTTGTGTTTAGTAGATTAATATCCTAGCATGTTAAAGTTTCAATCTTTATTGCCTTACCATCAAGTTTTGTATAGTTGAATGGTCATTGATTGCATGAAGTTGTTTACCTACTTGTTTATGATCATTAAATTGCTAGAGCTAGAGATTGGCCATATCTTAGTATAGGTGGTGAAGTTATCTGCTTGACTGTGCTAAAGAGCATTATTGCATCATAATATATGCTTGATTTTTTATCTTGATGATAGATAGATAATTCTTAGATCTATTCATTCATTATCCAAATCTATCTTAAAATCAATTTGGTGTACCTAACTTGCATGATCATTGTGTTTAAAGTTCATAAAATGACATGTGCTAGTTAGTCTGATCATGGTACCTAGTAACTTCTAATTTAGTAACCAACAGAATTAATTCGTTGTTAGAAATTAACCATAGGAAAAGGGGGGATTCGAAGCTAAACGGAAGTACCTTTTAATTCTTGATCAAATCTGTTTTCTAGTTGTTTGCTTTAGTTAAAAGTGTTTTTAGTAGATTGCTTTAATTAAGTTTTTTTGAACTTGAAAAACCAGATACCCCCCCCCCCCCCCCCAATTTTAGTATTTATTTTAGTTTAATTATTAGCATTATTTTCTTGATTATAATATCATTCCATGTGTTTGACTCTTCCTTACTCTACTTTACTACTACGCGACTAGGTATACTACCTATTGTGTTTTAGCTGAGTTGAATAGTGATGAGTTTTGAGCATAACATCAATCCTATGGTGTTCATGCAACCCTAATTGCTTGGATCTAGTTTTTCTACTTTGAACATGCAATAAACTTCCAAGACTTATAAACCCTAGATCTAGCAAACAATTAATCAAATTAACATATAAACTAGGATTTAGATCTTACCTTGATTGTTATGTAGCAATAACAATCAATTCCTTGGCTTCAGAAAGCTTAGTGCCTCAAGTGTTGCACCTCTAATGGAGTCACAAACACCACTAAGCAACTTGGATGAAGAGGGAGGAGAGAGGAGACACCAAAAACGGCTGGAAACCCTAAAAGAAGACTTAGCCACGTTTTTGGGTCTCAAGGGTTCTTTAAATAGGTAGGCAATTAGGGTTATCTAACAAGGAAACCCTAATTTGACTGCTTAAGCCCTAAGCAGCCCATGGACCCCTTCTGGAACATGCCTTGGACGATTTCTAATGGGCTTCCCCATAGAATTCCTCCAACCTATTATTCCAAGGTGATCCATAGCCCAATTGCAATTATCCTATAATTACAATTCCAGTCCCTTAAGTTTAATTAATCTCTTTTAGTCACAAAATTAATTCTTTATTAATTCTTGACTAATATTAATTAAATAATATGATTTCTCCTTTAATATATTATTCTCATGATATATTAATAAATCATAATTAAACCTTTCTCTCCTTAATTCATCCTACATATTGCTATGGTGAAGGCAACCCAAAAGGACCATGCTCATAATCGGGTCAAGTACATACCAAAATAGTTATGGACTTAGACACTAATCCAACAGTCTCCCACTTGGATAAGTCTAATAACTATTTTCCATAACTTCAGAACCTGATCAGCAATCGTAGCTTTCAAAAGCCGCTGTCAACTCTGATCTTATCAGATACGCGTATCCTTTAGATAAGGGATTATATATTCCTCCATTCTACAAGATATCGTATAGACATGAGACATGGATTTAAATCATTCTCTCTGTCTATGTTTTGTTTCCCGACTTCCGATTCATGACGACTGACAACAGACTACAATTGAACACATCAACTTAGTCCCGGCTTGGCCAAGCGCTTAGGGTGTCATCACTAAATCATCGAGGGGCCCACATATATCGCTTTTATCCCACTTTGGGTAAAAGGAATGGATAAACTTCGACTCAAATGCTCGCTTGCATTTACTGATCGAATCACACACAACAATAAGTTTTATAACACCAAGTTACTGGTGCGTTTTCTTATTATCAATGTGCAACCGACCAACAAATAACAACTTACACGTCTCGGTTTCAAGAATATACAATGTTATCGTCTCACAATTACTCATGATAAAAGCCATGAAGTGATTCAAGTGAGCGTGGGTTTGATCCAATACTCTAATCTTATCAAAGCACTCATGAACTCTGCAGCAAACTTGTGCTATGTCTAAACACTTAGACAATCTACAGACAGATTCATAACAGTCTTCCTTCATACCTACTTCCAACGTATGACCGACTGTGGAGGTTTGAATAACCCAGTTATTCTGGAAGTCAAAACATGCAAAGTGAAACGCAATAATAATATTAATCCTATATGGCCCCAAAACTTTTGAGCGTAAATAAAAATACTTTTATTTAAACACCATATTGATTACTCATTATTCATTGCTTACTGTTTCAGAAAATCAACTTATTACTCGAATTATAACCACAATTGTCCCATGCTCCAAGCATGTACACTTTGGTTTCCTATGGTCCATACTTTGTGAAATAGATCAATTGAAAAACTTTTCCAATGAAACTCATTTCACAATTCCCAATCCTTATTATTAGTATAAGAATATCAAATTCTTGCCACTTTTAGAATATGTCAGATTCTAACATTTTATGTAATGATTGTTTCGTAATGTCATAGCACAAAAGTTACCAAGACCCGGCTAATTAAATTACAAGGTATTCTATCGAAAATTGTTACAAGACAATTCCATAGACGTGAAGTCTCACATTCAAAGTACATTCCTTTGAACATCCTTCTCGCATAAAAGTTTCTAATCTAGACATATTTCCAACTCCCATTAATGGAAACATTTCCATATTTGCCATATGACAACTCATTCTTAATAGAATCTTATTTATTCATAATAATGTCAATATAGTCCATCCAGTACTACTCACAAGCGACAAATCCTCAGTGAACCTCAGACCGTCCTTTGATAGTTGTTTAATTATTTTAGTCAAAACCGATTCTAGTCCCTTTTTCCCTCTTAATGCCCTAGGCATTTGGAAAATTTTAGAACGGTCAAATATTATAGCATATGCAATCGATCCTATACTCGAAGCGTATTGGACACGATGCATAATGTCTCACATAAAGACGTGATACTTTATCATCCTTCTACCATAATATTTTATGTGCCATGTTCCCACAATTCGAACTATGAAGGGGGATGCCGTAATCAGAATCGAATTTTGAGAATGCACTATGTATCCTTGACTAAATTTATTAACATTTCTCGATCTAAGCTTTAGAATTTTGAAACGAGGTATAATATTCTCTCCCTTAATTATAACAAAACAACTTTTCAACCCCTACAACTTTGCAAAGTTAATCTTTGTTTTCTATAATTAATATTGTTAACTCGTAATACTTACCATAATAATCATGCTCCCACTAACATGATAATTATTTTCTTACCAGCATAACACTTATGCTCCCTCTAGCTTTGACATGTATTCAAAAAACAATTGAACTCCCAGAAAACAATGCTTATTGAATTCCTTAAGTTCATATTTCTAATACCTAATGCTTTGATAAGCCTTTATCTAAGTTTTTTTTAAGCTCATACACCTTTGCCTTAGATAGCTCACATGTGTGTCTAAACAATTCAGAATTTATGTTACTAAGTCCCAAATGTTCAGACCAATTGCCAAATCTCACAATTCAAACTATGAAAAGGGATGCCGTAATCATAATCGAATTTGAGAATACAATTTTTCACAATTGCTATCTTCTTAAAATCTCTCTTAGTGAAAGCATTTCCTCACAATCATTTTCATGAAGGAGGGAAACCTTATGACACTTAGATTTTATGATGTATGTGTTCCTATCCATGTGAATTTGTCAAAACGAAGGTTTGCGACAAATCCAAAACCATATGGACTGAACTTGTTCAATCTTGATTTCTCGCCTGATGGTAACACGAGTGCCCACCATGTCTTCCAAGTAGTTTAGCAACTCACCCTTACATATCAATGTACTTTGTGCATACAAATGAGAACTCATAGAACTCATATGCATAATTAACTTAACTGGAATGGCACAGAAAACAAAATTATGTCATCCACGATAGGTTACAAACCTCAAGTCGTGTGCTAGTGATGATCAATTAGGTTTATTCTTGATTTATTCTTGAAACTTTTCAAGACATTTAAGACTCCCACTGACTCCTTGACATATAAGGTTCTCTTGTCAAGAAACATTTCTTGACAAACAAATATTCAAGAGTTAGTGTAGCTTCTTATCAAGCTTAACACTTCACACAATTGGTCTTAGTTGGTCTTTGACTTATCCAAGACATCACAACTTACCAATTTCAAATGTGCAAGAATATGAAAACTTTTCCAAATTCCACATTTGATGAGTGTCATAAACCTTCTTAAGACTTATCACTCAATTCACAATCTTAGAGTATGACTCTAAGACTTGATATTGGAACGAAGTATGATTGACTTCTTGATTTAACCATTTCTACAATTCTCGATTCCTCTTCTTAGACATGCAATTGCACTAAGACTCACTTAGAGGATCAATTGAGACATGGTTCTTAATCATTAAGACCTATCATAAAACACAATAAAAGTTACTCTCCTTTCTTCTTAGAATAGAGAAACTTTTATCTTTCTGCCTACTAGATTCTTCTTATTCGTTCTGCTATTCATTGAAACTCTTTCAATCAACTCAGAATTATACTCAATCTTATAAGTATAACCATATTTACTAAACTTTAGTAAATCATGACGAATATCTTTATCACTTTGTGGTGGACTTGATCAACGTACAACCTAGTGTACTCGATCTCCTAGTCCTTCACTTGACACTTTGTCGAAGAATTAGTCAAAATTTCCCAAATGTGAAAGTTTTTCATTCATCATACAATACATGTTGCATGATTCCAAGTTTCTTTCCAATTGAAACTTGGGCGATGAGAAACTCTCCCTATTTGGTAAACTCTCGACACTTCCACAAATAACCTAATTAAGAATCAAATCCATCATTGCTAATAATGGAAACATTCAAACATCAATTTTTTCATACATGCCATCGTAAGGATAAATAAATAAGACAAAATCAAAATTTATTTTATTGCGGAAAAAATTTGTCCTTACAATGCAAATCAACTGAAAAACTATGCTATTACATATTTCTTAGCAATCTACCCTAACTCTAAAATAGTAGCTCAAAAATCCGATCTTTGAATCCATGCGATTGAAATCCATTTCTTCATGATCAGATTCAACACTCTTCTTCCTTAAGTTTCCTTTATTTTCTTCGATCCTGCAAAAACATCAAAATGTAATCTTATCACATCATGTATTAAGAATCAAAAAAATAGGAACTTACAGAGTTAGTTAATGGATTTTACCTGAAGTAGAGTCATATTCCTTGACTCTCCCATCTCTTAGATCTCTCAGGTAGTTTGGGCAGCTTCGTCTCCAATGCCCCTTCTCTTGGCAGTGAAAACAAATGGACTCCTTTGGTACATAGCAAGGGACAATCTCATTCTTTTCTGGACTTCCAATGTAGCCAGTGTCCAATGAAGTATGGGAGTTTGATCGACCAATCAAGTTTGCTTGACCAGTGCGCAAAATCATCGCTGATTCAGCAGCAATAAGCAAATAGGTCAAATCAATGAGGGTCACGTCGTGAACCATCGTATAGTACTCTCTTACGAACTCACTATACGAATCAGGAAGTGACTGAAGAACCCAGTCAACAGCCAACATCTCTGAGATATCGACACCCAACATCCTTAACCTATCAATGTGTGACTTCATCTCTAAGACGTGTGCACACACAGGTTTCCCATCTTCGTGTTTACTTGCTAATAGGGCTTGAGTGAGCTTGAACTTTTCAAGCCTTTGAACTTGTGGGTCAGGGAGAACAATTGGAGGAGGTGGAGGAAGTGAATCATGACCTCGAGTTCCTTGATCGTATCGTGGAATGTCATCTTCATTTGGAAAACTTGTTCCAAGGGATTTGGGAAGACCATTGTTAGATTCAGACATCTACAAAACGGGAGAAATTCAAGTCAAGTTGATTAGAATCCTTGATGTAACACCCAAACAAAACATCAAGGCTAGGATCCAACACAATACTCTACAACCTAGAAGAGGGATGCCGTAATCTAGTTGCAAAATATTTGAAGGTAGGTAAATGACGATTTACCAATTTCCACCATGAAAAACGAAAAAGAAATTTAAGTTTTAAATGAATAGAAACTCCTAGATCTTTTGAGATTCATTGAACTTTTCAATGGCGTGTTTAATCTCGATTATGCCCTTCAGGTTTGCGACTGGGATGCCGAGGATCACAAACAAGGTGTGAATAACCGTGCGAATCACGTGGTGCACCCAATGCTACTATCACCTAATCAATGTGCCGGCTAGCCACACACGCTCCATTGATCTACGATAAACACCGAGCCACCCTTCGCCACCAATGTCAATCCCAAATTTAGTGTGCCGGTTAACCACACACACTTCACTAACGTTTGACAAGGGTACGAAGTGTAATTCCATAGATTAGCATACAATTTCACATTTTGCCTAAAGTAACTAGAATTTGTAAAAGCATGTAGTTACTTTGTACTTCATTATACTTATAATGGAAGGTTTCGTCCTATCCTACCCGTTCGGCTAACGACCCTCCACTAGTCAAGAGTGCGGTGGGTAAGAGTGGATACCCATTCAATCGCCATTTTATAGGCAATTTCCTTAAACACCCCTTATAGACTAGCTTCGTGAATGAGGCCTACTAACGGTAAAACTGACTGTTTACTCATACATATATAATATTAGACTTTTAATGTCATATATACATAGTATAGGGTGTATTTTAAACTTTTAAAATACTAGGTGGTCTAATTTAATTAATTATACTTTTAATTTAATTAAATGAAAACCAAAAACTTTATGGATTTATTAACTCTCTTTTAATTATACACTTTAATTAATTAACAAAACCATAAGGGTGTAATTTGAACTTTTTCAAAATACGAGGGTTTTAGAATTTACTATTTCAAAAATAATTTTAATCAAATTTTAAATTCCAAAACTTGAGGGCAAGTTTTGAACTTTTCAAAACATTAGGGTTTAGAATTTAAATCTTTCAAAATTAACTTTTAATCCAAAAAATTTAATTCCAAAACTTGAGGACAAGTTTTTGAAACTTTTCAAAACATTACGGTTTAACTATTTAAATTTCAAAAATAAAACTATTAAGTTCAAATTTAACCTATAAAACCTAAAGTGTGTAAATAGAAACTTTTCAAACTTACTAGGTCAAATATTTATCTTATAATAATCCTATATTATCCATATTTAACCAAATCCATCAATTTTGATAAGGATAATCATTCCAAACATAAAATATCGATTTTAGGCAATAAAAACGAGTTTTGGTAATTATCCACATCAAAATCTGACCAAAAATTCGAAAAACCCGGCAACTGAACAGCCAACTCGTCGAGTTCAAGCTACTCGTCGAGTTCTAAGGGCAACTCGGCGAGTTCATCAGGCAGACAGCAAGAAATTTCGATTTTCAGGTATTTGGCAGTTCAATTATGCATCTATTCAATAGAAGAACGACCTAGGCTCTGATACCACTGATGGGTTTTGAGCATAACATCAATCCTATGGTGTTCATGCAACCCTAATTGCTTGGATCTAGTTTTTCTACTTTGAACATGCAATAAACTTCCAAGACTTATAAACCCTAGATCTAGCAAACAATTAATCAAATTAACATATAAACTAGGGTTTAGATCTTACCTTGATTGTTATGTAGCAATAACAATCAATTCCTTGGCTTCAGAAAGCTTAGTGCCTCAAGTGTTGCACCTCTAATGGAGTCACAAACACCACTAAGCAACTTGGATGAAGAGGGAGGAGAGAGGAGACACAAAAACGGCTGGAAACCCTAAAGGAAGACTTAGCCACGTTTTTGGGTCTCAAGGGTTCTTTAAATAGGTAGGCAATTAGGGTTATCTAACAAGGAAACCCTAATTTGACTGCTTAAGCCCTAAGCAGCCCATGGACCCCTTCTGGAACATGCCTTGGACGATTTCTAATGGGCTTCCCCATAGAATTCCTCCAACCTATTATTCCAAGGTGATCCATAGCCCAATTGCAATTATCCTATAATTACAATTTCAGTCCCTTAAGTTTAATTAATCTCTTTTAGTCACAAAATTAATTCTTTATTAATTCTTGACTAATATTAATTAAATAATATGATTTCTCCTTTAATATATTATTCTCATAATATATTAATAAATCATAATTAAACCTTTCTCTCCTTAATTCATCCTACATATTGCTATGGTGAAGGCAACCCAAAAGGACCATGCTCATAATCGGGTCAAGTACATACCAAAATAGTTATGGACTTAGACACTAATCCAACAAATAGTTAGGATATAAATTTTAAAGCTTTGTTTTATAACACATCAGAAAGCAACTACGATGAACCTATATAAAAAATTCCAATCTGACTTCGATGTGTAGGAACAAATGATGAATGAACTTACGTCCACCCCCTTCCATTCCAAAAATCTTCCTCGTCGATTCCCGTAGGTCAGATGTGAAGCTCATGAGAACCCTATTGACGTCTTTGGAAACCATGTTGCAGATAATCACCACTTATGAAAGAATGACGGAATATGTCTGTGACGAGTGAAGCACCCCTGTTGACGGCTATATGAAGCATTTGGAAATTTCTTTTGCGTAGAATGTTATCTCATCCACTATATATGTAATTTCCTATTTTTATTCCTTCATTCTCAGAATGCCTATGAAAAATTAGGCATTGTAATGAAAAAACCAATGCAGTATAAATTAGGTTGTCCAATCTGTTTGTTTATTTGTGATTGATTTTGGGCGTTGATGGGCATATATAGGAGTTAACAAGAGTTAGGTCTTGGATATTGCGTGATAAAGATAACATGATAATTATGCATGATATCAAACGGGTGATTATGCCATTGAAGAATCATATCTTGTTTTGTGTTTTTACCATGGGTATTTAGTTTCATACATAATCCGGATTGATACATTTCTTATGATAATTATATTAGGTTGAAGGATATTTGAATCAGTTATTGTGGAGTTGTTATCTAGAGCGAAGTGAACTGGTATGTGGTGTAGTGGTGATTGGCAATAATGATAATGGTGTGTTGGTGGTGGTGATTAGTGATGATGGTGACTTGTCCCCTTTGTTATCAGAATTGAGGGGGATGATTAATTCGTTTTTGTAAAAAAAATTAAATAGTGTATATAATCGTTTGGTTTGCCACAGTGGAAGAACATTAAAAATTAATAGAAATAGAACATCCCCTGAATTGGTGTCTATAGATGGTAGTGGGGTTGATGGTGGCAAGTTGGTGGTGGTGGAAAAAGGGTATTTTCATCCTTTTTAAATATTTAACGACCCTTCTGTTAGGGTTGTTAAAGGGGAGGACCACCAATATTACAAAAAATACTCTATATGGACTAATGTTGTTACTTTTCCAATAGTAGGACTAAAGCCGTTATTTTGAGAAAACCACGGGGACCAAGACTATAATGTACTCAAATATATATGACTCAAAAACTAGTAGATGAATCCAACTTACCAAAGTATTTTTAGTTAAGCAACTATATTGATCTGATAATTAATATGATTACCATGTCATAGACCTCTTTGATATTAAAATATATATATATATATATATATATATATATATATATATATATATATTGGATCGTCGTTAGTTAGGCAACATAAATTTTTACAATTATATGCTTGAGAGTTCCATTCAACAAACCAATTTTTTTAGATTGCTTACAATCCCAGTAGTGTAAAGTAGTTGTCTCTTTTTCTTACCTTAACCTTAGGCAAATGAAAAAAAATGCTTGAAAACAATGTTAAGATATCTCCATTGGGTGGGAGTTGTTATCCATATAGTTCCATGGGTTATACTTGCAGCCAATTATAGTTCTCTTGCATCCACTGTCAATCTTGTAGAGTAAAGGACAAAAGGATTTGAAGCACGTTGGAGGGTCGACAGAAAGCTAGGGTTTTTATTCCCCAACATTATCCTTTTCTATGGAACTAAGGAGTTAACGATATCTAGTTGGAGGAGATGAGAAATCGTATTTATTTCCTTTTATAGAGCCTCACTAAAAACATGTGGTCTATGATATTTCTTTAAGTGTCTTTATTGAATGAGTATTTCTAATTTAAATTTACAAATTTTATTAACTTTTGTCATAAAATAACAACCAATTTTTAGTATCCAATTTGATTTTTATCACTTAATTATCTTATAATTATAATCAATATGCAAAAAAATTTCTTTTTGGGTTTTTGTTACACTATTGAAATGGATTTAAGCTCAGTAATTTTGAAATATTGGATGTCGTAGTGATGCCATGTTAGCACAGTAGGAATAAATATACAAATTATGTCATATTACTTGTCACAGTGGATTCCACGTAATATTCACTATCAATTTATTTTATTGAAATTCACTTCAGTTCTGTAATGAGAACATAACAAATTTTCTAGTGGTCTACTAATCACAATTAAAATATGACTTGATCTAACGATCAAATTGAGTATTATTAGTTACCATTTTATGACATTAACTAAATGGTGTTTAATTATATATATTATAAAATATGTTTCCATGTTACCTTTTTAAGCCACCACGATTATCCTCTTCTTTTGGAGGTCATCCTTAGTTAGTTATGAGACAACAATTAGGGAGTGATATCGTTTATAGGGTATATTTTGCATTGTCAAGTTGGTCGGCATAAGGAGTAGTGGTGGAATGCCATGATTACCCTCTTTCTTTAAAGGTTACCTCTAGATGGTTTTGAGACAACATATGGGGAGTTATCCCGTATAGAGGGTATACTTTTGTTGTCCATGGGCAAGAAATATGGGGCATCTTTATATGTTTTGGACAAATGCCTACTTGATATAGTGTTTATTCATAATTGATGCAAGAAATTAGAAATTTGATATAAAAGTTGAAAGCATTATAAAGGAATGCTATAAAGACATTAATGGTAATATTTAGTTTGTCAAGGCTGGATTCTAGATCTACTTTTAACTCGTCATGTTGGTGGTTGTGTAGGGATTGGATTCCTTGAAGAGTGTGATAGAAAAAATTTGTCTGTGAGTTGTGCCCATGCCCTCTTGCATCCATGATAGTTTTTCTAGATATGCCTTAGAGTCGTCATAGGATCCGTGTGTGATTTAGTTATCTTAAGATGTGGTTATCTGTCTATGAGAGTCATTGACCACATATGTGTAGATCCTTTTAAATTTTCGTAGTTGTTGTCGAGTCACTTTTCTATTTTGTTCATTCTGGTCCTTCTTTTAGGCCCGGTAGGTTGTGATTGACAAATAAGAATGCATGGGCGGCTTGGTGGTTAGTTGTGTGCTTCACTTTTCTATTTTTGTGGGAGGTTTTTTTTTGTGGGTGTGGATAACCATTGGATGAGATTGGAATTGTTAATGTATTAATTGATGTTGATATATTGGTTATTATCTTATTACCCTTGTTAGTGATGTTGTATATGATTCAAATTAGCATGCATGTTTTTGGTCCTTTTTGACGCTTTTGTTCTCGATTGGTCGTGTTTTGGAGTGTTTTTATTTTATTTTTCGGCACATCTGTTGAGTTGGATAATTGTTGATTTCTCCCACACGATATGTCGTATGTTTTCCAGAATTTTATAGGATTTATACTCGTTTAATTGGTAGGTGTTTTTGGTTGATGTTTGTATGTCATTCAAAATTTGTTTTGTATGAAATTTTGATTCTTTTCATTAATGTTGTTTATTTATCCAATCTGAAAGGAGCGGCCTGGGATAACGGTCGCTATGGTTGTGTTGATGTATGTGTTAAATTTAACGAGAATATCAAGGGTTAAGGCTTTTGCACTAAACGTGTGTAGTATTGATCGCCTTAAGATGGAGTCATAGGAGGTTGTCATTGGGATGATGGCGAATGCTAAGATAACATATTTTTACATCAATCCGTCTTCGTCTCTATTTGTTTAGGCTAAGTCACGTATGCCTATTGGTCAAGATAGTTGTCCAATGAAGCTAACCAGGGTTGATGTTTGGTAGATTTTTCCTAAATATGGTGAGGCAGCAAATGCAACCATTTTTCAACTAGTATTTCTGACAAGATGCCTTTATCGACTAGGATCTAGTACTTTAGTGTCTAATCTAGCCAACCCTTGTGTACGAATCCAAAATTTAGAAAGATTTGACTTTATGTTAATAATTGACCAAAATGGCAATCTGGTTATATAAAGGAATTTCATGAATCGAGAAGGTATAACTTCATGACATAGTTGAGATAAGTTTAAGTCACATTTATAAGATGACATAAGTGAGTTCAAGAGAAGAAATTTAAGAGAGTGCATTTAGGCCATCAAGGGTGAAATGAGAGTTTTATGTTTTTTTAGCTAAGTTTGTGACTTAATTGATTAAGACCAATAATAAGTCTGTCAGAAGTGACTAAATGGAGTTGTAGAACTCATCCCTACCTTCGCGTGTATATAAAGATCATAGAAAAGGGTTTAAAATGAAGAAGTATGCTCATTAGAATATTGGGATAAAGTTGTCCCCAAAGCTAGAAAGGAATCAACTAAGAAAGCTGCTGATGTGTAACCATTGTGGCACAGTGAGTGTCTTGTCACGATGTGGTCCTTGGAATGGTGATTTGGATGAGATTCTTGCTGTAAGTAGAGGGAAATGTACTTTCCCACGGAGTGGTGGTGAAAGTAGGTTTCTATATGGGAAAGGCACCACGACTTGGTGAGAGGAAGACTGCATCCTAAGGCACACACCATGGCATGGTGAACAGATTACCAAGGTGCAATTTCACAATCAGAACACAAATTATAATCTATTAGGACCTCATTCTCGACCCAAAACTCCCAAAATTGATGGAGATCTAAGATGGGTTGATTTTGATCCAAAGATGGTTCCGAGAGGAGCTAGAGATCATGGATTGCAAGGATTAACATCATTTCTCCTTGAGGTAATGATTTATTCTTTATATAAAGCTTTGAGCTTCAATGGTGAATTGTTTGTTTAACTAGATTTTTTGAGTTATTTGGATTATAACTCAATTGGTATGTTATTAATAGTATTTAGAAGCTTTGAAGAAGATTTTTATGTGATTTCCTTGGTGAAATCCATATTTATAAAGTTAGGGTTTGAAACCCTAAGTAGTGAAAGGTGAACCGATGCAATAGATTAAAGTGTAATGAATTAGATAGTATGAGATGCTTAATTCATTAGGTGTAATAGATTTAGAAGTAGAAAATGATATGTTATAATTACGATCAATTTAATGACGAGTTAGTATGCAAAAACACTTCTTTTGGATATGTCTAGTATAAAGTAAGTAAGAAGAAGAGTGAAAGTCATAGTAGCCGACTTAGGAGCAGCTGGGGACTAAAGAAGATGAATACCCAAGAAATTTCATGTAGTGAAATATGGGTTATGAGAAAATAGATAGAATAATTGTGAATCAGTTAATGAAGTGGTAATATTGAAACTAGATAAGTATAGTGTGTATGCTGTGTATGGGCGCTACAAACATGGTACTTATTGTTATTCAACAGTCATGAAGTTACCTCAGGATTAAGTGGTTTGGAATGAGATGTGCTAGCATGGTAAATTGAGAAGAATTTACCATGTAAGATAGAGAACCTTGTGAACCATTGAATAGAATGGTAAATTTGAAACTATATAAGTATAGTGTGCATACAGTAGTATGGGCACTGCAGACATATTACACTTATTGTTGCTCAATGGACCATTGAACTACCTGAGGATCGAGTAGTGGCATCAAAATATTAAAATAGTACTTGGAAGAATATGTCATGTCTAGATGGAGACTAGGGGTATCAGAAGTAGTAAAAAGATAGATGTTAAAGTTAGTGCACAAGTACTAAGAGATTGTTGAGAAAAAGAGTTAATGTAATTAGATACAACAATTTAGAATGAGAGTGAAGTGATTAAATGTAATACTTCACAAAATGTTTAAAAAATAGTTAGAAAAGTGGTGGGTAGGAACCTGTTATGGGGTTAGAATGAAGCAATGGAAGCGTAGTGGGTTAGTAACTTACCTTAGAGAAGATGGTTAAGAAGTGTATTGGTTTGAAACCACATGCAACACCCGGTTTTCCAGGTACTAATCTAATTATTTCATTTTGAGAATTTGGGTTGGCCACCACGTGGTGGTGAGGATTACTACAACGTGGCAACCATTTATATGATGGCGTATCTTTTTTTAGTCACCGCGACATGGACATGCAATGGCCATGACGTGGTGACGGCAGAATGCAAAACCCTAAATTTTCAGGCTTAAGGCCCTTTTTAAAGGAAGTGACGGCTAGGGTTTCCTCCACACTTAGCCTCCATCACCACCAAAGTTCCCTTGAATCAAACCCTAGTTTCCCTTCAATTTTTTGGCTCATTTGTGGTGATTTTGTAATCTTGGAAGGAAGAAGAAGATCTCTAGTGCATAGTTTAAGCAAGCAAGTCATCTATACTGCTTGTATGCATCTTCTGGACTATTTTTAATTCCTCAAGTTTCCATCTTTTTATTCCATATCTTGTAGGTCTATGATTAGTTGCATGTTATGCTTGATACTTGAGTTTTGAATAGTTAGATGAGATAAACTTTGCAACTTTATGGCTCACCTTAGTCAGTTGGTCATTATACCTTGTGGATCTAGAAGTTGGATGTGAAAGATCTGTTTTCCCAATAGTCATTATGTAATTATATTGCTAGATAATATATGATTCTAAAGGGTCACACTAACAACTTGATGCAAATATATTATTTATAAGAATTTGATTCTTGATATATATATATATATATATATATATATATATATATATATATATATATCTTGTAGTTAATTGTAAATTATTTATTTCATGAAAATATCTATTTTCAATGTTAACTATCAAAATATATCATAATATATCATAAGGTATGATTTAATATGTCATGTACATCTTTTTGGACCAAAATGGGTTTTTGTCTTATATGGATTTATATGTTTTATAAGTTATAAAAATTAGAAGAATTTTTATACAAAAACTAGCTTCTTCTTTTTGTAAAATATTCATGGAGACCATAAAGAAGAAAGAAGACTTGCTTTTGATTAATTTATTCAACACGTCATGCTCTTTGAAAGCATGGTTAGTTGATTTGATAAATCATGGGTCTTAAAGTGCTAAGACCCACGCGATAAAGGCTTAAAGTAAGGAATTAAAAGAACTAGTTTTCTCCTTTCTTTCACAAGCCAAAACCACAAAATTTGTGACTTCCCATCTCCATATTCTCTCTAGTTTTTGTCTCTTAAAGTGTTAGGAACATAAAGATGAAAATGATACTTGAATACTCTCTTTTAAGGCAAACTAGTTTCTTTGTCTTAAGAGCTTAAGAGATTCTTTTATTACAAGAAGAAGAGTAACATCTTATCAAATTGATTTATTGTTGGTGGATATCTCTAGAGAACTTCTACCTTGAAGTTTCATGTCGCACTTCATCAACTTCCAATCTCCCATGAGAATCGAAGTCTTCAATGGATGTAACACTTTTCTTTCTATGGTTGTTTTTATCTTTCTAAGTCTTTCAAAATGATCTTTTGATGGGAATAGAACTAGTTTTATTTTGTTCAAATCTAAAGTCTTATGTTGCTATGTTTATGTTTTTGAAACACATTTTGAATAAAAATCCAACAATTGGTATCAAAGCCATTTTTTCAAGATTGGTTAGATTATTTGTTAAGTTGATGTAATCTTGTTTGGAAAACATGGATGGTTTTTCTTTTTTCAAGAAAAATCCATACATATTTTCTATGAAAACTTTACAGTGTTTATAATTGTTATTTTTATAACTAGACGTTTACATACATCTTTTTAGTCATAAAAGTTGTCTTAGAAAAACAACGAGTTTTTTTATATAATTTTGAGTATATAAATGTATATGATATACATAAACTAGCCAGTGACCTTTGTGTTGTTGTTTGTGTTGATTTGTTGAAAAAGTGGTTGTAATATTTATTTATTCATATGATATGTAACAATTAAATAGATTAGTTTTCTTCATTTTATTTTGTAAATAATAGATTAGTATTTAGAAATAATTTATTTGTATAAAATGTAACAAGAAATGAAGATGAAGCCACTTTTTGAAGACCAAAAGTGAATTTTCGCAACTTATAAATGTGCAGGGAAAATTGTTACACTTCCTGAAACTGTCGCTAAAGTTGTCAATGTTGCCAGTTCCCTTAAAGGTTGTTGGAGCTTTAGCGACACTTTCTTAAAGTCTTTCATGTTGCTGAATTATTATTTTCAAGAAGCTTTTCAACTTTTTGCAAGCAATGGGTGTTTTCTCAAGAAGGAGCTTCTACAACAAGATTAATAGAAGATTTTTGGTCCCTTTAAATTTCCCTGTAGGAATGACCTTGGCATTTTTTGATGGCTCACAAAATGTCAATAGTTTATTTTACAAGGCATTTTATGTAACGAAGCGTACTGTTTAGACCTTGTAATTTTTTGTGTGCTTTCATGTTTCCTATAAATAGGGACATTACTTAGAGTTAGATAAGAGTCTTTGTATGAACTTGTCTACATACTCTCTGTAACAGTGAAAGCATAATAGAGCTGAAACCAGATCATATTTACATCGTGTGTTCAATCCATATTCGTATAACTCTGATTTGATTCATACTTGATTCCACACTTCATCAATTGGTATCCGAGCGGGAATCATGATCTGAGATCTAATTTTCACTCTGATTCAAAAGGTTTTTGAATCAAATTTCTGGTTCGAAAAGTTCCGCACCTTTTGACGTGAAAAAGAGTTCTAGATCTTCAGTTGTGATTTGATTCTGCAACTGATTTGTTGAATCGAGTATTCTACTTCATATTTCTGTTCAATTCAGCAATTTGCTTTCAAATTCTCTTGGATTTGTCAAAAAATTTCTTCCGTACATCAATGGCGAACTTCAATCTCAACTCGATGACTTCATACTCTCATCTGCTAGGATCTTCAACTAAGATTCCTATTGTCATTTTGGAATACTATGATCAATGGTCTGATCGTATGCAACATTACTTGAATGGAATCGATGAAGAGCTTTGGTCTTGCATCTCAGGGAATGTTACTCTTCCGACGAATCTTCAACCAATTGGATCGTCGTCTGGTACTACGAGTGTGGAAGATCAAAATGTTAGAATGAAGAAACTTGAAAAACGATGCATAAGGGAGTTACGTGGTGCATTGCCTCCAGTTGTGTATAACTATGTCAGAAGTTGTACAACTGCAAAGGATATCTGGAATAATCTCAAAGAAAAGTTTCAAGGCAACGAGAAGACGAAAATCAATTCAGTTAAGCAATGTTTGATTGAATTGAAGGATTTCAAGAAAAAAGATGGTGAAACGATTGAAAGTTACTATGATAGGCTGAACGAGCTGATTTACAAATGCAATCGTTATGGAATCACGAGGTCTGCCATGGAATTCAATCTCACCTTTGTTATGGGACTCCGTAAAGAATGGAGGAGTGTTAGCATGATGGTGAAAAATCAATAGAGTTTCGACACATCTTCTGTGAATGATTTGTAAAATCAACTGAAAACTCACGAAAGTGAAGTGAACGAAATGGCAGAAGAGTCGAAGCTTAATCTGGGAGGTCCATTAGCACTTGTCTCGAAAGTGTCTGAAAAGGAAGCAGTCGAAAAAGGTGATTCTAATGATGAAGAGGGGTTTATCATGAATTCGGATGATGAGGCAATTGCTTTTTACTCAAACAACCGAGTCAAAAAGTTTTTCAAGAAACCGTTTAATTCAAAGCTGAATCAAAGTGAGGGAAAAGGAAGTTTCGTGAACAAGGCTGCAGGAGAAGAGAAGAATAAGTATGAGAAGAATGATGCGAAGGGTGCTGAGGAGAAGAAAGAGAAGAAATTGAAAGGAGATTCTGGTATGGATTGTCATTATTGCAATGGAGCCAATCATCTAGCAAATGATTGCATGCTTCGAAAGAAGGATGAGAAAAATAATAGAGTGAAGGATGAGGCATATTATGTGGAGAGGTTGGAAGAGGTGCGTACGAAGGCGAAAATTTTGTCTTTGGTGGCTCAAGGTGAACAGGAGAATGATGGCACATATCAAATTTGGTCTTCGGGCTCCGATGATGAGGAAATGCGTAATCCTACGCATGGGGCCATGTATGCGAAGCTGGAGGAAGATTCGGACGAAGAGGTAACGGGCCAATGCTTTGTGTCAAAGTCTGCTGATAAGTCTCCAATGACAACTAAGGTACGTAATATTCTTCAATCTTTCAATATTCCTTTGAGTGCATATGATTTTGAAATTGTTGCTTTTGATGATATTGTTGCTTATTTTGATAATTTGGTTGTTTCTGCTAGCAATGAAGCTAAGAAATTAAGCAATCGGTTGTTAGAGACACAGAAGAAGTTAGATTCGAAAGTTGTCAAGATAGAACGTTTAGAATTGCAAATAACAAACATTATGTGTGATCGAGATTCATTGTCTAGTGAAGTAAAACTTTTGTTAGCTCAACGGAATATCTACTGCAATTCTGCTAAACGTCTATATGGCAAGTTAACTGCATTGCATCATTCGTGTGAAATTAGCAAGGAACAACATAGAAAATTATTACCTTTTCTAGCATATAAGAGAGCGAAGGTTGATAATAATATTTCGTATGATTGTGAGAAAAATATTGCTGAGTTTGACAAAATTCCTGATGATAGATATGCTTATGGAATTGTCAAAATTAACGAATGTCTTGATTCAAATGAATTAGTTAAAATTGTGAATGACACTTTGACTAAATCAGAACAAATCAAAATTTTGAAAAAGACTGAGAATTCGACATCTGATTCTCAATCTAATTTTGCTGATATTGAAGATAACTCTGACAATATTAGTGAAATTAGTGATATTGAGGATCTTGATTGTTCTCAGTTGTCTGTCATTAATGTTGCATCAAAATCTAAAGGAAAAGAAAAACTTAAGGATTTGAAGGTTAAGATTGACACTGACAAACCTTCTACTTCAAAAGATTGTGAGTTTGTGGATATCCGAGATAGTCAAACAGATAGTAGTGATGATGAAAATGATGATGACAATTCGGACACAAAGGTCTCATCAAACAAAGATTCAAAAGAAAAAGAAATTCCACGTGTTGTTGTTGATCAAGTATTTGGGGACACTGAAAATTTCGACAAAGTGTTGTCTGAAAAAGGAGCTCATTATTTGGAAACAAATCAAGTGGTGTATCTGAATTTCAAGTGTACTGATGATGTTGTTTTTCCAAATCAAGTGTTTGTCACCACTGGAAATGTTGAGAACATTAAACCAGAATTCAACAAAATGGTCGAAGATGACAACAAGAGAACAACAAACGAAGGGTTCTTTTCAAATCAAACCACTGTCGAAAATAATCTAACAAAGAATTCATATGTTTTTCAAAGACATAAACCACAACGCAAATGGGTTGATGTAACGACGTAAATTTTCAAACAAAATTTTCATTTTAAAATTGTTGGATTAATGTCTAAGTCCATAACTATATTTGGTATGTACTTGACCCGACCCGGCATGGTCCATTTGGGTTGCACTTCACCGGCACAATTTATATGGATAGTCTTTTCAGAATAGTATATTTATGATTTATATTAATATATTATAAGTTCTAATATATTAATATGGAATCATATTATTTAATTAGTATTGATCAAGAATTAATTTAGAATTAATTAAGTGATCAAAAAGAACTAATTAAATATGAACTCTTATATATATGGAATGGGCCAAGTTCATTTAGGTTGGGCTAAGCTTTCATGGATGGTCCATGGAGCTTTTAACCCATGGATCCTATGTAAATGAAAGGTCATGGGTATTAGGGTTTACATGGATGTAACCCTAATCCTCCATAATATATAAAGGGGTCTTTGGCTCACAAAATTGGCACAAGTGTGTGAAAAAAAAGTGTGGGCCGATTTTAGTATGCATACATATTCTCTCAAGTTCTTCCAAGGTGTTTTGGTGATTTGTGATTCCATTTGAGGCTTCCACACTATTGGGGCTAAGCTCTTAAAGCTTGAAGACATCAAGCTACATCAAAAGGTATGTCATCTAACTAGAACTTTGTAGTATAGGTGCTTCATAATATGCTAGTTAGGATGAAACCTTGGAATAGTTAATATTTGCATGTATAATAGAGAAAACATAGATCCAAGGTTTATAGGGTTGCATGTACACCATAGGAGTGTTAGAATGCTCAAATCCCAACAGTGGTATCAGAGCCATGGGTTGTTTTCTGTTATATTGATGTAAATGTTTTATTTTCAAAGTTGAAAAAAAAAGAAAAAAACATGACGTTTGTCAAATTTTAAGATAATTACTTGTTTTTGTGAAAAACTAATTATTTGTCAAATTTGAATCATTTGCTATATGAGTTGAATTAGGTCAAATTTAGTAAAAGATAAAATGATATGATTATTTTATTAGTTTTAAAAGTTTGATCGAAAGAGTTTTTTGAAACCTCCATAAGTTATGGATATGAAAAGGTTTTAAAAAAAAATTGATTCAAAGTTTTTTATGGAGTTACAAAACTTAGTCTTAATGTTTTAAAGAATTCCATAACTTGTTCTTAAGTTATGGAACATGAAAAGTTTCATCATAAAACAAGTATTTAACTCCATAAGTTATGGAATCCAAAAGTTTTCAAGAGTTACAAAACTTGCCCTCAAGTTTTGGAATTTGGAAAAAGTTTTTTTATGATAAAAAAAAGAATTGAATTCTAAAACTCTTGGGTTCATAACTTAAACAATTAATTAAATGGTTTTAATTTTGAATTTAATAATCGAAATTATGATGTTTTTATTGAATAATTCAATTAATTCTTATGGACTTTATTAATAGATAATTAAAGTGTTTAATTAAAAGAGAATTAATAATTCCATAATGACATGGTTTAAATTTAATTAAATTAAGAGTATAGTTTAATTAATAGATTAAACCACCAAGTATTTTAAATGTCTAAAATACACCCTTATACTATTATAATATTAAAAGTTTAATATATTATATGTATAAGAGCAAGTCGTCTTACCATTAGTAGGCCTCATTCACGAAGCCGGTCTATAAGGTGGGTATAAGGTTACTGCCTATAAAATGACAGTTTAATGGGTGTCCACTCTCACCCACCGCTTCCTTGACTGGTGGAGGGTCGTTAGCCGAACAGGTAGGACAAGGACTATAATTCTCCCTTCATTAAAAGTATTAATGATAAATACTAAGTAACTAAACCTTTTATAAATTCTCAATCTTAGTTACTTAGGAAAATGTGAATATGGTGCTAATCCATGAAATTACACTTTGCACTTTGTTTAAGCTGTTAGTGGAGCGTGTGTGGTTAACCGGCACACTAACCTGGACTTAACAAGGTAGGCAAAGGGTAACTTAATGTTTATCATAGTATCGTTGGAGCGTGTGTGGTTAACCGGCACATCGATTGAGGGGTAAATATTAAGGGTACCAAGTATATTTGCATGGTTACTTCACACCTTGTTTTGTGATCCTCGGCATCCCAGTCACAAAACCTGAAGGGCACACTCGAGATTGAAACATGCCATTGAAAAGTTCAATGAATCTCAAAAGAATCTAGGAGTTTCAAAACCAATTAAAACCTAATAATACATTTCGTTTATCTTGGTGGAAATTGGTGAATCTTCATTCACCTACCTTCAAATATTTTATTGCTTGGATTACGACATCCCTCTTCCAAGTTATAAAATAGTTTGTTGGGTCCTAGCATTAATATATCATATTGGGTGTTATATTAAGGACTTAAATCAACTTTACGTGAATTTCTCCCATTGTTGATGTCTGGTTTATACAACAATGATCTTCCCAAACCAAGCTTTCCTAATGAATATGACTTCCCGAGTTTGGCTCATGGAAGTCATACTTCTCTTCCTCCACCTCCTCCAATTATTCTCCCTAACCCACAAGTTCAAGGTCACTCAAGCCCTAATGGCAAGCAAGGTCTATGTGTGATCACATCTTAGAGATGAAGTCACATATTGACAAGCCGGGAGAGTTGGGTGTCAAAGTCTTGAGAAAGTTGGATGTTCAATCACTTTCTAAGTCACATAGTGAGTTCCTTTGGGACTACTATGAAACAGACTATGACATGAACCTTAATGATCATATCTATTTACTTGGTGCTGCTGAATCAGCAATGATTTGGAACGATAGTAAAGCAAATTTGATTAGAAGATCAACTTCCCAAAAACTTTATGGACAGTGACAATGGTGACACTGGAAATCCAGAAAAAGCATTCTCTTCCCAATGGAAAGGGATTGGCCATAGTCAACCCGGTTGATCAAATGGTAAAGAGAAAGGCTAAGTCTGAGATAGTCCCATTACCAAAGGGTCCATATGTTTATTTTGCCAAAGGAAGGGGCGTTGATTGCAAAGCTGCCAAATTTACCTAAGGATGTTAAAGTCAATAAGTTTGACTCTACATCAGGTAGAGCCCATTATCTAACTCTGTTAAGTTCTATTCTGAGATCCTCATTACATGATGTGACTGGGTCACATGTTGATGTTTTAAGAATCAAAGAATATAGAGAAATCTTAAAGGAAGTATATGCTGATTCTGATCGCGAAGGTGGATTTCGATCGCATCAGAATTTTGAGCAGTTGCTTAAGAAGTTATGATATATATTGCTAAGGAATAGATAACAACAACTTTCCATGTGGATTGTAAGGATAAGTTTTTCCGCAAAGTTTTAAAATAAAAGAAAATTGTTTAATTTTATTTATTTGAAGTATCCTTACAATGGCATTTGTGGAAAATTGTTGCTTATATGATTCCACTGACAGCAATATTGGAAAATGGATTTGATTCTTTCATTTGTGGTAGTGTCTAAATTTACCAAATCAGGAAAGTTCCTCATCGCCCAAGTTTCAATTGGACCGAAACTTGGAATCATGCAAGTTGAATAGTATGATGAATGAGAACTTTCAAGCATTGGAAAATCAAGACTAATTACTTGTTCACATGGATGTGTGAGTCAAGTGAAGGACTAAAGGGATCGAGTACACATTCTTGTGCACTGGTCATGTCCACCACAAAGCTCGTTAATACTATTTGATTTACTAAAGTTTAGTAAATATGGTTATACTTACAAGTTTAAGTATAATTCTGAAACATTGGAAAAGTCTCAATGTATGGCAGAACGAATGGGAAGAATCAAATTAGGCAGAAAGATAAAAGTTTCTCAAATCTGAAAAGATGGGAGAGTACTTTAGTATCATGTTTGTGATCATCTTAATGATTTAGAAATCATATCACAATTAGTCCTCTAAAGGTCATCTTAGTGCATTCTTATGACTAAAAAGAGGAGTCATGAATTGTTGAAATGGTTAGATCAGGAAGATGAGTCATACTTCGTTCCAAAACAATTCTTAGAGTCATACTCCAAGATTGTAACTTGAGTGACATATCTTAAAGAAAGGTTTAAAACACTTGTCAAATGTAAGAGTAAAAGTGTCCTACTCTTGTACATTTGAAATTGGTAAGTTGTGATGTTTTGGATAAAACAAAGACCAACTAAGGCCAATTGTGTGAAGTGTTTGTCTTGATAAAGAATCCGCACTATCTCTTGAATATTTGGCAAGATAGTCTTATATGTCAAGAGGACAGTGGGAGTCTTAAAGATCCTAAAAAGAATTTCAAGAACTAATCAAGAATAAAACCTGAGGTTCTTCACTAGCACACGGCTTGAGGTTTATAACCTATCGTGTTGACATATTCTGTGACCATTCCAGTTAAAGTTGGCTTTGCATAGGAGTTCTGAAAGTTCTCAATTGGTTGCATAACAACTTGGAAGCAATGGCAGGCCCTGTACTGCCAGGTGGCAAGAAGTTAAGATTGCATAAGTTCAGTCCATATGAGGTTGGATTTGTCATTATCCTTGTCTTGTGACTATGGTTTTGACGATTCACATGGATAAGAACATATACACCATAAAATCTAAGGGTCATAAGGTTTATCTCCGATTCATGAAAATGATGGTGAGGAAACACTTACACCAAGTAGATTTGAAGCAGATGGCAAAAGGTCTAAACAATTGAGACTATGATTACGGCATCCCTTTTCATAGTTCTGAAATTGTTTAGACACACATCCATGCTATCTAAGGAAAGGTGTATGATTTTGATAAAGTTTTATCAAAGCATCTCGTATCAGAAATCTGAACTTTGGTAAGAAAGTCAATAAAGTATTGATTTCTAGAAGTCCAGCTGATTTCTGAGTACATGTCAAAGCTAGTGGGAGCATAAGTGTTATGCCAATAATCATCATGTTAGTGGGAGCATGATAATTATGATAAGTGTTAATTATAGAAAAACAAAAAAGTTTAATTGGGAAATGTTGTTTTGCTATAATTAAGGGAGAGGAAATTGTACTTCATTTCAAATCTAAAAGCTTAGATCGTGAGTTTTTAATCAAATTTAGTCAAGTATATATATGAATTTTATGTTGGAATGGTTCAACATAAGGAAATTATATATATGGGAAAAATATTTGCGTTCTAAAATTCGATTATGATTACGGCATCCCTTTTCATAATCTGAATTTTGAGAACATGGCAAATAGAAATAAAAATATTATAACAAAAGACTGGTCTAGTATTTCGTGTCTTTATGTGAGACATCATGAATCGTGTCCCATATGCTTCGGATATAGGATCGATTGCATGTGCTATAATATTCATCCTTTCTAAATTTTCCAAATGCTCAGGGCATTAAGAGAGGAAAAGTCTAGAATTGGATATGACTAAAATGATTAAACAATTGTCGAGGACAATCTAAGGTTTACCAAAGATTGGTTGCTCAGGGACAATTGGAAGTATAGTGTTAATTCTGGAAGGACCATATTGACATAATCTGAAAAGAGGCAACTCTTGTTCAAAAGTGGTAGTCAAAATGGGAATATGGAGTTGTCTCCATAGGTGGAAGTTATCTGTGTAAGATTAGAAAAACTTAATGCAAGAAGCATGTTCAAAGCTATGTACTTTGAATAGGAGACTTAATTTCCATGACGTTGATCTTCATTAGAATGCCCTGTAATGTCTGTTGACGAGTTTTGTGACTTTGTACACATTCATTACAAGAGGGTCAGTGCATATAAGTTTAAAATCTAAACAGATTTTGATAAATGATAGGAATTTGGAATTCTTACATTTTTCGATAAGTATTTGTGAGTGTGAAATTAGAATCATTGAAATTATGTTCAATTGGTTTATTTCACAAAGTAAGGATCATAGACAAACATAGAGTGCATACTTGGTGTATGGCAAAGCTATTGTTTAAGAAAAACATAGTGTACATGCTTGGAGCATGGGACAACTAGTGTTTTTAATTCAAGTATAAAGTTGATAAAACCGAAACAATGAATAATGAGTAATCAGTATGGTGATAAATAAAAGTGTTTATTTATATTCATAGGGTTTGATACCATATTTGATTCATTTATTCTTGTGTTTCACTTTGCATGTTTTGACTTCCAGAATAACTAAGTCGCTCTTCCTGAATGATTAAGTTATTCAAACCATCCACAGTCGGTCATATGTTGGAAGTAGATATGAATCAAGACTGTCATGGGTTGGTTTGTAGAGGTCCAAGTTGGTGGACAAAGTGGTGCTACAACACTCATGAGTGCTCATAAGTTCTGAGTATTGGATTCAACCCGCGCTCATTTGAATCACTTCATGGATTTTATCACGAGTGATCATGAGACGATAATATCTTATATTCTTCAAACCTAGAGATATGAGTTGTTACTATGAGTTGGTTATACATTGATTGCACGAAAACGCATTTGGTAACTCGATGTTATAAAACGTGCCTTTATGTATGATTCAACAAGTAGTAGAACAAGCCATATGAGTCGAAGTTTATCCATTCCTTTTACCTTCGGGATAAAAGCGATATCTGTGGGCCCCTCGATGATTTAGCGATGACACATGTGAGTGCTTGGCCAAGCCAGGACTGATTTGATTTGTTCAATCAGTTAGTCATCATAAATCGAAAATCGGGAAACAACAAATGGACAGAGAGAATGATTATAATCCATGTCTCAGTCCATATGATATCTAGAATGGAGGAATATATGATCCCTTATCTAATGGACAAGTCATTGACAAGGTCAGAGTTCGACATCGGCTTTAAGAGCTACGATTGCCAGTTAGGTTTTGAAGTCATACTCAATAATAGTTTTAGACTTATCCAAGTGGGAGACTGTTGGATTAATGTCTAAGTCCATAACTATATTTGGTATGTACTTGACCCGACCCGGCATGGTCCATTTGGGTTGCACTTCACCGGCACAATTTATATGGATAATCTTTTGAGAATAGTATATTTATGATTTATATTAATATATTATAAGTTCTAATATATTAATATGGAATCATATTATTTAATTAGTATTGATCAAGAATTAATTAAGTGATCAAAAAGAACTAATTAAATATGGACTCTTATATATATGGAATGGGCCAAGTTCATTTAGGTTGGGCTAAGCTTTCATGGATGGTCCATGGAGCTTTTAACCTATGGATCCTATGTAAATGAAAGGTCATGGGTATTAGGGTTTACATGGATGTAACCCTAATCCTCCATAATATATAAAGGGGTCATTGGCTCACAAAATTGGCACAAGTGTGTGAAAAAAAAAGTGTGGGCCGATTTTAGTGTGCATACATATTCTCTCAAGTTCTTCCAAGGTGTTTTGGTGATTTGTGATTCCATTTGAGGCTTCCACACTATTGGGGCTAAGCTCTTAAAGCTTGAAGACATCAAGCTACATCAAAAGGTATGTCATCTAACTAGAACTTTGTAGTATAGGTGCTTCATAATATGCTAGTTAGGATGAAACCTTGGAATAGTTAATATTTGCATGTATAATAGAGAAAACATAGATCCAAGGTTTATAGGGTTGCATGTACACCATAGGAGTGTTAGAATGCTCAAAACCCAACAAAAATAGCATACTTTTCATAACATATTATATAGAAATCTCGTTTATTCAAATTACAAAACACAACTCCATTAATAATCCAGGATCCTCAGAACATAACTCTTTCTCTGGTGTGTACAATCAAGCCGGTGCCGTCCTGCGCTCTTGAGAAACCTGAAACACATAACACATAACACGGTAAGCACAAAGCTTAGTGAGTTCCCCAAAATACTACATACAGCACATAAGCCACTCGAGGCTGTAGCTCTACGAGACCTTCCGGTCAATGTGTCTCAAGGGCCTTCCGGTCCCACAATCTGAGTAGACCTTCCGGTCCTACTCTGTCGACCTTCCGGTCTATACCATATTGACCTTCCGGTCCATCCACTGCTGACCTTCCGGTCCATACCCTGTTGACCTTCCGGTCCATACCATACTACTCATAACATACATAACACATACATAACACATACATATCACATAGAAACATATATCGCATACTCGTCATAGCACATAAGACCTTCCGGTCACACACAATTACCATTCTAGGTAAGGTATAGTGAGAAGACTCACCTGACAAGCAGCAAGTAAAGACCTCGCTCCCGAATCTCGAACTAGCCTCCGCCTAACACAAGGGATGAATATCTCTAAGTGATACTCTAATCACAACTCTAAAGACTGAAGGCTATTCTTCCTCTATTTAATTATTTGAAGTGGATAAAAGACTATTTTACCCCTCAATGGTCTCTACTACTCATGTTGACCAAAGCCCCAAAGTCAACAGAAGTCAAACTCGAGTCAACAGTCCATGTTTGACCCGACTCGCCGAGTGCACCCTTGCGACTCGTCGAGTCCACCTATTTTCCTCAGAAGTCTCGTGACAGTCCAGCTCAGCTCGTCGAGTTGACCCCCAACTCGCCGAGCCATCGCATGATTCAGTTCTTCGGGACAAACCCTAACCAACTCGTCGAGTCGGCTCATCGACTCGGCGAGTTCATTCAGACCAAACGTTCATTCAGATGATTTCAATCAGATCTATCACTCCAAACACTAGATCTATCATCCCAAGGCTCAATAATCACGTAAAGCTTCGATCTTTACGTTCATACATGAGGTTATTGCTCCAAAATGCTAATATATGCCTTTCATGAAGGATTTAGCTCATCAACCCTCATTTAAACAACTAAAGCTGGGACACTTAGACTCTAAGGACCTTAGGAGGTCCAGATCTGAGGTTTCCAACCTCAAACCATGTCTCAATCAACTCATAGATTCAAAAAGATGGAAGCAAAGCCCTAAAACTCCCAAAATGAGATCTAGTACAAGGAATGAGCAAGATGAGGACTTTGTACCTTCTTTTAGTAGCTGAAGCACTCAATACCACAGATCCACTGCCTTTCTTTGTTCCCCATCATGAAGCTCATCATCCTTCTTCATAGAAATGCACCAAGATTGCCCGAAATGATCACACACTCACTTCACCAAGGTTAGAACGGTTTAAGGGTTTCTCTCAGGCTCTCAAGGGAAAGTGTGGCCGCAAATGAAGGCCATAAGGGCCTTTAAATAGGTCACAAACCCAGACAATTAGGGTTTCTTTGCCCAGTACCTACTCGGCGAGTCCCTCCTCTGACTCGTCGAGTCCACTCATTTAATCCGCGCGATCAACTCGACTCGACTCGGCGAGTTGGTCCCTCAGCTCGTCGAGTCTCTCCTTCAATCTCAAGATTAACATACACAAATATGTCCCTGAAAATCTGGATGTTACAATTCTCCCCCACTTGAATTAGATTTCGCCCTCGAAATCACTCCTCAACAACAAATAGATCTAATCCAATAACCGAACAGAATCATCGAAAGGATCTCATACCACACCGCTATCATCCTCTCTGGACACCTGAATCCAAACAGGAACTCCTCCCTGTAAAAGGATAGACCCATCTGCCACTACGCTACCCCTTCTGACTCTCAAGAATCTGGAAACATTAGTAGCCTGACACACAGCCAGACCGCCTTCTCAAGATATCACCACGTTATTCGCTCCTTGAATAACAAACCCCGATAACTCACTGCCCCTCTGATTCTCTAGTGGGGACCGATAAAACAAGTCCATGCCCAAAACTGGCAACCGATCACTCGTCCCAGACATGATAAACAATCCAGATCATATACCAAGGAATGAAAGGATCACATCACACCAGGGACCCATCCACTGCACTGCAATCACAACCCTTCTGAACAGCGAACCCTCAACACCCTGACCTCAGGCATGAAAAATGATCATGCTTGTTCAGAAGCGTCCTCCGAAATTTAACAAACATAAACCTCAGCTCCCTTCTCAATATCCCTTTCAAGACTGAGCACCAGGTCATCTCCCGACCCAGCTGTTGAACCTCCACAGGTTACCCATTGCATGTACCAAAACGTCTCACTGACTTCCTTATCAATACAACTATCTCGGTCCAATGTGACACACAAGTCACGAAGTTTGCTTTACCACAAGCGAATACGGAATTCGTCTCACCCTCGACCTCTGTCGTCTACTACTCCTTAGTTCCATGCGTCTCGCGGTTTTCTCATACCAACAAATTGACCCACTCAGGTCTAAGACACCAGATGAAAACAATACCCCCCCCCCCTTCAGAATGAAATTCATCTCTGAATCCAGAATCTCATTCTGCCTGCTTAAAACACCACTGGAAGCGAACTCAACTCGAGAGTCTGGTCCGACACAGAATTGGAACCACTCGTCCCAACAAAACACTCAACTCGCGACCCATGACCCGCAATCCACGAGTACGTCACTTCTTCGATTCCTTCCGATTTCAGTCTCCACAACCTAACTCAGAACATACTGATTCCCGACCATGATGGAGACCTCCGTCTCGCCCCTGGTTCGACCACCAGGCTCCCACAAGCTCAAATATTAGGGTTACCTGTAACGCCCGTGTTTCTAGGCTAGGCATTAATATTGACATAATGGTCTAGGTTAACCTTTTTAACTCATTTTGAAGAAATGAAAGGGAATTATGTGAATTTTATGTGAATTATGTGTTTTATGCTTAATTATTAGGGTTTAATTAATTAAGAATAAAAATGAGCGTCAAAATTAAATATTAGATAAAGCCTATATCTATTAAGAAACTTGTAGTGGGCGTGACAAGGATTACGGATATATAAAGAATACCGAAATCCGAGTTATAACGAAGAAGTTATGACATGTCGAAGTTTCGTGACAAAACCGGCACGGGGCCGAATGTCGTAAAAAGTGAGTTTTTGATAAACTACTTTTTAGCCTTAGTGATCTAAACGAAACTCGTAGTGTTCATTAAACCGAGAGTAGGTATAAAAAGAGCGCCCAAATCTGACTTCGTATGAGGAAGTTATGATTTTTCGAAGTTTCAGCTTAGCAGTAGACAGCTAAAAAATCGAATTTTAGATCGAGCGATTTTTAGCCGACACGACCTAAACGAGAATCGAAGGTCTCGTCATTAGTAGCACAACGGTAAAAAGTCTGACGAAAACGGACGTCGGATGAAGAAGTTATGAATTTTTAACGGATTTCCTATCCCGGTCTGTTAAAAATAATAATATAAAAATTAAATTCAAAATTAGCCGACGAAGTCTAAACGAAAGTTGTAGAGCGTAATTTTACCTACGCTTGCATATAAAGAACGTCAAAAACGGAGCTCGTATGCGAAAGTTATAGATTTTAGAAGTTTTGGCGCGAAAAACGAGAAAAATCCCCAAAACCGAGGAATTTCGCACACGTGGACTTCGGCCACGTGTCCTCGCTTCGCATCCGACGCGTGTCCGGAAATTGGCTGAGTCACCGAAGCCACCTGGCGAGGCGTGTCATGATCTTCTCGAGTCCGAGGTTCGGTCCAGTAGAAGTGCGACGCGTGCCTCTTCCCTCGTGCGTTCGAACCCTCGCATGTGCCACGAACCATCCCTACTTCGGACTAGACCGCGGTCCACTAAGGAGCTGCCAGCAGCCACTTCGCACGCACAGCCCATGTGCGAGCCCTCCCTGCGAGTCCTCGGATCTGCGACGTGTGGCTTCTTCTCAACCGTTGGATCAAGAGGCTCGGCCCTATAAATAGGAGGGTACGAGACCTCCCGGGTATATTTCGGAAAATTGCCACTTTTAGCCCCTCTTTCCATATTTCTTTCATTTTAACGTCCCCCGAAGCCCCGGTACTTATTCCAAAGCCCGGAATACGCCACGAAGTGCCCGAGAAGCCCGAAAAATTTATCTTTTCGGTTTTGAAGTCCGACCTTTCGCAGAGCCCGGTTTCTTAATAAAACTCCCGGTTTTATTAGAAACGATCGTTTTAGGAAACGAATTGCTGCCCGATTTTCATTAAATCAGGTGAGTGTGTAGTTACTTTCACCTTACACATATATATGAAGTATTTTATTTAAAATACGTGCTATGTGTAATTATATTGATTGTTTAATTAAGGTGACTGTTGAATAGATGTTTTATATAAGTTTTAAACTGTATATATATTTTTATCTACAAATATGTTGGGTAAAACATGGGTAGATGAATTAGATGATGTGTGATGAAATAAAAGTGATGAGAGGTATCGATGTTTAAGATGATCTAGTCATCTAGCAGAGTATAGACAACGGCCACAGACTATTTTAGATAGTCCAGTGGAACGTTAGTAGACTTGTAATCGGTACGTATGTTTGAACTATATGTTCATAAAGTGTTCTTGAACTATATGTTCATTAGGTGTTTTTGAACTATGTGTTCATCCATTAGTTCTTCTTTTTGACACTATTACGTGTCGGGGTACGGGAGCGTACGGGAGTACTTTATCAGTATTTTCCCTATACTTTTATTTGGAAGAGCTTTGGAGTCTTTTTTCTTTTATGAAGTGATCGGACGAGCTTCATGAGTTAGTGATATAGATCATGAGTTGAGAGTGAGTGCTGAAATATGGGAAAAGCTTTTACTCAAATGTTGGCGTGAGTGGTGCAATATGAGAAAAGCCCTTACCCAACGTTGACCCCCGTCATTCAGCGGAGTAGGGATGACAACCATGGACTGTTTTGACGGTCTGTGGAACACTAGCAGGCTCGTAACCTGTATGTGTTAATGGACTTGAGTGTTCATTCGCTGTACTCTAAGACCCCCGTCATTCAGCAGAGTATGGATGACAACCATGGACTATTTTGACGGTCTGTGGAACACTAGCATGCTCGTAACCTGTAGGTGTTAATGGACTTAAGTGTTCATTCGTTGTACTCTATTCCCCTCATGAGTGCCTTTAGGGCATGTAAGGCTGGGGAAACCCCTTAAGTATGTTCATCAGCTGTATGGAAAACCCATTGACATGTATTGCGGGGGGAAACTCCCGTGGGAAATACCGTCGAAGGAAAGCACATGGCGACGATGTGACTTCGTGCCTATTTGACATAAATTGCTGAAGGAAAGCAATGTTGTCACCTTGTTGGTTGTTTTATGTTAGGATTTCTTGTTTGACATAACTTGCTAAGGGAAAGCAATGTTGTCACCCCGATGTTTGTTTTATTTGACATAACTTGCTGAGGAACCCCCAAAGCAATGTTGTCACCCCTAGTGATAATCCTTAGGCTAGGTCCCTTATGATAGTTGTTTTAGGGACGTAAAGTGAGGATAATGGGAATGGGTAATTAGGGTTATTTTGGTTGATGGAATTAATAAATTTATTGTTGATTGAGAACTTAATAAGTTTATTATTTATTGTGGGTTGAAAACCCTATATGCTCACCAGGCTCCCAAGCCAGACCCACTCAGTTTAATTGTATCACAGGTATCAATACGAAGTTGCTTTACATTGAGAGATTAAAAGAGAAGTAGATCACTAGTGTAAATGAATGTAAGTTTTGTTTATGCTTATGTTTTTGTATTGACAATGACATCCCGATGGTTTAAGTGAGTAAAATACATTTCTTCGGAAATGATTTGATAACATATTTATTATGTTTTTCTGGGAACAAATTTCGCAACACTTTTAATCAAATGATTACTCTGAAATTATTTTAAAAGCATAAATTAAACCGGTCTTTTCTGGCCGTGAAATTGGGGATGTCACACTACCCAAGCCTAAAACTCTTCTGCGTCATGCTCTGATGAGAGAGTACTTCATCACAACATTCTCTCGCTGACTAGTGGCTATTACGGCTCCCCGCAGTATCACAATGACCTCTCACTGAATAGTGAGTACTACGGCTCCCCGTAGCATCACCACAACCTCTCACTGGATAGTGAGTACTACGGCTCCCCATAGCATCACCACAACCTCTCACTGAAGAGTGAGTACTACGGCTCCCCGTAGCATCACCACAACCTCTCACTGAATAGTGAGTACTACGGCTCCCCGTAGCATCACCACACCCCTCACTGAATAGTGAGTACTACGGCTCCCCGTAGCATCACTACATCCCTTTTGCACTAACTCATTAAGACTGCAGCTCCCCGCAGTCTTACCGCACTTGCTCTTACCACTTCACAATCTCATCCTCAGGTCGATGCCACACTGCGATCATTAACTCATGCCCTGCGGACCAATCAAATATAGGTGTACACACTTACCCAAATTACGCATTGCTATTTCTGACGACATCCGCCATAACAAAACACATTTCCCTGCTGCAATCCACATTCTCGAATAATCTCGCTTGATACAAATTGGCCGAAGTGCTCCCACCGGAACCATATATACTTGATACACCACTTGCCATCTCAAAACTCGAAGTAATCCGAGATTCTGGACATTAAACTCATATACCTCGGTACACCATCACAGCGCCTTGCAGTGCCTTGACTCTACCACTGATCTCATACTCAAGGCATCATACTCAGATGCTACATTGCTTCCTCGGAATCTCGCAACCGATCTTTCTCTCGTGCCACTTGTAATCCCCGGAATACTCCATCTCCCAATTTGAAACACGGAGAAATCGCCAACGACTCAGAACACGAAGATGACCCTCCGAAACTCTTTCCTCTATTGGTCAAAATCAAGCGATATTACGCATGCCGACCCGGAAATTGGCTGCCCGATCATCTCATACCCTTTCCAAAGAGCATAGAATAATCCATTCATCGAACCAAAATTACCAACTGCCGAAGTATCCCTACGAACCAATCACCTCGAAAAATTCTTATCTACTACAAGGCCTCTGACCAACGGCCACCTGCCGTGCAGACACTCGTCCTTTCTTGAACGCGTACCACATGCATTAACTCCTTTTGCAACTCACCTAGACCACCAATAACCCTGGTCTCATGAATCCATAGTGCATGTCTCTATCCAGCTCCCTAACCGCTCTGGAACAAACCTCTGATCCTCTCAACAAAATACCCGGTTCTCCCCCACTTGGGGTTCGAACCATCACCAATTGGCGCATCAATAATCTGTCCCACAGACTGTTTCCACCAGGATCATCACACTTACTCTTGGAAGGTACTCCGCAATGCTCGGTGGTCTCCCCGAAAGAGACCCCGCAACTCCAAATACCCCGAATCCCAGAAGAAATCCTCAGAAACTTCTCATCATGATTGCCTCTAATCATACAGAATCTCATACCATCCCATTACCGGACATCTCGACTGTCCAGTAGTACCTCTGTCTCTTAATCTGAAAATAATGAACTATCATACTCAACATCCTCGACTCCTCAACCAACATTCCATCACGTGGATTATAATAAGAGCGGGGACCTTATTACCACACTCGGTACTCATCATAGACAATAAGAGCCACCGCCCCAATAACTTCTTCTTGATCATCCGTCTATGCAGCTAATACATGCCCTACTATGCTCAAATAGGGTGTATCCTTATTCTTAACCATCTCAGTCCCCACTGACAACCTGCTCATGCTCTATCAATACCTCTCGGCAGACATACTGCCCAAATACTCTGATGGAAGGTCGCCATCAATGCTAACCCGCAGGGTTTTACCCCCAAGCTCAGAAACCGAAATCTCGACACCTCTTATGTTTCCCACAGGAAACGGAAATAACACCACCCAGGTCGCAGAAGGCGACATCTCCACTATCGGCTGTTCGCTCAGCCCAGACCATATTCTCCCATAACGCACCTTCCCTACTCATCCCTGAGTCTTGCGACTCCAACTGGCATCTCACCAACAATCCTTCAGAGCTAACTCGATTACCCTCTCAAGGGATGCTCCACTGAAACTCGTTCGTCATGGCCTTCTAGCCCCATACTCTTTCTCATTTGATCTCGGTCTAACCAATCACAACGGAATAGCTGCTAGAACCAGTAACACTAACCGCCATGAGTCATGGTACTCGAACCATGTGGCCACCTCTCGATCTGCTATAAACCATGGTACTCGAACCATGTTATCTCTTCTCAATCGGCCACCAATCATGGTACTCGAACCATGACATCACCTCTCAGTCTGCTACCAATCATGGTACTCGAGCCATGACATCACCTCTCAGTCTGCTACAAATCATGGTACTCGAACCATGACATCACCTCTCGATCTGCTACAAATCATGGTACTCGAACCATGACATCACCTCTCGATCTGCTACAAATCAGGGTACTCGAACCATGACATCACCTCTCGATCTGCTACTTGGATCCTCTGGAATACTCCCTGCGTCGAGTATGAGTCCTTTGCTTTCAGTAGTACGGGCCCATACTACCTGCCACATCTACCCATACTCTCTACACGGACCATCCCAGAGTCCTTAAGTAGCTGCTCAACCTTCTCAATCACCAATCCCGACACGCGTGCTCGCTTCCCAGCGAAATGCTCTACTCTGCCAGCATACCCATCTGACTAAGGTCACTTCCTAGGCTCTTCCTAGGTTCTCACACTTCTCCGCCATCAACTGCTAAGAAACTCCTTATGGTGCCAGTCATCTACCTCCTGAATATCGTTACATTCACTTGGTAGCTGACTCCCATCATCGGGAGTTCCACAAAGCACGAAGCAAGCACCATTTGGGCATCGAATAATCACGCAAAACCCACTCTAGGTGATAACTCCACTTGCTCTACTCATACTCAAAAGATATCACCGAACTCAGCAACTCTACCCCTCGCGGGTAGCTAACTACTCTCTCAGTAGGCTCCACAAATACTCATATAGGTATCTCTCCTAGATTACTCCTCTGCTCAAATCCCTCTCTAAAAGGATTCCTGTTGGATACTCTAACTCAACACATACTCGAAAGCTCATCACAGATAACAACAACTCCTAGGCTAAGGCATCACAAATCAGGCCACTCTAGTCCTAAAATATGAAATACCTAGCCTATCTCTAGCATGCATAATACCTCATAACATATCTCATAATACAAAAGTAAGGGTATTTTGGGAAATCACCGTTCGGGCTCTGGCTGATTGTACACACTGCTCCTTCTCGTTTTCTCTTAGAAACTCTTATTCGCTTTAGAAAAATTATTTCTTTGAAATTTTTTCTCAAATCCTCAGTTTGAGTCTAGATTTACCCGAAGGCGCATCCGAATCCCTCAAACCAAGGCTCTGATACCAACTTGTAACGACGTAAATTTTCAAACAAAATTTTCATTTTAAAATAGCATACTTTTCATAACATATTATATAGAAATCTCGTTGATTCAAATTACAAAACACAACTCCATTAATAATCCAGGATCCTCAGAACATAACTCTTTCTCTGGTGTGTACAATCAAGCCGGTGCCGTCCCGCGATCCTGAGAAACCTGAAACACATAACACATAACACGGTAAGCACAAAGCTTAGTGAGTTCCCCAAAATACTACATACAGCACATAAGCCACTCGAGGCTGTAGCTCTACGAGACCTTCCGGTCAATGTGTCTCAGGGGCCTTCCGGTCCCACAATCTGAGTAGACCTTCCGGTCCTACTCTGTCGACCTTCCGGTCTATACCATATTGACCTTCCGGTCCATCCACTGCTGACCTTCCGGTCCATACCCTGTTGACCTTCCGGTCCATACCATACTACTCATAACATACATAACACATACATATCACATAGAAACATATATCGCATACTCGTCATAGCACATAAGACCTTCCGGTCACACACAATTACCATTCTAGGTAAGGTATAGTGAGAAGACTCACCTGACAAGCAGCAAGTAAAGACCTCGCTCCCGAATCTCGAACTAGCATCCGCCTAACACAAGGGATGAATATCTCTAAGTGATACTCTAATCACAACTCTAAAGACCGAAGGCTATTCTTCCTATATTTAACTCTTTGAAGTGGATAAAAGACTATTTTACCCCTCCATGGTCTCTACTACTCATGTTGACCAAAGCCCCAAAGTCAACATAAGTCAAACTCGAGTCAACAGTCCATGTTTGACCCGACTCGCCGAGTGCACCCTTGCGACTCGTCGAGTCCACCTATTTTCCTCAGAAGTCTCGTGACAGTCCAGCTCAGCTCGTCGAGTTGACCCCCAACTCGCCGAGCCATCGCATGATTCAGTTCTTCGGGACAAACCCTAACCAACTCGTCGAGTCGGCTCATCGACTCGGCGAGTTCATTCAGACCAAACGTTCATTCAGATGATTTCAATCAGATCTATCACTCCAAACACTAGATCTATCATCCCAAGGCTCAATAATCACGTAAAGCTTCGATCTTTACGTTCATACATGAGGTTATTGCTCCAAAATGCTAATATATGCCTTTCATGAAGGATTTAGCTCATCAACCCTCATTTGAACAACTAAAGCTGGGACACTTAGACTCTAAGGACCTTAGGAGGTCCAGATCTGAGGTTTCCAACCTTAAACCATGTCTCAATCAACTCATAGATTCAAAAGGATGGAAGCAAAGCCCTAAAACTCCCAAAATGAGATCTAGTACAAGGAATGAGCAAGATGAGGACTTTGTACCTTCTTTTAGTAGCTGAAGCACTCAATACCACAGATCCACGGCCTTCCTTTGTTCCCCATCATGAAGCTCTTCATCCTTCTTCATAGAAATGCACCAAGATTGCCCGAAATGATCACACACTCACTTCACCAAGGTTAGAACGGTTTAAGGGTTTCTCTCAGTCTCTCAATGGAAAGTGTGGCTGCAAATGAAGGCCATAAGGGCCTTTAAATAGGTCACAAACCCGGACAATTAGGGTTTCTCTGCCCAGTACCTACTCGGCGAGTCCTTCCTCTGACTCGTCGAGTCCACTCATTTAATCCGCGCGATCAACTCGACTCGACTCGACGAGTTGGTCCCTCAGCTCGTCGAGTCTCTCCTTCAATCTCAAGATTAACATACACAAATATGTCCCTGAAAATCCGGATGTTACAGTTGAAAAATCTAAAATTGTAAAAGAAGTAACAAAAGAAGTTGTTGTGGAAAATGAAATAGTTGTCAAATTAAATTCCAAAGAATTGAAAGCACAAATTGCCAAGTTTTCAAAAGAAAATGAAATTTCAAAAAGACTAGCTCGAAAGAAGATTTTTTGGCAAACCATGGAGCTTCGAAAACAACAAAATGATTTGACATTGAAAACAACTGGAAACACAATGACTAAATCTGTTGAGAACAAGTCTTCTCATTTAACAATTCATTGAGATCAAAAGATAAATCCCGCTCAAACAAATAAAACTAAATCTGAATGTCATCCAAAAACAAATTCTTCGAAAGTTTCAAACTCATCATTTTCTAAAGATAACAAAAATACCTCAAAGGGTGTTCAAAATCAACCATCAACACAACGATTTTCTTCTAATCAACAAACAAGGTTTTCTCAAAAATAAAAATCACAAAATCAATTTTCTCAAAATCTAAGTGTTGGAAACAATGATGGAAGTCGATACGCTATGACATTTCGACCTAAATCAAATGTTGATTTCTTCCCACAAAAACCGAATTTTCCAAATCCTACAGGGAAACAAACCTTAAAAGTTTCATACACAAAAGGGTTGTCTCGTGACAAAAACATTGATCATTGGCTTGAAGGAAAAGGATGAAAATATCAATCAAGGAAATATTCTCAACAACAAATTCATGAAGCCTATGAGAATTATGTGAATACTTCGTCAACTGAAAGCTCATCTTCAAAAGATTCGAATGTTTCGGTAAAAACTTGGCAACCGGTTTCGAAAGTAAAGCATGATCATACACAATCTAAAAAGACGAAGGCATGTGTCAGTGACAATCCCAAACTAACAAAAACTTATGTTTCTATTCCTTTATCTAGTGATGTGGACTTAATTGATAGTCTCAAAACTAAAGTTTGTGATTGGGTTAAAAGTTCTTCATTTCATTCTGTTTTCAAAACTAATTTCCAAGGACCCAAACAGCCTTGGGTACCTAAATTCTTTCATTGATCGCATGTACTATGTGACGAGAAATATGATGAGAAATGGTACATCGATAGTGGTTGCTCACGTCACATGACAGGACGAAAGGAAAATCTGAGAGATTTTCGAAGCTTGGAAAATGCAGGAGTTGTGAAGTTTGGCAATAATCACAAGTGCCAGGTGAAAGGATATGGCAAAGTCACGAATGGAAAGTTCACTATTAATCGTGTTGCTTATGTCGAAGGTCTTCAACATAACTTGATAAGTGTTTCACAACTTGTTGTGGGCACTGGCAATCAAGTGGTGTTTAACGAAGAAGGCAGCATCATTTCGAATGTTGCAACTAACGAAGTTTTGCTCAAATCCAAACGACATGGTGACATGTTTACTCTTGATATCAAACCAATCTTCGGCAAACCCTCAGTGTGCTTACTTTCGAAAGCTTCCTCTGATATCAGCTGGCTATGGCATCGACGATTATCGCATTTAAACTTTCGAAATTTGAATAAATTGGTTGTTGATGATCTTGTTCGAGGTTTACCTGTACTAAAATTTGACAATGATACATTGTGTGCAACTTGTGAACAAGGGAAACAGCACAGGAAAGGACATCCAATTGTGATAGATTCGAAAATTGTGGAACCGTTGGAACTTCTTCACATTGACCTTTGTGGACCATCAACTGTTGAAACTCTCAACAAGAAACGATACATTTTGGTTATTGTTGATGATTTTTCACGATTTACTTGGGTATATTTTCTCAGGTTAAAATCTGAGGTTGCTCAAACAATGATCGAGTTTATAAAGAATATTGAGATAAGTCTGAAGAAAAATGTTTGAAAGATCAAAAGTGATAATGGATCTGAGTTTAAGAACAAAGTGTTGGATTCGTACTTAACCGAAAAAGGAATTTCGCATAACTTCTCTTCGCCCTATACACCTCAACAAAATGGTGTTGTTGAAAGACGAAATAGGTCACTTTGCGAAGCAGCGAGAACTATGTTGACATATGCGAATCTTCCTCAATATCTATGGGCTGAAGCAGTTTCGACAGCTTGTTTCACTCAAAATCGATCTTTCATTCATCGTCGATTCAATATCACTCCGTATGAAATCATTAATAACCGAAAACCTAATGTCAAATTCTTTCAAGTTTTTGGTTGCAGGTGTTTTATAATGAATCTTAAAGATAGCCTTTCAAAATTTCAAGCTAAGGTGGACGAAGGCATATTTTTGGGATATTCGCACAATTCGGTTGCATACAGAGTGTTAAATAAGCGCACAAGAAAAGTCGAAGAGACATTCAATCTTACTTTTGATGATTATTTTATCAAACAAGTTGAAAAGCAATTTGAATAAAAACCAATTATTAATAAATCATCTGATGAAATTGAAGAATCAAATTCATCTGACTTTGATTATGATTTAATTTTTGGTATTCCTGACAGGGTTGTGGGTGCTGAAGTTCAAGTGAATGATAATCATCACTCTGAATCTTAGAAGCATAATGATGACTTGGAAATTGCTCAAACAATTGTAGATGTTAATTCAACAACGAATTCTCCAGGAGTTGGCGAAAGTATGCATAATAATCCAGTGGCAGGAGAGCACTTGGATTCGAATACTCTGGTTGAGGGGGAGCATTCTTTCGAGGGGGAGAATGGGAGAATGGATGAAGTTGTTGAGGGGGAGCATCTAGTTGAGGGGGAGCATCAAAATGATAATCATAATGAGGAGGAGCATAATGAAAATAATACAATAAATATTAATCAAAATGATGATTTTCATGATCTAAATGATAATGTTTCTGTTGTAGGATCTGATAATGAAGAGATGTACGAAGATGCACCTTTGGAATTTGATCCGGCATATCCACCGTTAGAGAAATGGACAAAGACTCATCCGATAGATCAAGTCATTAGGAATCCTCAAGATGAAGTATTAACAAGAGCTCAAATTCGTGCAAAGAATGAGGTATTAAATACTCGTCAAGAATTTTGCATGTTCAATGTTTTCATCTCGAAAATTGAACCAAAAACAGTTAAAGTTGCAATGGAACACTCAGATTGGGTTGTTGCAATGCAATCTGAACTGGTTGAATTCGATAGAAACAAGGTATGGAGATTAATTCCAAAACCTGAAAATGTTTCGATTGTCGGGTTAAAATGGATTTTCAAAAACAAAACCGACAAAGATGGAAATGTTGTACGAAATAAAGCACGACTAGTTGTAAAAGGATATTCACAACAAGAAGGGATTGATTATGAATAAACCTTTGCCCCTGTCGCAAGACTCGAGGCTGTTCAAATATTTTTAGCTTATGCAGCTCATAAGGATTTCGATGTCTATCAAATGGATGTGAAATGTGCTTTTCTCAATGGTGAACTTGAAGAAACTGTTTACGTTGAACAACCTCCAGGTTTCGTAAATGAAATGCATCCTGATCATGTGTACATTTTAGATAAAGCAGTTTATGGGTTAAAACAAGCACCAAGAGCATGGTATGCAACTGTTACCAGTTTCTTAAAACAGTCGAAATTTAAACAAGGATCAGTTGACCCCACATTATTTCGAAAGAAAGTTGGGAATCATCTAATGCTTGTTCAAATTTATGTTGACGATATTATTTTTGGCTCTATTGACCCTGCTTTGTCTAGTGAATTCGAAAATTTGATGAAAAGCCAATTCAAAATGAGCATGATGGGTAAAATCAATAATTTTCTTGGCTTAAACATTTATCAAAGCAGAGAAGGCATTTTCATCAATCAGGAAAAGTATACAAGGAATTTGCTCGAAAAATTTGGAATGACAAATAACACGAAGCTAAGAGTACCAATGGCAGTTGGAACAAGGCTAGCCCCTTCGTTAGAAACGTCTGCGGTTGATCTTACCTTATACAGGAGCATGATAGGTTCATTGGTTTATCTTACTGCAAGTAGACCTGATATCATGTTTTCTGTATGTAATTGTGCTAGGTATCAAGCAAATCCACGAGAACCACATTTAATTGCTGTGAAAAATATATTTCGTTATCTCAAGGGAACAATTTCGTTAGGATTGTGGTATCCTTCGAAAACAGGGTTTTTCATTCAGGCATTTTCAGATGCAGATCTTGGAGGGTGTACTTTGGATCGAAAAAGCACAAGTGGTGGTTGTCAATTTTTGGATGGAAAATTGGTTAGTTGGCAAGCGAAGAAGCAGACGTGTGTTTCGATTTCTACTGCTGAAGCTGAATATGTTGCAGCTGCTGCTTGTACTTCTCAAATTATTTGGATTCAGAGTCAGTTGAGAGATTATGATGTTAATATGAAAAAGATTCCATTGTATTGTGATTCAGAAAGTGCTATACGCATTGTCATAATCCAGTACAACATTTGAAAACAAAACATATAGCTCTTCGTTATCACTTTATCAAAGATCATGTGGAAGATGGCAATATAGAAGTCCATTTTGTAAAAACAACGGATCAGTTTGCTGATATTTTTACAAAAGCTTTGGATGAAAAATCATTTGTTCGAATTTTGACAGGATTGGGAATGATCGAAGCAAGTTCAGTTCCAGGAATGATTTCACATGTATAACAACGAAGTGTTATATAAATATGTCGATTCAGAGGTCATCATGATTCATTCAGAGGCTGATAGTATTAACCATTCAGAGGTTACTGTTCATAGTCAACGCTTCGACATGCTTCGACTTCGTTACATTGAGCATTTTGGTTTGGTGTAACACTTTTCGTTAGATTTCCAAATTTCTTTTGTAACTTAGTTTTATTTTCGAAAAATCAAAAACTACAAAAAGATTTTATCTCTGTTTTGTCATTTTATTTTCGAAAAATCAAAAACTACAAAACGATTTTATCTCTGTTTTGTCATTTTATTTTCGAAAAACCAAAAACTATAAAAAGATTTTTTTTTGTTTTGTCATTTTATTTTCGAAAAATCACAAAATTCAAAAAGATTTTCTTTTGTTTGTTAATTGTTTCTGTTAAGAAAAATCAAAAACATCGAAAATATTTTTGTTATTTTGTTCTTTTATCTTTTGTATAACTGAATATTTTATAAAAACTTAACGGTTATTATTACAATAGCCCTATTAATGAATTGATTGGAAATTTGAAATATTAACCTTAATTTCAATAGAATTATTGAGTTGGATAATTTGTTTGTTCTTCGAATCGCAAACAACAATGATGACTACTATCACAACCCGATGCATAGGACTAAAGTGCTCCCACGCAATAGCTTCAGAACGGGGGGGGGGCGACGATGTTCTTATCTCTGGAATATATATATATATATATATATATATATATATATATATATATATATATATATATATATATATATATATATATATATATATCAGTGTTGTAAAAATCGGTCTAGGCGGCCGATTAATCGGGGATTAATCGTTAGGCGGTCTTTAACCGAATAGGATTAAGGCTAATCGGTCGGCTTAATCGGTTTTCGTCAAAGAGGGTCAAAGTCGGAGTTAGACGGTTATAATCGGTCCTAGGCGGTCCTAATCAGTCCTAGGCGGCCTAATCGGCCAAAATTTTAAATTTTCAAATATTAAACCAAAATTTTCAAAATTTCAAAAATTCATAGTATTTCAATGTTCAACTAATATATAAAAAAATTTTAAAAAATTAATTTTTATATTTTTTCTCCAAAATTTTCTAATTTCTATGTTTTCAAATATACAAATACCCAAATTTACTTTTTTTCTTAAGATATATTAAAATTTAAATAACTTTTTTTATTAATTGGATGATAAATTGTTGTGCTTGTTAAACTTATTATTAAATTTTTATGCTTATTTATTTATATTATTATGATTAAAGTTAGATTTATAAATTTTTGAATAATTTTCTTAGTAATTAATGGTCCTCGATTAATCCTCCGATTAATCCCCGCCTAGCCGATTAATTCCTAGACCCCAGTCCACCGACTAGCTTACGTCTAACGTTTCTAGTAAAACTTTAAATTAAATAGAAAAAAAGAAACAAAATACACAATGGAAAAAAAAGAATATTAAAACTTTAAATTAAATAGAAAAAAAGAATATTAAAAAAGTATGAAGAGGGCAATTTAGTCTTTTTAGTTTCCAAGAAACAAAATACACAATGGAAGATGCTCAAAAAGACCATCTATCTAATTTTTCAAAGTTTGGATGTGTTTTCTAAAACAATGCAAACCATATGGACAATTTTGTAGTTTTGTTTAAAAAAATATTAAGAGGGCAATTTAGTCATTTTTGTTTTGGAAGAGACCAAATCCATAAAGATATATGCTGAAATATGATCATTTTTATAAATCTCACAAAGTTTGGATTGAATCCTAAAAAAACTAAAACTACAAGGGCCATTTTGCAGTTTTGTGTTTTGTCTATGTGTAATATTAGGGATGAGCATTTGGACCGGGGAACTGGTCGGAACCGGTACCGGAACCGGATAGAACCGCTCGGGCCGGGACCGGGACAATATTCTTGTGGATTTTTGGAACCGGGAACAGGTAGAATCGGCGAAAACCGGTAGAACTGACAAAAACCGGAACAGTATGTTGCTATTTCTCGAGGACCGGATCCAACATTGAATAGACGGCAAGAACCGGTAGAACCGACGGTCCGGTTCGGTTCTTAATTTCGGCCGACTTCGGTTCCCGGATCGGGTCCGATTCGGACCGGTTCCAGCCGGGTTCGTTCCTTTACTCATCCTTATATAATATAGATATGTAATCACATAGTTATTATATGTATGAAACTTTAAATACGTTATTATAATGCATACAAATAAATATTTATTTTCTAATAAAATGAGACATGGTTGCCAAACCAAACCTATGAATTTATTAAAAGTTACGCTTAACTTTATAAACATCAACTTGTTTTCTAAAATCGGATTTTATTGTTAATATGAACCACAATTTTTATAAACATTTGGATATGATTTTTAATCGGAGGCATTTGACAAAAATAACCTCATAAAATCCGATTTTAAAACCGGATTTGTATCATTTTGTAAGCAAAATGATTTATGAGTGTAATTATATTTCTGTTTTGTTCACATTTATATAATTTTTATTTTACATATTTGACTATCAAACTTGTTAAATGTTTTTATATGTTACCATTGTCACCATCTATCTCAGGTAACATTGATAATATGCTAATATTTTTAACAAGTTTGATGGTCAAATATACACAAAAATAAGTTGTCTCAATATGAACAAAACGAAAAAATAATTACCTTCCTAATTCATTTTTTCTATTTATTTCACTTTTAATAGAGATTTTATTTTTCATATTTATTTGTATTATTTTTTAAGCATTAGTTTTAAAGTATTTATAATAACTGATCATTCATCCCGTTTAGAGTCTTTTGATTTGATAAATCTATTTTTTTTTTTGCTAATTTGTGTTTAGCAAAAACTTAATATCATAATTATTAATTACTCCTTGATCAATTTAAAAAAAAAATTATTAATATGTATGTTTTTATGTTTGTGAAATATTTTTTATAACCTTTTATATTTTTTTGTCTTTTGTTTTTAAGCATGTGTAAAATTTTTAAAATAAATAGTATCTAACAATAAGATTAAATAAATTAAATATATAACAATAAGTATGTAGGGTCTTTTATAATGTATTTGTTAAGAATCTATCAATATGTTTTTTTTTACAACTTTTAAAACATTTCTATAATATTTTACAACACTTTTAAGATTTTTTTAGTTTAATTTAAAAAAAATAACTATTTTAATACAATTGGTTTTAAACAAAAGTATTTTATAAATATTTTAGAATTATGACAACTATTTTATACTTTTTAGTTAGGAGTTTTTAAATTTTTATTTATTTTAATACAATGTTTTAAACATGTATTTGATGAAAGTGTTTGAAAATGTTATATAAATATATCATGGTTGCAGAAATCGGGATTAATCGTGGATTAATCGTTTGACGTTCTCCAACGGTCGAGGATTAGGGCCTTAATCGGATTTTTAGGATTAATCGGGTTTGGCGGGATTAATCGGTCAACAAAAGTCAACAAAAGTCAACAAAAATCAAAAAAATCGAAAAAAGTCAAAAAAGGTAAAAAAAAATTTTAAAAATTTTTAAAAAAAAAATTCAAAAAACCAACTTTTTTTTTTACTCCAAAATTTTTAAATTTTCAAATTTTCAAATATTATACCAAAATGTTCATATTTTCGTATTTCCAAATTTCCAAATTACAATTTTTCTTATTTTATAATTTTGAAGTACTTGTTTTTCTTAAGATACATTAATATTTTATTAATTTTAATATTTTATTAATAATCTATGGTCCCCGATTAATCATCGATTAATCACCGCCAAGACCGATTAATCCCTTAACACCAGTCGACCGTCGAGCTACCGTCAAACGATTTTTACAACCTTGAAATATATAAAAAAGTTATACAAAATCTATGAAACATTTTAAAAAGTTGTAAAAGAAATTTTAGAAAATGTTGTATAAAAGTTATAAAAAAGGTGTATGAAAATATTAAAAAAAAATTAAAAACATATAAGAAAAATGTTTAAAATATTTAGAAAATATTTGGTTTAAAACGATTTTATGAAAATTATATTAAAGTACAAAAACAAAAGGTAAAAAATATTGTAATTAAAGTTTAAAACATCATGTTAAAAAAATCTATACACAAACTCAGAAAAAAAATCTGAAAATATTGTAATAAATTGTATAAAAAAAAGTCTTAAGAAATTTTTAAAAAAATATGTATGTTCATATTTAGGCAACTGTTTTTTTGTACACATCTGACAATCAAACTTGTTAAATGTGTTTACATGTTATTATTGTTACTTGAGATGACTGGTGATAAAAGTAACATGCGAATACATTTAACAATTTTGATGATCAAATGTGTACATAAAAAAATTAGTTGACTAAATATGAATAAAACGAAAACATAATTACTCTGATAAACCTTTTTTTTTTTCTGAAATTTATGTTGTGTTAGGGGTGGTATACATTTTCAAAATTGAAAAAACTCAAATAAAAAAAATTGATATGCATGTCAATGTTAAAAAGGAATTTTATTTTGAAAATATACATATTATACATAAATCCGAAACACTTTAGCCATAGGGAATCAATATCCATTTCAATATAATTAGATACAACAATTTAAAACCTTTGATACTTATTTCTGTCCCACAATCGGGGGTTAAAAAAGTTATCTTTATGTAAGTTCTTATGTAGAAAGTAAGGCTGATTGATTTTTTTGGATGGATGATTGAGTTGTATGTTAAAAAGAAACGTCCAAAGATCTCACTCAAAACCATGCCACACATTGGTGTGGTGGCTACAATAATATATAGCTTGTACGTACCATAATATATCTTGGCAAAGCCATTTTCTAGTAAAAACCAAATATACTTTTTGGATCACAATGATTGATTTAATATATAATTATAAGGTTTTGTAATTTCTTATAGAAATCTTATTATATATACATGTAAGTTCGATGTTGTTTTCACAGCGAGGGAACCTAACGAAGGTGCGTAAATTTATACTTCTTGTTCAAAGTTTTAACATTACAAGCCAAAAAAGTCATTATTGCTTTGTATTTTATGCCATGAGATGGGGTGCAAAGGGTAGGATTTACCATGTTATTATAAAAATACTAGTTTATAGCATGTGTGAACGTAGAATTGTTACACTTATAATTGAAGATTTATAAGTGTTCAAAAATTATTTTGATTTAAAGGGATTCTTCCATTTATAATTGATATGTATTCTTTCATTTATGAATGATTATTATTTTAAATGAGTATATCTAAATATCTAAATGTAATTAAATGTACTATATACTTGCCTAGTATATCGGATTTTTTTTTGTTTTATATATATATATATATATATATATATATATATATATATATATATATAGTAGGACACGTGACAAACATTAAATAAACATATTCTTTATAATGTAAAGTAGACGTAGATATATTGAAACAAAGATATAGTAGAAGGACACGTGACAAACATTAAATAAACATATTCTTTATAATGTAAAGTAGACGTAGATATATTGAAACAAAGATACTTTAAAAAAGATAGATGATTATTACAAAGTAACTTTTATATATATATATATATATATATATATATATATATATATATATATAGGGTTAGGTTCATGTGAGACAATAGTATTTTGTGTGACAAGGGGACCAAATTTTGACCACTCATCTTGAATAATCTAAGGCTAAAATAAAATCAGATTACACACTAAGGAAGCACAAGAAGACGGTGGCATTTTTGCAATTAAATGGAATTTCAGGATTAGAATAAGGATGCGGAGGGGCAGTAAGGGGATTTTACTGTCTATTTCATTCAGGTCGTAAAAACTTTTTATATCCTCTTCAATCTTCTTCATTCTGATCTGCAAAACCCTAAGTAACCTCGATACGAACACCAAAATTCGTCTGATTCAATCTCGATCATCAACATCTTCTACTTCGGTCTGATTCGGAGTTTCAACATTGTTATTTTGATTCTAAAATCGGATCAAGTTCTCCAGCATCAACATTCCTGAATCAAATGAAATCGAAGCTTAGTTTTACAACAAATGGATCATTCTACAGAATCGGATTCATATTTTGCATCAAGAGTTAATCCAGGTGACGTATAATACTATAATTTCTTCTTGATTTATATTTGTGGATGATTTTGAGTTAAAATATTCTAATTGTCGATTTTATAATATGTATGTGATTATGAGTTGATGTATTCATCTATGAGATTTCTTCTCATTCTGATTCTACTTTGCACCGATCTTCCAAAACCCCCAATAAAACCCTAAAAATCGATTTTGATTCACTGTCATTTTGATTTTAAACGTTTTTATTCATATTCTCATCTTGAATCATGTTTCTGCCAATCCTTCAACTGCTACTTCTTCTCATGATTCTTAGTTGAGGAAGGATTCTTCTCATCAGGTAATAAAAGATTCCATTGACTCATTTTTGGCTGTTAACAAATTCAATGTTAATAAATCTACAATCCAAACTATGTTATTATGCATAAATGAAGTTATTCACAAAATCTGTAGAGATATTCGTGGAATTTGAATTATAATTTGATTCAAGATCTTAGTTTGTTTGGTTTATCTTATTAGTTTCATACTTCTAGTGTCAGTTAGGTGTTTGGTAAATTTAGTAATCGCCCGCTAGGTGTTCGACATAATGCACTCTGTATTGATTTCATATTTTCTGCAAGAAAATTGTTATTGAAAATGATAGAATGTTATGCAAACATAACTTGCTTCCTAAATTGATTTTATATGTTATTTTGTTTGAGTAATTGGATTATCTAGTAAATATTTAGTGAAATGTTGTTTGATAATTTGATATTCTAAGTATTCTAGTTTGATAAGTAATATGGTACTTCTTAATTTGACTCAGATGTTACTTTGTTTGATAAGTTAGATGATCCATTAAAAATATTAGTAAAATAGTCTTTGGTAACTTAATATTCTAGGTATTATGATTTGTAAAGTTAGGTGTTACTTCATAAATTTGATTTAAGATGTTATTTTATTGATTAACCAGATGTTACTGCTTACTTTGATAAGTCAAAACTAAAATACATTTTGAGAATTTGTTATTCTATCCTGACATAATTGAATTCATCTCTTTATGTTTTAGTTTGATAATATTAGATTCAGATTTAGATTCTACATAATGTAGATTCTAAATCATCTCTTATAATAGGCTTTAGGAAGTTGTTAAACAATTTATTCTAATTTAGGAATTACTTTTCTGAAATTTATATTGTAGCTATGGTTAGTGTTTAATGCAGATTCACTATAGCTTGGGCTAGAATTGAACTTCTTTATTGTAGTTTCGGTTAAATACTTTTGAAATTATTTACTGTAGCTAGGATTAGTGTTTGATACACATTGAAAGCTAATGAAATTTATTTTGATGTGTTCTTAATGCGATTCTGATGTGTTCTTAATGCGATAGATGGAAATTTATTCTGGAACAGTAAGTGGAAATGTGAAATGTTGACTTGGGTAAAGAAGGTTTTATGCAGAATAAGAAGCATACAAAATAGTTATGCTTTGACCAATCAGATTCCAATTCCATAAGAAAGTAACTGACGAAGCAAAGGAATAGGGAAAGGTTGATAAGGATAGTCATTAAAAATGATGAGGGAATGGATCGATGCAAGAAACATACTGGAAGGACGTGAATAATTTTTTTGGAATATTTGAAAGTCTTTGATTATGAATGACATGGTAGTGTTTTGTTCGTTTGAATATTGGTTATATTTTTTTAGTTTTGAACAATAGCTATGGTTGTTTCAATGGCCAGTGAATGTTTCACAGAATAATAGTCATGGTTAAAAAATAGTTATGCTTTGACCAATCTGAAATATCATACTTTTTATGATCAAATGTTCATTTTTTGTTATAGTTCATGTACAATATTCTAACAGTGTAATGTTATAGGTTTTCTGTATATTTATAATATTCTATTAGAATAATGTTAAATGTTGATTTTATAGATTTATATGTAATGACCTTTTTACAATAATATTTTAGAATCTATAGATATATGTAATGTTAATAAAACTTACTTACTGTGTATATGAGGAATATTCTAATAGAATAATTTTATAGGTTGTATGTTCATGTATAATAATTTTATTTGAATAATGTTCTATGTTTTAGAATATTAGAATATTAGAATATTACATATATTATATTTTTATGAACACTGAAATATTAGAATATTTCACTAGAGAAAAGTGGTCTCATGGTCTTACGGTCTCAAAAAAATTGACATTTCGAACATTCTATTAGAATAGTGTTAAATTTTGTTGGTTTTTATAGATTTATATGTAATGACCTTTTTACAAAAAAAATGATATTATAATTTATAGATATATGTAATGTTAATAAGACTTATTTACTATGTATATGTAGAATATTCTGATAGAATAATTTTATAGGTTGTATGTTCATATATAATAATTCTTTTGGAATAATGTTCATGTATAATAATTCTTTTGGAGTTTGGAAAATGTGATCAAGCAAAACATCTTAACTTGGAGCAAAAAGGGAAGAAATAGAATGACGACTGTTGAATTGATAAAATATTTAGAAGTGTTTAATGGTTAATAAATATATATTATCCTTTTTTTTGAATTGCAGCTATGTTTTCTATATTTTGAACAACATGAACAGTTGAATCTTTGGTAAACAATAGTTATGGTCTGAAGGTTTAAAGATTGGTGAATGTTTAATAAAATGATATTATGGTTCAAGAACAGTTATGCTATAAATAATAATACATGAAATTTGTAGTTAATGTCGTATAATGTTAGTAATATATTTCACATACTAGATAAGCTTAAAATTAAAGTCTGTATGTACAATATTATAGTAAAATAATATTCTATGTTTGTCATTATAAAAAGGAGATGTATGTTATTCTAATAGAATAATGTTATGTGTTATTTGCTATCAAAAATTATAGGCTAACTGCAAACATGTATAAAATTAGAATATTCTAAAAGAATAAAATATGTTGTATGTACATATAGAATATTTTTACAAAATAATGTTATAGTTTGATCGGTAACTTGTATAGAACTATAATATCACAATTAGAATATTCTAATTTGTAAAAGCTGATATGTTTTAAGTTGATTACTATGAATATTATGTTAGGGTAATATTATATGTTTTATGTTATAATACACAGATGTATAATATTCTAGTATTCTAATATTATATGTTGTTTGTTCTTATAAGTGTATAACTTGAATATTCTAATAGAATAATGTTCTATGTTTTCAATTAAATAAGTTGATATATTAAGTGAAAATAATATGTATATGTAAAATATTCTAGTAGAATAATGTTATATGTTATCTATTTTCAAAACTTATATTTAGAATATTCTAACAAAATAATGTTGTAGGATATTATAAGTTACATGTAGAGTATTCTGATAGAATAATACCTAATTAAATTTTGGGTTTTCTAATACTTATTGATATGTTATTATTCTAGTTATTCTAAATGTTCCATATTTAATATTAGTTTGTTAAGATGTAATATTTCGAAACTGTGTGCAATATTCTGATATTAAAGTCTATTATTATAATATTTTGTAATGTGTTATATGTAATTATGTTATGTAAGGATTCTAATATTATAAATTTCTACTTGATAACTTGATTATATACACATATGATTTGAAGAGTCATTTGTTGCTCTTTTATATTAGATGTTATTCTGTTAGAAACTACTTGCTTTAATCCTTTCACTAAAGTAATGTGTAATATTGTGATAGCACTTGACATACTGTAAGGTAATATGAAATATTATGAAAATATGTGTCATATTATCATTTTAGACATTCTGGTTTTATTGGAAACAACTTGCTTCTAATGTTTTTGTTATATAATATGTAATATATGATTTTAGATAGTCTGTTTTTTGTTGAAAACAACTTGGTTTGAATATCTTTTGTGAAGTATTGTGATAGTACTTGATTAACAGTTAAGTAATGTGAAATATTTTGAAATTATTTTTCATATTCTTAAAGTATGTGTCATATTTTTAAATTACGTTCATATTCTGATATTAGAATACGTAATATTCTAAAATTAAAAATTAAAGTTACAAGGATATTGTTAGTTTAATGATTAATGTGTTGTTTATTATGGTATAATTTTCATATTATAGTTGAATTCTAAATATCTTACATTAATTTTGTTTATTCAAATGAATCGAATAAAATAACAGTATCAAAAGCCAACATAGTGGATGAAACTAAAACAAATAATCCCAATGATTAGATAAACACTGATAATTTGATAACCATAAAACTCGATCATTGGGTTGTCATGTTAGATAAAGGGATGAATATGAATAATCTCAAAAGGGTCTTACAAAGTTATAGTCACATAACAATGCACCAAAACCATAAAAAATATTACATGTTTGTGACATATAAAATCTATTACATATTTATTAATCTTGACACTTGTAGTTGAAAACTTATAGCTTGAAATATTCAAGTTCCTTTCAAGTTGAGCTTCATCAGTTACAACTATCTGCAACCATAAATGAAATAATTGTTAGAATCAAGTATGGATACAATCAAAGATCTGAAAATGAAGTCTATGAGTGATTATACATCATAATAATGTATTATGTAATGTAATTGATCATACAAGACACAATGTAAACACTGACAAAAAATACTATGAATTTAATAATCTTTCTAAGTACATCCCCTTACTGCACATTAATAAGAATAATAAACATTGCTAAAAGAGACATCCAACCTTTTGTGTTTGATGGAAAAAAATTTTAAAAAACTATAATAATTATCATATTCTAAAAACATCTGAAGTATATCATGCACCTGAATTTACATATGGTAAATTTAAGAGCATATAGTCTTTTCTTTAGCACAATCCTTTTCTGCAACTTAACAAACTATGCTAAAAAGACATCTCCAGTATTTTTACGTTTGACAAAAAAAAACATGTTTTAACAAAACTATGGTAAATATAATAAAAGTAGTTAACATTACAGTTTTTATACCAATTGTGACTCATATTTTAAGAAGTATACTCCAATTCTTAAAGAAGACATTAGTCGTGGGAAAGAGGAATGATACATCAAACTCTTTGTTCATTCAGGATTTTCATCAAACACATAGAATGCATGTATAGTTTAAGAGAATTTGCTAGAGAACAGTAACTGTTTTGTACATACATTATTAGATTGAAAATTTAAGATCTAGGAGTAAAAATCAAAGCTTGAAGGGGCTGAAAATCGATCTCGATCTGATGACGATGATGATGAATAGTTGAAAGCGCTTACCAGGAAGCAAAATCGAAGCTTGAAAATGCTGAAAGCGATATGAATCTTATGATCAATTGCTAACATCGGTTTATGTAACTTGATGAAAGCGTATTTTGGTGAAAAAATCAATTTCAATCTAGTTCTGAAGTTGAAAATCATCAAATGAAGGGGATAAGATCCGATTCCGATGAAACCTCCAATTGCTGAAAACGATCTCAATCGAAGATATCAATTGATGATCAGTTGCTCGTGAAAGCTTGAAATCGATGTGAACTACTGATCAATTGTTGAAATCTCTTTCAATAAGCCTGTAAAATCACAAATCATCGCAGCGTGAGTGACAATTAACGTACAAAACTCAAGTTTTTTGCTTCTCATTCAATCAAAATATTGTTGCGATTGAGAAAACCATGTGGAAATCAACGGATGAAAGAGCGAATCTGATTGTGTTACGTTGATTAAGGAAAGATCATGTAAATAAAGGGATTTCATTATATGATTAAAAGCTGAATAATCTACCCTTGAGTGTTTAATTAAGCGCTTTAATCAGGGTTTTTTTTGAACCACAAGATCAAATTTGATCAATGACTAAGATTTGGTCCCTATGTCTCACAAAATATAGGTGGTCTCAAATGAACCTCTACATATATATATATATATATATATATATATATATATATATATATATATATATATATACACACCCGCACGTAAATTTATCTATAAAAGTTGAAATATCTTGAAACTTTCACATGTTTTTTGATAAGATCGGGTTATCTTTAATTAGCCGCTTTCTACCATTCTCAATAGCTATTTTATCATTCGAATCTCAGTGCTAACCACATCAAATTATTGGGATTTCAAATAAGCATATCAAATGAAAATGTCGCTTTCATTACACTACCAGGGATTCGAGGACCATTACGGATGTTGCTAGGGTGTTTGATTCAAACGACAACCTCCATCCTCCTCCACCTCCACCATCTGTATCGTTATCTAGGATCAACGAAGTAATCGAATGGGTTGGAAAATTGGTTCTTGTTGAAGAGGATAAATGTTTTGACACACTCTATAATTTCCGCTGTTAGAAATCGACGTAAACAAATAGACGTAATTGGTTAATAATATAAAAAAGAAATATATCAATTACCAAACGCGGTTATTACGGCGATTATGCGAAAAATCGTGACATCTTATAAGCATGTTAACATATTCGTAATGTATGCAACAAAGTGATTCCAAAAACATAAACTTCGTTAAAATCTGACCTATAGTGAAAGGGACATGATTTTTGCAATATATAAAAATCAACCACACACAAAACTTACAACGTCGAAAATCTATGAAGATAATGGTTGACTTTTAGTTAAAGCAACCAAAAGGAGAGTTGTAGTACTCCTCAAAATAGGAATTTTAAAACAAGAAATACCGAAATCAGAACCCGCGTGAGAAATTTATTATTTTCATAAAATCATCGTGGGTATAAATTATAAACGAAAAACTAAACTCAAAATCTGACAAAACAACCAAAAGGAAAGTTGCAGTACATGTCAATACCTAAAGTCAAAATCTGACAAAACAACCAAAAGGAAAGTTGCAGTACATGTCAATACCTATGCAGGGATATAAGAAATGCCGGAAATGAAGCCTGAAGGCAGAAGTTACGGAATTTAGAAAATCGAAATTCATCAGGCACACATCACCGCGCCACGTGCATTCCGACACCCGACTCGTGCAGATATTAGATGACGTGGCCCACAAAAAAATGTGACACGTGTCAAGATCTGAAAGGTGCCACGATAATAGCGCGCAACGCGCGCCCTATGACGCCACACGCACCAAAAAAATTTCAACTATATATAGAGGTCTCCACCATCTCATTCCTCACACCAAATTCTCTGATCTCTCTCTCTCTCTCTCTCTCTCTCTCTCTCTCTCTCTCTTTAAAATGGAATATGTCTTTCCATCGAGCAATCTCCGAGCTCCTGAAGTTCCGGTGCAACACACATTATACACGAAATATGCTTCAAGGGTAAGTTCGCGGCCCTACAATTACAATTTTCAAATGTTTTACGAGGGGATACATGTTATAATACTCACTATTTTATAAATATTACCAATTTTATAATATTAGTGATAACTATGCCTAGAACGTTAAGATAATATTATACAAGGTAGATACCTTGGCCAAACTTTTAGATAATATTATGCATAGTTGTTTCGCTGATTAAGCCTTAGTGAAAATATTATACCTAGTCGTTATGCTGGCCAATCTTCTACGAAACAATATACATAGTCGTTACTCTAGTTACATCTTTTGGATAGCATTATACCTAGTAGTTACTATACATGAATATCCTACCAACACAAACTATACCAACTTAATTACATATAGGATGATATATATATATACATATATATATATATATATATATATATATATATATATATATATATATATATATATATATATATAAGATTAAGCATAACACAAACAAACGAGACAAGCGCAACTATCAACATGGCTACGCATCAACAGTTATCAAACGAGGCACTTTTTTCATCCCTTAGCTAAATAACCTTTAGCTAACCTGGACTATAATCGTTAAATATTAAGTGAGCAGGAAAGATATGTATAGATCTATACGGGGCAAACATCCCCACCTGCGGTTGCTAGCTACAACCATGGCGGTAAAGTCACAGCAGACATAACTTTCTGAACTATGGCAACGTTTGATGAAGGGTTGATTCTTGAAAAGTAACGTCATAGCTCGATTATAGGAACTCATTATAACAATGTTAGCCTAAAACTACTTCCAAAGGAATGCCGACAGGAAGTAATAAACACACAAAGAAATGAGTCAACAAAATCAATAGAATTCATAAAACTATAAACACCGTAAAAGTCACAACAGACATAACTTTCTGAACTATGGCAACGTCTGATGAAGGGTTGATTCCTGATAAGAAACGTCATAGCTCGATTATAGGAACTCATTATAACAATGTTAGCCTAAAACTACTTCCAAAGGGATGCCTACAGGAAGTAATAAACACACAAAGAAATGAGTCAACAAAATCAATAGAATTCATAAAACTATAAACACCGTAGAAAGAGTAGAGGATTCACATATGTAATAAGACATGGAAGGTACACCCCTAGTATTTATAAGTAGCCAAATTCCAGATATCCTTGCAAATATCCCTAGGATACAACAAGATTTCATAAACAAGTTCAAAAGATGAGATTAAGGATATATAGTAACATATAGTACTATATTTCTAAACAAATATTATTCTCAAAAGAAACACAAGCATTTTCGATATCATTAAAAACCTGTGAACTCACCAACATCATGTTGACCTTTTTAAAACCCACATGTCTTCCTAGGAAACTGAAAGAGGCTGAAGATTTCATACCCCGCAACAGCTTTTGATTGATGGAATTACTCGAAGACCGTCATGATGCCTAATTACCAAGGCTTACAGTTATGCTGGAAGATTAGTATTTCCAGAAACATTTTTATCGTGTAATTTAACCTGTGAAATGGAAGTGATATTTATGTCACACATTGTTTTTTATTGTTCAATGTATGTTCAATGACTGTGATCCAACATTCAAACGGCGTGCCGCCCGACATATTCTGCCGGTTGGGGTGTGACGGATTTGTTGGATTAGGTGTCTAAGCCCATAACTATAATTGGTATGTACTTGAATTGATAGCAGCACAGTCCTTTTGGGTTGCCCTTAAACCTAGCAACTGGACAAGAAAATTATGAAAGGAGAAATATTGATTTATTATAAGATTAATAAATTAATATAAATGATTTATTAATATGTTAAAAGATTAATATATTAATTAGAAATCATAAGGTTTAATTAATAGTTAGCCAGAAATTAATTAGAATTAATTTTGGGGTTAATTGTATTAATTATAAAGTGCAGGGACTAGTTTGCAATTATCAAATAGTTGAGTGGAAGGCTCCAGAACCTCCCTGGAAGGAGGTGGAAACCCTAAGGATTTCGTCCAAGGGGCTTGGATAAGGCCTTGGGATTAGCTTAGGCCCCAAGCAAAGGAGTATTAGGGTTTTCCCTAAACCCTAGATCCCTCAGCTATATAAGGAGCCTCCCAGCTCCTAAATTCGGCCACTCCTTCCTTGGTGAAACCCTAGGGCCGAATTTTGCATACCCTACTCTCTCTCCTTCAAGTTTCCTTCTTGCTAGCTTTTGGGTGTGACTCCATTAGAGGCATTACATTTGTGGTGCTAGGCTTCCAAGAAGATCAAGTTCAAGAGGATTAACAATTGTTTGTTATAAGAATTGAAAGGTATGTAATTCTAAAACCCTAGTTTGATAATTTCGAAAATAGCGTCTCTCCTCTAGGGTTCTTGTTTTGCAATTCAAAGTTATATGTTTAATAGTTAAAACATAGATCCAAAGTAGGTTGCATGTGAACTTAGGAATTGTTTTCTAGTTTATTTGTTTCACCTAAAACCCATCAGTGGTATCAGAGCCATTGTTTGTTTTAAATTGAATTGCTATAATAGTTGAATTGCAAATTAGGGTTTATAGCCATTAAACTCTAAAGGCCAAATTTTTCGATTTTTAGGGTTTTGGTTTAAAGGGTTTTAGAAAAACCCTAGCCTCCAAGAACCCAAATCGAAATTAGGGTTAGGGTTTTGGAAACCCTAGCCTCCTCCCTTGATTTTCGAAATATGCTAGTCTTTTTAGGGTTTCTTTGTTTTGGATAATAGTTGCCTTATTGGATAATTGAGAAAAATAAGGAAATTATCTTATTCTCTAATTTTCGAAATCTAGAAGGGATATGGATTAGGATTAAGTTAATTGTTTAATTTAATTTGATAATCCTTACAAGATTTAATAAATTAGTTAAATGATAATTAATAGGTAAATATTAATTCTAGTTATTTGGTTTATTTTAAATTTAAAATTAATGGCTTAATTTTCGAAATTTATATATAAACCTCAAAGTTTTAAAAAGTTTAAAACACACCTTATATATGTATTATAATTAAAAGTTTAATATTATATATGTATAAGAATATGGTCAGTCAAATCGCTAGTATGCCTCATTCACGAAGCTAGTCTATAAGGGGGGTATAAGGAAACTGCCTATAAAATGCTAGTTGAATGGGTGTCCACTCTCACCCATCGCTTCCTTGATTAGTGGAGGGTCGTTAGCAGAATGGGTTTGATAGGACAACTACATCTCATTAAAAGTATAATGTTATTAAAGAAAGTACTAGAACATTATTTTACAAAATCCCAACTCTAGTTACTTTAGGAAAAATGTGAAAAGTATGCTAATCCATGAAATTGCACATTATGATTTATTGGTCGTTAGTGGAGCGTGTGTGGATTACCAGCACACTAATAGGCACTAATAAAGAGTAGTAATGGGTATCTCATAATTATCATTTTGGTGGAGCGTGTGTGGTTTACCGACACATCAATAGTTAATGATAAAGACAATGAGGTTACCAAGCACATTTGCATGGTTATTCACATCTTGTTTGTGATCCTCGGCATCCCAGTCACAAATAGAAGAGCATAATCCGAGATTAAAACATGCCATTGAATAGTTTCAATGTATCTCAAAAGGAATTAGGAATTTCACTTCATTTATTTCGTCTAATGGTGGAATTGGTGAATCGTCATTCACCTACCTTTATGAAATTTACACTTGGATCTCGGCATCCCATTTCTAAGTTGTGAATCTTCATAGTTGGATCCTAACCTTGATATTATATCTTTGGGTTATTGTATTGAGGTATCTTGAAATCTAACTAAAACTTTCTTTCTTTTCAGATGTCTACTCCTGGAAACACTTCTGCTTTATCATCCTCCAACCACAACTTCTCTTTGCTCAACATTTGCTCCAAAGTTGTTATGGATGGCTCTAACTATAACGATTGGATGCGTAACATCAAGATGGCGCTTCAATTTGAGGACAAAGAATATGTCCTTGAAAAGGAGCTCAAAGAGCTTGATGAGTCTAAAGCTACTCCTGAAGAATATGCTGCCTACAAGAAACACTATGATAATGCTACCAAAGTGGCATGCATCATGGTCGCAACCATGTCCCCATAACTGCAGAGGTACTATAAGGACTACTGGCCCTTTGAGATGAACAAGGACCTTATGGAAAAGTACCATAAGCGAGCTCGTCAAGAAAAGTTTAAAGTAGTCAAGTCACTCATGGCTTGCAAGATGAAAGTAGGGGAGTCGGTTGTATCTCATGTGCAAAGAATGCAACGCTACATAGAGCGTTTGGTCAAGCTCAACATTCACTTTGATGAGGAATTGGCCATTGACATGGTCTTGAACTCATTACATGATTGTTATGGTCAGTTTATCCTAACTTACCATTTGAACAACACTGAGCAGACACTGGCCCAATTGCACAACTTGTTGGAGACAGCTGAAGCAGGGATGAAGGGTAAAAGTATAGCCTCCACTCCTGCAAGTGCCCCTGTCTTGGCTATTGGACAGGGAAAGGGGAAAAAGAGGAAAGGTCCTCTTAAGCAAAATTGGAAGAGCAAGGCTCAAGTTGGGTCATCTACAAATGGCCCAAAGGCTAAGCCCAATGCTACCATTCCCCATGTTTCTGATCCAAAGGATGCTGATTGCTTTTATTGCAATGACAAAGGGCACTGGAAGAGAAGCTGCCCAAAATATATGCAGGATATCAAAGATGGCAAAGTGAAGCCATCTTCAGCAGGTATTTATACTATTTCTTCTAATAACTCATTATCTTCCCGTTCATGGGTCCTTGATACAGGATGTGGTTTTCACATCTGTTCTGATTTGTAGGGGCTAAAAGAAAGTGAGGAGATAGAGCGAGGAAGGATAAACTTGATCATGGGAAACAAGAAGTCTTCACCAGTGACCAAGATCGGAGTTTATCAACTTTTGCTTAGTAATGATGTTAGATTAGATTTATTGAATTGTTGCTATTCGTCTGAGATGACGAGAAACATTATTTCATTTCATGCATTGATCAGACAAGGTTTTAAATATTCTTTTAATGATTTGAATGGTTCAATTTCTGTTTATAAGAATGGTGTTTTCATGTTTGAAGCTTTACCTTGTGATTGTGTGTATGAAACAGTGACTTGTGTTGATAGCTTAGGAAATAGTGTGTTTAATATTGACTTGTCTAATAGTGTAGACAATGCATGCTTGTGGCATTGTCGTCTTGGACACATTAACAAGAAACGCATAGCCCAACTCCAAAAGGATGGAGTGTTGGAATCATTTGACCTAAAATCAGATGATATGTGTGAATCTTGTCTTTTGGGAAAGATGACGAAATCACCATTCACGGGGTCTTGTGAAAGAGGTGAAGGTCTGTTGGATCTCATACATACAGATGTGTGTGGGCCCTTCAGATCAACTAAAAGGGATGCTAATCGATTCTATGCGACTTTCACTGATGATTATAGCAGATATGGCTATATCTACTTAATCAAACATAAGTCAGAAACCTTTGAAAAGTTCAAAGGGTTTAAGCATGAGGTCGAGAATCAATTGGGCAGGAAGATAAAGGTACTTAGATCCAATAGAGGAGGGGAGTATCTTAGTATCGAGTTCAACGACTATCTAAAAGAATGTGGGATAGTCTCACAATTAATTCCTCCTAGGACACCACAGTTAAATGGTGTAGCTGAGAGGCGTAATCGAACCTTGTTAGACATGATTCGTTCTATGATGAGTCGTGCTTCGCTTCCTATTCACTTCTGGGGGTATGCCTTAGAGACAGCCACCCACATCCTCAATCTTGTCCCTACAAAGAAGGTTGCCAAAACACCTCACAAAATGTGGACGGGGAAAGTTCCCTCGTTAGCACATATTAAAGTCTGGGGTTGTGAAGCTTTCGTAAGACGAGAGACTCACGACAAGCTAGCAGCTAGAAGTGAGAAATGTGTTTTCATTGGTTACCCAAAGCAGTCTTTTGGATATTTGTTCTACAGACCTAGTGAAAACGTGGTCTTTGTAGCACGAAGAGGAGTCTTTCTAGAAAGAGAGCTCATATTCAAAGAGGACAGTGGGAGCACCATAGACCTTGAAGAAATTCAAGAGTTGGCCAATGAAGGAACCTTAGATGACACTAGCACTCAACCAGAGGAAATAGTTCTTGTTGAACCAGTTGATAACTCATTACCTCTTCGAAGATCCACTAGGGTGAGTGTGCCACCTGAGTTGTATGGTTTTCATATTAATTCAGATGGTGACACATTCATCAGTGATAGGACGCTGGTAATTTTAGATGAACCAGTCACTTACAAGGAAGCAATGGCAGGCCCAGAGGCTTCCAAGTGGAAAGAGGCAATGGATAGCGAGATTAAGTCCATGTATGACAACCAAGTTTGGAATTTGGTTGATAGTGCACCAGGTCGTAAGACAGTTGGGTGCAAATGGATCTTCAAGAAGAAGACAGACATGGATGGAAATGTGCACACATTCAAAGATCGACTGGTTGCAAAAGGTTTCACTCAAACCCCAGGGGTTGACTATGATGAGACCTTCTCGCCAGTAGCTAAGATTAAATCTATTAGGATATTGCTCGCCATAGCTGCCTTTCATGACTATGAAATCTGGCAGATGGATGTCAAGACTGCTTTCCTTAACGGGAAGTTGGCTGAGGATGTTTACATGAATCAGCCAGAGGGTTTTGTTGATGCAAAGTTTCGCAATAGAGTGTGCAAGCTTGAGAAATCCATTTATGGATTGAAACAATCATCTCGCAGCTGGAATCTCTGCTTCCATGAGAAAGTCAAAGAGTTTGGTTTCTCTAGAAGTGAAGATGAGTTTTGTGTGTATATCAAGGCTAGTGGGAGTATAGTAACTTTTCTGGTGTTATATGTCGATGACATATTACTCATTGGTAACGACGTTCCAATCTTGAAAGATGTTAAGTCTTGGCTTGGAAAGTGTTTTGCCATGAAAGACCTTGGAGAAGCTGCTTATATTCTTGGGATTAGAATATTGAGAGATAGAAAGAAGAGACTAATTGGACTTAGTCAGAGCACATACTTGGATATGGTACTAAAGAGGTTTAGTATGGAAAATTCCAAGAAGGGAGAGCTACCTATCCAAAGCAATACCAAATTGAGTAAGACTCAATGCCCAAGTACAGATGAGGAAATAGCTGACATGAGTCGCGTAGCTTATGCTTCCGCTGTCGGATCGATCATGTACGCTATGACATGTACTCGCCCTAATGTGGCCTTTGATTTGAGCATGGTCAGTCGCTATCAGGGAAACCCGGGTAGAGCTCATTGGATAGCAGTAAAGAATATACTCAAGTATTTGCGAAGGACGAAGGACTGGGTCATTGTACTTGGTGGCAATGATACTTTGAGAGTAGATGGTTACAGTGATGCCAGGTTTCAAAAGGATACAGATAACTTCCGTTCTCAATCAGGCTGGGTATTTTTACTGAATGAATGAGCAGTTACTTGGAAAAGTTCCAAGCAAGATATGGTGGCTGATTCTACTTGTGAATCAGAGTACATAGCAGCGAGTGAAGCGTCGAAAGAAGCAGCTTGGTTGAGGAACTTCATCGGAGATCTCGGAGTTGTTCCAACCATCTAGGAGCCTATGGAATTGTTATGCGATAATGAAGGAGCGGTTGCCTTGACAAAGGAACCAAGAGATCACGGTAAAACCAGACATATCGACAGAAAGTACCATTTTATCAGACATAGAGTAGAAGAAGGTCATCTTGTAGTAAAGAGGGTGTCATCTGAAGATAACCCAGCAGACCCCCTCACTAAGGGTCTGAGTAGGGCTATGCATATTCAACATGCTCGGAGCACAGGACCGAAAGATGATATTAGTTTTAGTAGTTAGATTAGTTTTATTCTGAAACTTGTAACAAAGTAAATGTAATTGACTTTTGGTGATTAAATAATAAATTATTATTTATGAGTTTGTTTACTGCCTTTTGTCAATTGTTTATTGTGTTTTATTTTTGCATGTTTTACTTCCCGAATAATAGTTTATTCAAACTTCACAGTCGCTCGTACTTTTGGAAGTAAGTAATGAATCAAGATTGTCGTGAATTGGATTGCAGATTGTCTAAGGACAGACATGGCAATAGAATTGCTGCAATGTTCATGAGTACTCAGAAATTGAGATTTGAGTATTGGATAAACCCTCGCTCAGAGTATCACTTCATGGAATTCATCACGAGTAATACTTAGACGATAATATCTTATAATATTGAAACGAAGATATATGAGTTGTAATTTACAAAGTCGGTTATACATTGGTGATACGAAAACGCATCAGTAACTTGGTGTTATAAAACGTATTGTCATGTATAATTTGATGAGTAAAAGATACAAGCATATGAGTCAACGTTTATTCGTTCCTTTTGCCCTAACCGGAAAAGCCATATCTGTGGGCCCCTCGATGATTTGGTGTTGACTTATGTGCTGGGCCCAGCCAAGATTAAATTGATGTGTTCAATTAGAAGTCCTACATCATCAAAAATCAGAAATCGGGAAACATAGATTTTGGACAAAGAGATTGATTACATTCCATGTCTTATGTCTGGGGATATCTTGCAGAACGAAGGATTATATGATCACTTATCTAAGGACACATAACTGACTGGGTCAGAGTTCAGCAGCAACTTTTGGAAGCTACAATTTGCTGGTCAAATTTAGAAGGCATACTAGCAATTATAGTTACAGACTTATCCAAGTGGGAGACTGTTGGATTAGGTGTCTAAGCCCATAACTATAATTGGTATGTACTTGAATTGATAGCAGCACAGTCCTTTTGGGTTGCCCTCAAACCTAGCAACTGGACAAGGAAATTATGAAAGGAGAGATATTGATTTATTATAAGATAAATAAATTAATATAAATGATTTATTAATATGTTAAAAGATTAATATATTAATTAGGAATCATAAGGTTTAATTAATAGTTAGCCATAAATTAATTACAATTAATTTTGGGGTTAATTGTATTAATTAGAAAGTGCAGGGACTAGTTTGCAATTATCAAATAGTTGAGTGGAAGACTCCAGAACCTCCCTGGAAGGAGGTGGACGAAATCTATAGGGGAAACCCTAAGGATTTTGTCCAAGGGGCTTGGATAAGGCCTTGGGATTAGCTTAGGCCCCAAGCAAAGGAGTATTAGGGTTTTCCCTAAACCCTAGATCCCTCAGCTATATAAGGAGCCTCCCAGCTCCTAAATTCGGCCACTCCTTCCTTGGTGAAACCCTAGGGCCGAATTTTGCATACCCTACTCTCTCTCCTTCAAGTTTCCTTCTTGCTAGCTTTTGGGTGTGACTCCATTAGAGGCATTACATTTGTGGTGCTAGGCTTCCAAGAAGTTCAAGTTCAAGAGGATTAACAATTGTTTGCTATAAGAATTGAAAGGTATGTAATTCTAAAACCCTAGTTTGATAATTTCGAAAATAGCATCTCTCCTCTAGGGTTCTTGTTTTGCAATTCAAAGTTATATGTTCAATAGTTAAAACATAGATCCAAAGTAGGTTGCATGTGAACTTAGGAATTGTTTTCTAGTTTATTCGTTTCACCTAAAACCCATCAAGATTGGTATCAGAGCTATTGATTATAGCGAACTAGTACTTCCTTAGGAAACTAAAACTATAGTCTAAGGACTAATACTCTAAATAGGTTTTGTCCTCAAACCAACATTTAAAAAGTACTATTAATTACCCTATCAGCAGACTACTTGCGAGAAAGGTGACTAGATTGAACTTGTCACTTGGGTTGCTGGATTTCAGAACGTTGATATGCTAAATTGGTCCTGCCCTCCGTCGCTTCATACCTGGCCAATCCTTATTTGATAGTCCAACAGTACAAAACAATAAACTAAAACACACAAATATACATATGAAACTAAATCATGAAATATGAAGCAATCATCTTAACTAAAGCTAATGTAGATGGTCAAACCATGACTACACATAAATTGATCACCTATGTGTAATCTTGGTTGGACTAATGCACAACATGGTTTAGATTCGCTAATTGATAGACAAAGATAGACAACCTAAAGTAAATAGATACGTTTGGTTTCCAGGAGATGGTAAGGAGTGATTTCGAGGACAAAATCTAATTTAAGTGGGGGAGAGTTGTAACACCATGTTCTGAATCGTTCCTAATTCGGGGCCGTGACCTGAAGATCGATTATCATAAGGCTTAGGGTCTCGGGAAAGATAGTATTAGACCCCCCTTTGGTTGTGGAAAGTGTAGATTGGATGATCGGGAGTTCGGTTTGTGTTTTGGAGCCCAAGGGTATATCAGTAATGTGTCTGTAACGCCCGTGTTTCGAGGCTAAGCATTAATTCAATAATGTAATAGTCAAGGTCAACCATTGTAACCTATCTTGAAGTAATAAATATGAATTACTTGAATATTATGTGAATTATGTGGTTTTATGTGATTATATACTTGTTTGTAAAGATATAATAAAAATAAGCGTCAAAAATAAAATGTTAGATAAACCCGATATCCATGAAGAGAGTTGTAATGGTCATGACAAGGATTCTGTACATATAAAGAACGCCAAAATCTGAGTTATAGCGAAGAAGTTATGACATGTCGAAGTTTCGCGACAAAACCGGCACGACGCTGTGTAACGTAAAAAGTGAGTTTATGATAAAGTGCTTTTTAGCCTTAGCGATCTAAACGAAAGTCGTAGTATACGTTAAACCGAGAGCGTGCATAAAAAGAATGCCCAAATCTGACTTTGTATGAGGAAATTATGATTGTTCCAAGTTTCGGATTAACAATACACAGCCCGGAGTTCGAATAGTTGATCGAACGGTTTTCGGCCGACACAACCTAAACGAGAATCGAAGGTCTCATTAATAGTAGGTCAATGGTAAAAAAGACATACGAAAACGGATGTCGGATGAAGAAGTTATGAATTTTTAACAGACTTTTCCTATCCCGGCCTGTTAAAAATATACATTTAAAAATAGATTCGAAATTAGCCAATGGAGTCTAATTGAAAGTTGTAGAGTACGTCTCTACCTACGCGTGGATATAAAGAACGTTGAAAACGGAGCTCGTATGCAAAAGTTACGAATTTTAGAAATCAAGAGGGAAAAATATGAAGCTGATGCGAGGGGTACGCCCTGCGTACCGAAGTACGCCCCGCGTACGAAGATGCTACATTGCACGGTCTTCCTTCTCCTGCAGTCCGAAATGAGCCACGAAGCCCCAGACGATGTCTGACGCGTGCCCACTACGCCCCGCATACTCCGAAGAGTACGCCCAACGTACCGAGGACTTCAGCGTGTATTAAAGGGCTCCGAAGCCAACCTTCTTTCTCACACCTTTAACCCATTCTTTCTCTCTCTACTCTCTCTCTAAACCTACCAAACACCCCCGAATCCTAGGAAACCTCCCTACCACTAGAAGAAAGCCCCGAAGCGCCCGAAGACTCCGAGAAAAAGAGTTTTTCGGTTTGAAACTCTACCCGCGCAGAACCCGGTTTTTAGCGAAACCACTGTTTTGTCAAAGGAGATTATTTTAAGAAGCGAAGCGCTGTCCAAATCACCACCATAACAAGTGAGTGCATAGTTACTTTCATCTTACACATAGATATGAAGTATTTTATATAAATTACGTGTATGTGTGCATATTATATGTTTATCTTGAGATCTATGCTGGAAGAGAGATTTAAACTTCATTCTTCAGATCTGAACGGTATGTGTATTTTCTTTTTAGATCTAAAATTTTTCTTCAGATCTGAACCGTATATGTATTTTCTTTTAAGATCTAAACTTTTTCTTCAGATTTGAACTGTATATGTATTTTATATCTACAAATATGTTGGGTAGAACATCGATAGATAAATGATGAAGGATGAAAGATGATATAGATGAACATTGGCAGCTGAGCCACAACCTGTAGATGTTTTCAAAATACGATGTACTCTAAACATCCTAGTAGCTGGGCAAATGGATAATATCGGCAGCTGCGCCTAATAAAGAACGTCATAATCCTGGCAGCTGTGCCTAAATGATAATATTGGCAGCTGCGCCTAATAGAAAACATTGGTAGCTGCGTCTAATGGAAAACATTGGCAGCTGCGCCATAGGTAACGATGGGCTTCGTGCCTATTCCTTAGGAGAATCCTGAGGAATGAAAAAAAAGTGAAGGAAAGATTATTCTTAGGGTAGATCCTTAAGAAATAAAGAAGATAATGGGGATGGGTAATTGGGTTAATTGTGTGATGATGAAACATAATAACTTTATTATTGTGGGTTGAAAACCCTATGTACTCACCAGGTTTCCCAACCTGACCCACTCAGTTTATTTGTATCACAGGTGTCGATACGAAGCTACATTACACCGAGAGATTAAAGGAGATGAAAATCATTAGTGTAAATACATGTAAGGTCTGTTTATGCTTATGTTTCTGTATTGACGATGACATCCCAAAGTTTTAATATAAACAAAATGCATTACTTCCGAAATGCTTTGATAATATCATTTCATGTTTTCTGGGAACAAATTCCACAACACTTTTCTTTAAAAGTATACTCTGATTTTAAAAATGAGGCATAAACAAATCAGTATTTTCTGGCCATGAAAATGCGGATGTCACAGTGTCAGTTCGGGCCTTTATGGATTTTAAATTTTAATTCGAAAAGCTTTAAGGCAAGGGTGAGTTGATAGATGTGTAGAGCTCTTCTTTACCTTTCCGTGGATATAAAGATTGTCGAAATCGGACTTAAAACGAAGAAGTGATGTCCTCCGGAAGTTTGGTGGTTTAAAGGCTAAGCCTTGTACGCAGGGCGTACAAGGGAGTACGCTGGGCGAAATAGGCAGAAGGAATCGTGAGCACTTTATGGAGTACGTTGGGCGTACTGGGAGTACGCGGGTCGTAATCCATCCAAATGAAAACCCTAATTTTTAGGGTCTTTGACCTATTTAAACCTCATTATAACACCTCTTGGACACTTTTGGACCAGCCTCCATATCTCCTAAACCCAAATTTCGACCCATAGCCACCATTTTTGTGCTCTTGAGCTCTTGTGAAGAATAATTGTGTTTTCTTATACATTTTGAAGTGATAAAAGGATATTGAAGACTCACTTCTTGGAGTGAAGCTTAGAGATCCAGAATTATCACCTCTTTTGCAAGACATTGAAGGTATAAAGTTCTTAGTTTGACAACTCCTTGTGTAGATCTAGTTTGGGTTGATTTATGACTTATTTTGGTCCCTTTTGGTGGGTCCTTGTGAGTAAAGGTTATTCCACGAGTTTAGCCTCTAGATCTGGACGTTATAGAGGTCCCTAATGCATATAATGTCACCTTTATAGGCTTTGTTCATCCATGAAAAGTTGATGTCTCATTTTATTGAGCTAAGATGCTAGATTTGGACTTTGGAGTAGTTTTAGCCATGCAAAGGCTTAAAACCTTCGGATTTATGGGTTAGGACCATAATATGAAGATATCTTGTGGATTGGATAGTAAGTTCTTTTTATGCTTATGTTTATGTATTGACTTTGACATCCCAAAGTTTTAATATAAACAAAATGCATTACTTCAGAAATGCTTTGATGATATCATTATGATGTTGTCTGGGAACAAATTCCGCAACACTGTTCTTTAAAAGTATACTATGATTTTAAAAATGAAGCACAAACAAATCGGTCTTTTCTAGCCGTGAAAATAGGGATGTCACAGTTGGTATCAGAGCATTCGTTTAAGCGAACTTGGAATTTGTAGGATTTCTAGACTTAAACTTAGAATGCTAAGCAATGATTGTGAGATGAGTGTGTGCTACATGTTAGACACGAGCACTAGTTTAATTTAGGAAAGATGCCTAAAATGCTTTTATGTGTTAAATGATTTATGTTTGCTGTATATGCTATTATTTGTTCGGATCTATGGTCTGTTGCCGACCGGATTTGGAAACCTTACGTGTTTAGGATTCTTAGCGTTCGATTATGATATTAGAACTAGCATGTAACGTTTTGGAGTGATAAGGAGGATTTAAACGTCAATCGTAAGTAAAGATCTAATTTCACATACTTTGGTGTATAGGTTAACATGGTTAAAACCCGAAGTGGAGTTGGAAACACGAATGAAAATAGGAATCAGCGACCTCAACCCCAAGTGATTGAGCAAGTGCCGATGGTAGAAGCTGTACCTGAGCCAGTCACGATGGCTGGAGTACAAGCCATGATTCGGGCTATGATGGCTGAATAGAGGGAAGAAATGAGGCAACTGTTGCTGAACAACAAGGATGAACCTTCAATGCCTGTTGAACAACTAAAACTGAATGACGGACAGTCAGAGGAAGGGAATTACAGCCGCACTATCAATCAAGTTGAACCCCCAGTGGCAAGAAGGAATGACCCAGAGAGGGGAATCGACAGAGATGGACGTATGTATAAGAACTTCTTGGGTGCCAAACCACAAAGTCTTTCCGGAAGCCCAAATCCAGTAGAGATTATGGACTGGATCTCCGAAATGGAGATGGTATTTGAAAGCTGCAACTGTAGCGACAAACAGAAAACCATCTTTGCGGTCAGACAACTGAAGACCAGAGTTTTAAGCTGGTGGAAGCTATTAGCAAATACGATGCCACGAGGAGAAGCTTTGAAGATATCTTGGGAAGCGTTCATGGAGCAGTTGAAACTGCAGTACTGCTCCGAAATAGATCTGATAGATCTAAACAATGAGTTCCAGAACTTGAAGAAGGGGATAATGAGCATTGACGACTATGCTACTGCATTCATCGAGAAGATGAAGTTATTTCCATACCTAGTACCGACTGAACTCGCCAAGATAGAGAAATTTGCTAACGGATTGCCATCAAATTTGGCCCAACAGTCAAAATGGCAAGCACGTTGAAGGCAACCGTTAGAGCAGCCAAGAATGTTGAGACCCAGTTAAGAGAAAGGGGTCTGGAGAGAACTGAAGTTGGTGAGAAAAGGAAGTTCGATGGATCCTCAAGGTCCAAAGAGAAGAGAAAATTCTCGAAGTCTGGTTCGAAGAAGTTCGAAGGAGGAGGAGGTGAAGTAAGATGGTGTGACAAGTACAAGAAGAAACACTCAGAAAATGTGGCGAGAAGGTGACATGTTTCAAGTGTGGGAAGTCTGGGCATTACGCCAATGAGTGTACATTCAACAAAAGGGTGTGTTACGGATGTAATGAAGAAGGGCACTTCAAGCAAGACTGCCCAAAGAGGGAAGGAGCTACAAAGCAAAATGCACCGCCAAAGCCGAATGCAAAAGCATTCCATATGATCCTTGACGAAGCAGATGACAATGCAAGGAATCAGGAATGAGGAGTGATACCCGAAGATCAAGTTATGAAGTAGCCATGCGGATAGTATCAGGAGGTGTAGCCTATTGGAGGCATAGTATAGGTTGAACTTTAACATCTATGTAATCATTTCAAGAAGTAATATAAGCCTTGGTTTTGTTATTTGGTGCGTTAAGTTGTTATGTGATTTTCTTGCATGGTGACTTGGAAAACTGAGAGACAATACTTGGGACGAGTATGAGTATGTGTGAATGGTAGTAGAGGCCTATACTACCGGAAGCACATGACTCACACTTGGATCATGAAAGGTTACAAGGTTACCAAGAAGCTAGTAATTGATTCCATTTTGTTCATGTCTGTCGTTACCATCGTTTTGGTGATGACTAAGAAGATGATTGTTATTCCGACCCTAGTGGTCATATCAAATTGAGTCCGACTAAGATGAGTATGTTATGTGGTTCGGAGAACCAAGTTCGATGTAGCATGTGACTTAAGCTAGAAGATTGAAGTGAAAGATAATCGAAACACTCAATGGAGGCTATCACAACGATTGTGGAAAGCATCAAGAAAGCTCAGGAGGAAGCTTTAGAGAAGAATGACCGAAAGGAAGAATGTTTGGGCAAAACGTTGGTGTTCGGTACAAATAATCAAGGATTGAAGGTATTCCAAGATGGGAGAAGTAAGAGATCTTCTGATGGAAGAAGCTCACAAGACCATGTACTCGATTCATCCTGGCAACACTAAGATGTATAGGCATCTGAAACCCTACTACCGGTGGCCGATGATGAAGCTCGATGTTGCAAGGTATGTGGCCGAGTGTGTAACATGAGCAAGAGTTAAGGCACAACATCAGAAACCATATGGGAGTTTAGAACCTTTACCTGTACCCATGGGTAAATGGGAAGACATCACCATGGATTTTGTGACTAAACTGCCCAGGACGAAGAACGGTCACGACATGATTTGGGTGGTCGTAGATCGGTTTACCAAGAGTGCACACTTCATTGAAGACAATGAGAGATGGTCTATGGATAAGCTTGCAAATGATTACGTGAAGGAAGTTACAAGACTTCATGGTATACCTTTAACGATTGTATTAGATCGTGATAGTTGTTTCACATCAAGGTTTTGGAGGAGTGTACAAGAGGAAATGGGTACGAAGGTGTGTTTAAGTACAGCTTACCATCCGTAGACTGATGGTCAGAGCGAAAGAACGATTCAAACACTCGAAGATATGCTAAGAGCATGTACTCTGGAATTCCAAGGTAATTGGGATGAGTGCTTACCTTTGGTAGAGTTTTTCCTACAACAATAGTTTCCACTCGAGCATCAAGATGGCACCCTATCAAGCTTTGTATGGACAGAAGTTTTGTACGCCATCTTGTTGGCTTAAGGCTGGTGTAAAGCAGTTTATGGGCCCCGAGATAGTCCATCAGACTGCTGAAAAGCTGAAGGTGATTAGGGAAAGAATGTTAGCAGCTCAGGATAGTCAAAAGAGCTATGCTGACAAGAAGAGACGACAGATGGCATTCGAAGTAGGAGATTCGGTTTTGCTTAAAGTCTCACCATAAAAGGGACTTATAAGATTAGGGGAGAGAGGAAAGTTGAGTCCAAGGTTTATTGGACCGTTCAAAGCTCTTCAGAAGATTGGGAACCAAGCTTACAAGCTCGAATTACTAGAAGAACTGGATGGTATTCATAACACTTTCCATGTGTGGTATTTAAGGTGATGGGTTTTGAGCATTCTAACACTTCCTAAGTGTACATGCAACCCTAATAACCTTGAATCTATGTTTTCTCTATATACATGCAAATTTCTTTTTCAAGGTTATTTCCTAACTAGCATGGCATGGGGATTACATAAAACATAAAACTAGTAGAAATACATACCTTGTTGTTGCTTGGACTCCTTCAAGACTTTGTGAGCCTAGCACCCCAAATGTTGTGCCTCAAATGCTTCACACAACACCACAAGACTTGGAATAACTTGAGAGAATACTTCTAGCACTCAAAATTGGTTATGCCCTCTCTAGTAACACTATGTCCACTAGATCCACTTTTTGCTAGCCATATGGTTCCTTTTATAGTGTTGTCACAATTAGGGTTTACACATGAATGCCCTTAATTGTCATGACTCTTGATTTCCCATGACCCATGGATTTGTAACTCCCATGGACTATCCATGGAGCTCCATTTGGTTACATCCATAACCCATAAACCATGGATCATTAATCCACCATAAAAGAATTGATGATTGTCATAATCAACCCTATATATTTAATTAGTCTCACTTTGATCACCAAATTAATACTAGATTAATACTTGATCAATACTAATTAAATAATACTATTATTAATATATTAGAACTTATAATATATTAATAATCATAAGTGCCTTATTCTCTCATTTAGTCTATCCAAGTATTGCAATGCCATGCAACCCAAATGGACCATGCCGGGTCGGGTCAAGTACATACCAAATAAAGTTATGGACTTAGACACTATATCCAACAGTCTCCCACTTGGATAAGTCTAATAACTATATTTGCAAATATGACTTCAAAATCCGACTAGCAATCGTAGCTCTTTCAAAGTCTCTCGGAACTGAGATGATGATGATACGCCATTTAAGATAAGTGATCATATAATCCTCTGTTCTCATGATATCAGCCGGACAAACACATGGAACATGGTCTTACTTATTGTCCAGCATTTGTTTCTCGATCTCTGATTTGTTTCGACATAGAACTAAATTGAACACATCAATTAGGTTCTGACCGGGCCCGGTACATAAGTCAAAACCAAATCATCGAGGGGCCCAGATATCGCTTCTATTTCTAGAAGGAACAGATAAACTTCGACTGATATGCTTGTACTAACTACTTGTTGAATTATTCACAAAGGCACGTTTTATAACATCGAGTTACCAATGCGTTTTCGTACAATCAATGAATAACCAACTCATAGTCAACAACTCATATCTCTAGGTTTGAAGATTTATATGATATTACCGTCTCACGATCACTCGAGATAAATTCCATGAAGTGATGCAAGTGAGCGTGGGTTGGATCCAATACTCAGCCCTTATGAGTACTCATGAATGTTGTAGCAACCATTGCATTGTCCAAAGCACTTTTAGACAAATCATACAAGCCAAATTCATGACAGTCTTAAATCAATACTTACTTCCAAAGTTTGACTGACTGTGGATGGTTTGAATAATAACATAATTATTCTGGAAGTAAAAACATGCAAAATTGAAACATAGTAAACAATCAACACAAGATAGTAACACCTTACTCATAAATAAATAACAACTTTTATTTATCATCAAATGTCAATTACATTTTACAAGTTTCAGGAATCTAATTATTGAAACTAATATCATCCTTCAGCCCAATGCGCCTCGCATGCTGTAGATGCTTAACCCTGCTCAGTCCCTTCGTGAGGGGATCTGCCGGGTTCTCATCTGATGATACCCTCTTAGCCACGAGGAGTCCTTCTTCTATTCGATGTCTGATGAAATGGTATTTTCTGTCAATGTGCCTAGATCTCCCGTGATCTCTTGGTTCCTTAGCCAAAGCAACCGCACTTTCGCTGTCACAGAAAATTTCCATTGGCTCTTTTATAGCTGGTACAACTCCAAGGTCTCCGATGAAGTTCTTTAGCCATATCGCCTCCTTAGCTGCTTCACTTGCTGCTATGTACTCTGATTCACAAGTGGAATCAGCTACTGTCTCCTGCTTGGAACTTTTCCAAGTAATTGCCCCTCCATTTAGGATAAAGACCCAGCCCGACTGAGAGCGTAAATTATCCCTATCAGTCTGGAAGCTAGCATCGCTATACCCTTCCACTCTCAAGTCATCACTGCCTCCGAGGGTAAGGACCCAATCCTTAGTCCTCCGCAGATACTTGAGAATGTTCTTTACCGCTGTCCAGTGTGCCTTGCCAGGGTTCCCTTGATATCTACTGACCATGCTCAAAGCAAAGGCCACATCAGGGCGAGTACAAGTCATAGCATACATGATCGAGCCCACAGCGGAAGCATATGGTATATGACTCATTTCAGCTATCTCAGCCTCTGTACTCGGACTCTGAGTTTTACTCAGCTTGGCATTACTCTGGATTGGTAATTCTCCTTTCTTGGATTCTTGCATGCTGAACCTCTTCAGCACCTTATCCAAGTAAGTACTTTGACTAAGTCCAATTAGTCTCTTACTCCTATCTCTCAATATCCTTATCCCTAGGATATAGGCAGCTTCCCCAAGGTCCTTCATAGCGAAACACTTCCCAAGCCAGGACTTAACCTCCTGCAAGGTTGGGACATCGTTTCCTATGAGAAGTATGTCATCCACATACAACACCAAGAAGCTAACTATGCTCCCACTAGCCCTGACATACACACAAGACTCATCCTCACTCCTAGAAAAGCCAAACTCTTTGACTTTCTCATCAAAGCAAAGATTCCATCTGCGAGATGCTTGTTTCAATCCATAAATGGATTTATCAAGCTTACACACTCTATTAGGGTATCTTATATCGACAAAACCCTCTGGTTGAGCCATGTAAACATCCTCAGCCAACTTTCCATTAAGGAAAGCGGTTTTGACATCCATTTGCCATATTTCATAATCATGAAATGCAGCTATGGCTAACAATACTCTAATAGACTTAATCTTAGCTACTGGTGAGAAGGTCTCATCATAGTCAACTCCCAGAGTTTGAGTAAAGCCCTTCGCAACCAGTCGCGCTTTATAAGTGTGTACCTTCCCATCCATGTCGGTCTTCTTCTTGAAGATCCATTTGCACCCAACTGTCTTACGACCTGGTACATTGTCAACCAAGTTCCAAACTTGATTGTCATACATGGACTGAATCTCGCTGTCCATAGCCTCCTTCCATTTAGCAGACTCAGGGCCTGCCATGGCTTCCCTGTAATTATTAGGTTCATCCAAATCTATTAGTGTACTATCACTAATAAATGTATCACCTTCAGTGGTGATGTGATAACCATAATAAAAATCAGGTGTGTTCCTCACCCTAGTGGAACGTCTTGGAGGTACAGACTCATCTATCGGATCAACAGGAGTTTCCTCCTCAGGTTGGTCGATAGCATTTGAGGTTCCTTCACCACTTGACTCTTGAAGCTCTTCAAGGTCAATTTGCCTCCCACTGTCCCCTTGGCTTATGAATTCTCTCTCACGAAAGACTCCTCTTCTTGCTACAAAGACCACATTATCACTGGGTCTGTAGAAGAGGTAACCAAAGGATCTCTGTGGGTAGCCGATGAAAATACACCTCTCACTTCGAGGTTCAAGCTTATCATGAGTCTCACGCCTCACGAAAGCTTCACAACCCCAAATCTTGATGTGGTCCAAATTGGGAACTTTCCCAGTCCACATCTCGTGAGGTGTTTTGGCAACCTTTTTAGTAGGGACTAGATTAAGGATGCCAGTCTCTAAGGCATACCCCCAGAAAGAGATTGGTAACGAAGCTCGACTCATCATGGAACGAACCATATCCAACAAGGTTCGATTGCGCCTCTCAGCTACACCATTCAACTGTGGTGTTCTGGGAGGTGTCAATTGTGAGACAATCCCACATTCCTTAAGATAGTCAAGGAACTCAATGCTAAGATACTCTCCTCCTCGATCGGATCGGAGCATCTTGATGTTCCTGCCCAATTGATTCTCAACTTCCTGCTTAAACTCTTTGAACTTTTCAAAGGTTTCTGTCTTATGCTTGATTAAGTAAATATATCCATATCTACTGTAATCATCAGTAAAAGTCACATAATAGCGATTAGCATCCCTTGTAGCAACTCTGAAGGGCCCACACACATCCGTGTGTACAAGGTCCAACAAACCTTCACCCCTATCACAAGTACCTATGAAGGGTGACTTTGTCATTTTTCCAAGTAAAAAAGACTCGCAACTATCATCTGACTTGAGGTCAAATGATTCCAAGACTCCAGCCTTTTGGAGTTGGCATATGCGCTTCTTGTTAACATGTCCAAGACGACAATGCCACAAGGATGCTTTATCCAAGCTATCTGAAGAATCAATATACAACACATTATTTCCTAGATTGTCTACAACATTCACGGCTTCATATACACCATCACAAGGTAATGCTTTAAAGTAAAATACATCATTGTAATAAACATTAATAGCACCATTTTTATTATCAAATGAAAATGTAAAACCTTGTTTGTACAAGCCATGAAAGGAAATAATATTTCTCGCCATTTCGGGCGAGTAACAACACATATTCAAATCTAACATTAACCCATTATTAAGCAATAAAGAATAAACTCCTATCTTGGTAACAGGTGATGCTTTCCTGTTGCCCATGACTAAGTTTATCTTCCCGTGCTCCACTTGCTCACTTCTTCTTAGTGCCTGCAAATCAGTACAAATGTGAATACCACACCCTGTATCAAGCACCCAAGAATTAGCATTAGATGAGTTGTTAGACAATATTGTGTAAATACCTGCATGGGTGGGTTTAACCTTCCCATCCTTTAGATCTTGCAGATATTTGGGGCAGCTTCGCTTGAAGTGTCCCTTATCCTGGCAATAGAAGCACTGTGCTTCCTTTGGGTTTGAAGAAGGAGTAATGGGACCTTTCTTTGTCCCACTTGAAGAGGAACCATCAAGAGTCTTACCCTTGGTACCCTTTGAAGGGTTTTTCCTCTTCTTACCCTTTCCCTGCCCAATAGCCAGAACAGGGGCTATTGAAGGAGTAGAAGTAGCAACCGCTTTACCCTTAAGGCCATTTTCAGCTGTCCTTAAGAGTCCTTGAAGTTTGCTAAGTGTGACTTCCTCCTTGTTCATATGATAAGTCATACGAAACTGATCATAACTTGGAGGTAAGGAATAGAGAATGATGTCAATCGCCATTTCCTCAGGAAAGTCAACATTTAGCTTCAGCAACCGGTCAACGAACCTTTGCATTTTCTGCAAGTGACCGATGATGGGTTCACCATCCTTCATCCTTGCGGTTATCATGGAGGAGATGATTTCATACCTCTCCTGACGCGCGCTCTGATGGTACCTTTCCATCAGATCCAGGTGCATCTCATAGGGGTAGAAATCTTCATAGGATTTTTGAAGTTCAGGAGTCATGGTGGCCATCATGATGCATGCTACTTTAGTAGCATCCTTTTCATGTGCAACAAACTCCGCAAACTCTTCAGGAGTAGCAGTGGCTTCACTCACAACCTTAAGCTCCCTATCGAGGACATATTCTTTGTCCTCATAGCGGGTAATCATTCTGATGTTTCTGATCCACTCATTAAAATTGGATCCATCAAAGATGACCTTACCACACAAGTTCATAAGGGAAAAGGAGCCTGTTGTGTTTGAGCCAGAAGCATTGTTGGAAGACATCTGAAAGGAAAGAAAGACAAGTTTCATTAGATTAGGAATCCTTAATAATTCACCCAAATGAAATATTAAGGCTAGGATCCAACAAACTATTTATAGTTCGAAGAGGGATGCCGTAATCCATACTATAAAATATTTGAAGGTAGGTAAATGACGATTTACCAATTTCCACCATAAGAACGAAATATTTTATTATTAAGTTTTATTGGTTTTGAAACTCCTAGATCTTTTGAGATACATTGAACTTTTCAATGGCATGTTTGAATCTCGATTGTGCCCTCTCAAGTTTGTGACTGGGATGCCGAGGATCACAAACAAGGTGTGAATAACCATACAAATTGACTTGGTACCCTCAACAATATTACCTAATCGATGTGCCGGTTAACCACACACGCTCCACCGATCTATAATAAGGTCAAGTTACCCTTTGCCACTCTTACTAGTCCATGTTAGTGTGCCAGTTAACCACACACGCTCCACTAACGACTTGGTAAGGTACAAAGTGTAATTTTATAGGCTAGCACCAATTTCACATTTTCCTAAAGTAACTAAGATTGGGAATTTATAATGTATAGTTACTTTATAATTCATTATACTTTTTAACGAGTATTTAAAGTCGTATCCTACCCGTTCGGCTAACGACCCTCCACCGATCAAGGAAGCGGTGGGTGAGAGTGGACACCCATTAAGTCACCATTTTATAGGCAACAACCTTATACCCCCCTTATAGACCGGCTTCGTGAATGAGGCCTACTAACGGTAAGAATGACATATTCTTATACATATCTATATAATAAAATTATAATAATAGTATAAGTGTTGATTTTTAAACCTTTCAAAAATCTAAGGTTCAATTTGGAATTAAAGTATTAGAGTGTAAGACTTTTTCAAATTCCAAAACTTGAGGGCATGAATTGAAACTATTCCAAGTCTCTTCAATTTGTAACTTATGAGTTTTAATGGTTCATAAAATGAAGACTCTTCATTTTATGAAACCTCTTTAGTTCTTTAATCACAATTAAAAGAAGTGACTTTTGGTTATCCATAACTTGAGGACAAGTTATGGACACCATCATAGCCATTAAGATCATGAATTAAACACACATGGTGGTTACACATAATTCCTATGATCTTCTAAAAACTCATAAGAACACAAATTCATATTAAGCAATTTCAAGAAATCATATAACTATATATAATACTTGAAAATTGATAAAAGTCATGTAAAATGGGTTAACATAATCATTATCATTTTGAAAAACAGATTTTACAAGTCCAAAACAGATTGGGATAATGATCTTAATCCATTTCCACCAACAAAACTCGAAAAAACTGCCCAGCACGCTCCTACTCGCCGAGTGCACTATTCTACTCGTCGAGTAGGATGAATTTGTTCATGGACTCGGCGAGTCCTCCCCATGGACTCGGCGAGTCCAGTCGTCAGAATGCAGAATTTTCGATTTTTTTAAGCAGTTTTGCATCAAGTATACAGAAAACAATCTTAGGCTCTGATACCACTGATGGGTTTTGAGCATTCTAACACTTCCTAAGTGTACATGCAACCCTAATAACCTTGAATCTATGTTTTCTCTATATACATGCAAATTTCTTTTTCAAGGTTATTTCCTAACTAGCATGGCATGGGGATTACATAAAACATAAAACTAGTAGAAATACATACCTTGTTGTTGCTTGGACTCCTTCAAGACTTTGTGAGCCTAGCACCCCAAATGTTGTGCCTCAAATGCTTCACACAACACCACAAGACTTGGAATAACTTGAGAGAATACTTCTAGCACTCAAAATTGGTTATGCCCTCTCTAGTAACACTATGTCCACTAGATCCACTTTTTGCTAGCCATAGGGTTCCTTTTATAGTGTTGTCACAATTAGGGTTTACACATGAATGCCCTTAATTGTCATGACTCTTGATTTCCCATGACCCATGGATTTGTAACTCCCATGGACTATCCATGGAGCTCCATTTGGTTACATCCATAACCCATAAACCATGGATCATTAATCCACCATAAAAGAATTGATGATTGTCATAATCAACCCTATATATTTAATTAGTCTCACTTTGATCACCAAATTAATACTAGATTAATACTTGATCAATACTAATTAAATAATACTATTATTAATATATTAGAACTTATAATATATTAATAATCATAAGTGCCTTATTCTCTCATTTAGTCTATCCAAGTATTGCAATGCCATGCAACCCAAATGGACCATGCCGGGTCGGGTCAAGTACATACCAAATAAAGTTATGGACTTAGACACTATATCCAACATAAGGAAGTTCACGGGAGAAGTTCTCGACATAATTCCAATTTCAGAGTTAAGAATAGATGAGAATAAGAGGCTAATCGAAGATCCCGAGGCGATTGTTGATCGTAAGACAAAAGAAGTTATGACGCAAGATGGTCGACTTAGTGCTTGTGTGATGGAACCATACGAATGGGCCAAATCCCACCTAGGAAACAAAGAGTGACATGATGAGTTGCTATCCACATCTGTTTGCTGATGCATGATTCCGGGACGGAATCATTATAAGGGGGAGAGAATTGTAACGCCTGTGTTTCGAGGCTAAGCATTAATTCGATAATGTAATAGTCAAGGTCAACCATTGTAACCTATCTTGAAGTAATAAAGATGAATTACTTGAATTTTATGTGAATTATGTGGTTTTATGTGATTATATACTTGTTTGTAAAGATATAATAAAAATAAGCGTCAAAAATAAAATGTTAGATAAACCTGATATCTATGAAGATAGTTGTAGTGGTCGTGACAAGGATTCCAGACATATAAAGAACGCCGAAATCCTAGTTATAACGAAGAAGTTATGGCATGTCGAAGTTTCGTGACAAAACCGGCACGACGTTGTGTAACGTAAAAAGTGAGTTTACGATAAAGTGCGTTTTAGCCTTAGCGATCTAAACGAAAGTCATAGTATACGTTAAACTGAGAGCATGCATAAAAAGAACACCCAAATCTGACTTCGTATAAGGAAGTTATGAATTTTCCAAGTTTCGGATTAACAGTACACAGCCCGGATTTCGAATAGTTGATCGAATGGTTTTCGTCTAACACAACCTAAACGAGAATCGAAGGTCTCGTTAATAGTAGCTCAATGGTAAAAAGACAGACAAAAACGGACGTCATATGAAGAAGTTATGAATTTTTAACGGACTTTTCCTGTCCTGGCCTGTTAAAAATATAACTTTAAAAACAGAGTCGAAAATTAGCCAACAGAGTCTAAACGAAAGTTGTAAAGTACGTCTCTACCTACGCGTGGAAATAAAGAACATAAAAAACGTAGCACGTATGCGAAAGTTATGAATTTTAGAAGTCGAGAGGGAAAAATACGAAGCTGATGCGAGGGGTACGCCCAACGTCCCTTCGGACGCTCTGCGTACTGAAGTACGCCCCGCGTACGAAGATGGTACGCTGCGCGGTCTTCCTTTTCCTGTGGTCCGAAATGAGCCATGAAGCCCCAGCCTATGTCCGACGCGTGCCCACTACGCCCCGTGTACTCTGAAGTGTACTCTCTCTCTAAACCTCCCAAACACCCCGAAGCCTAGGAAACCTCCCTAGCACAATAAGAAAGCCTCGAAGCGCCCGAAGACTCCGAGAAAAAGAGTTTTTCAATTTGACACTCTGCCCGCGCAGAACCCAGTTTTTAGCGAAACTGCTGTTTCGTCAAAGGAGATTATTTTAAGAAGCGAAGCGCTGTCCGAATCACCACCATAACAAGTGAGTGCATAACTACTTTCATCTTACACATAGATATGAAGTATTTTATATAAATTACGTGCTATGTGTGCATATTATCTGTTTATCTTGAGATCTATGTTGGAAGAGAGATTTAAACTTTTTTCTTCAGATCTGAACTGTATGTGTATTTTCTTTTCAGATCTAAACTTTTTCTTCAGATCTAAACCGTATATCTATTTTCTTTTCAGATCTAAACTTTTTCTTCAGATCTAAATTGTATATGTACTTTATATCTACAAATATGTTGGGTAGAACATGGGTAGATAAATAATGAGGGATGAAAGATGATATAGATGAATATTGGCAGCTGAGCCACAACCTGTAGATGTTTTCGAAATACGATGTACTCTAAACATCCTAATAGCTGCGCAAATGGATAATATCGGTAGCTGCACCTAATAAAGAATGACATAATCCTGGCAGTTGTGCCTAAATGATAATATTGGCAGTTGCGCCTAATAGATAACATTGGCAGCTGCGCCATAGGCGACGATGGGCTTCGTGCCTATTCCTTAGGAGAATCCTTAGGAATGAAAAAAAGTGAAGGATAGATGATTCTTTGGGTAGATCCTTAAGAAATAAAGAAGATAATGAGGATGGGTAATTGGGTTAATTGTGTGATGATGAAACATAATAACTTTATTATTGTGGGTTGAAAACCCTATGTACTCACCAGGTTTCCTAACCTGACCCACTCAGTTTATTTGTATCACAGGTGTCGATACGAAGCTACATTACACTGAGAGATTAAAGGAGATGAAAATCATTAGTGTAAATACATGTAAGGTCTATTTATGATTATGTTTCTGTATTGACGATGACATCCCAAAGTTTTAATATAAACAAAATGCATTACTCAAATTCCGAAACACTTTTCTTTGAAAGTATACTTTGATTTTAAAAATGAAACATAAACAAATTGGTCTTTTCTGGCCGTGAAAATGGGGATGTTACAGTGTCAGTTCGGGCCTTTATGGATTTTGGATTTTAATTCGAAAAGCTTTAAGGCAAGGGTGAGTTGATAGATGTGTAGAGCTCCTCTTTACCTTTCCGTGGATATAAAGATTGTCGAAATCGGAATTAAAACGAAGAAGTGATGTCCTCCGGAAGTTTGGTGGTTTAAAGGCTAAGCCTTGTACGCAGGGCGTACAAGGGAGTACGCTGGGCGTACTAGGCAGAAGGAATCGCGGGCACCTTATGGAATACGTTGGGCGTACTAGGAGTACGCGGGGCGTTATCTGTCCAAATGAAAACCCTAATTTTTAGGGTCTTTGACCTATTTAAACCTCATTATAACACCTCTTGGACATATTTGGACCAGCCTCCATATCTCCTAAACCCAAATTTCGACCCTTAGCCACCATTTTTGTGCTCTTGAGCTCTTGTGAAGAATAATTGTGTTTTCTTATACATTTTGAAGTGATAAAAGGATATTGAAGACTCATTGCTTGGAGTGAAGCTTAGAGATCCACAATTATCACCTCTTTTGCAAGCCATTGAAGGTATAAAGTCTTTAGTTTGACAAATCCTTGTGTAGATCTAGTTTGGGTTGATTTATTACTTATTTTTGTCCCTTTTGGTGGGTCCTTGTGAGTAAAGGTTATTCCATGAGTTTAGCCTCTAGATCTGGACGTTTTAGAGGTCCCTAATGCATAAAAATGTCACCTTTACGGGTTTTGTGCATCCATGCAAAGTTGATGTCTTATTTTATTGAGCTAAGATGCTAGATTTGGACTTTGGAGTATTTTTAGCCATGCAAAGGCTTAAAGCCTTCGAATTTATGGGTTAGGGCCTTAATATGAAGATATCTTGTGGATTGGATAGTAAGTTCTGGAGTGATTAAGTCATTTGGCGAAAGAGTTGGGATCAGGCCGGTATGCAGGGCATACTCCTGGGTACGCTGAGCGTACTGGCTGCGAGTCCGCAGGGCGTACACTAGTCTGGGCCAAAGAGATTGTGGGTTTCTTTAGCCTATTAATATTTAGGCCTATGTGAGGCCATTAGACTCCAGTTTTGGTTACGAGAGGTCCAGTTGCTTGGGCACCTCATTAACCAGGATGGGATTTTGGTTGATCTAGCCAAAATCGAGGGCGTGATGCAGTGGGAGGTTTTGAAATCTCCCCCAGAGATCAGGAGTTTGTTGGTTTTGGCAGGGTACTATCGGAGATTTATTCAGGACTTCTCCAAGATTGCGGTACCCTCACTCGTCTGACATGGAAGGGGTGGATTTTCGATGGGGCCCTGAGCAGCAGTCGACATTTGAGACTCTTCGGAAGAGGTTATGTGAGGCCCCAGTATGGACCCTCCCGGAGGGATTCGAGGATTTTGTGGTATTCTGTGATGCATCCATCACCAGTTTCGGGGCGGTCCTCATTTAGAGAGGACGAGTGATTTCTTATGCTTCGCGGCAGCTGAAGCCGCATGAGACGCAATATCCCACGCATGACCTGGAGTTGGGGGAAATGGTGTTTGCCCTCAAGATCTGGAGACATTATCTATATGGGGTCCATTGTACTGCCTACATGACCAGAGTTTGAGATACCTGATGGATCAGCCGAACCTGAACATGAGGCAGCACAGGTGGCTAGACGTAGTCAAGGATTATGACTGCGAGATCTTTTACCATCCGGGTAAAGCGAATGTGGTAGCGGATGCTTTGAGCCGCAAGTCGATTGGATCTTCGGTTGGGGAGATGTGTATGAGGCGGGGCCTATTATATGTTTATTATGTATAGTATGTGGTATTTTGGGGAACTCACTAAGTTTTGTGCTTACAGTTTTCAGTTTATGTTTCAGCTACTTTTGGTTTCAAAGGGAAGAGCACGGAATGACTGCATTGCACACACCATATTGTTCCACGTTTTATATGACTCTGATGTACTTGGATATTATTTGACACACTCTGATTTTTAGTGTGGTTTAATGATATTGATTGGATTGATGGTTTATTTAATATAAAAATCGAAACTTTTGGACTTAATTTTTGGGACGTTACAATATATATATATATATATATATATATATATATATATATATATATATATATATATATATGAGACATTTCACTTGAGATTCTTAAAAAATAGAGATCTTGAGATTCAATCTTAACCATATATTTCTCATTTGTTGCTCTAACGCTCCAGAAAACTAGCAACAGTGAGATATGCCTAATCATTAATGATTATATGGCAGAAAAGTATAATCATATATGATTATACATTTTTATACACACACACACACACACACATATATATATATATATATATATATATATATATATATATATATATATATATATATATATATATATATAAAAAATCATAATCATAATTGATTATACATATATGTTTGTCCATAGATTAAATAATCATTTATGATTATGGTGGTTGGTGGCAGAGGTGGATGTGGTATAGGTGACGAAGGTGGCAGTGATGGGGTCGGTTGGTGGTAGTGGTGGTGGGGAAGATGACAGGGGAAAAAATGAATGGCATTGAATAATCATTTATTATTATAACTCTCTCGCCGTGTCGGTACGCCAGAGTGCTAGAGTGGCAAATAAGAAATATGTCGCTAAGGTTAAATCTCAAGATCTTTATTTTTTTCAAAATTTCAGCGGAACCTATATATATATATATATATATATATATATATATATATATATATATATATATATATATATATATATTGAACTCATAGTTTCTCCGATAACTTAAAAACTAAAAGTGGAACACTAGATCAAAATTAACTAATTAAGGGTATGATCATCATCTTACCAATCTTATTTAATGTTTAATTTTTTTAGCTATTGGAAATATTAATAATAAGGTCTAAAAACTAACATAATAAATCAAATTTTCGGATTTTTTTATGAAAATAATAATTTTTTATTTTTAAAAAAAAATTCAGATTTTTTATTTTTTTTAGAAAACATGAATTTAAAAAATATATTTTTTTTAAAAAAAACTGCAATTTTTTTTATAAAAAAAATCAGTGAATTTTATTAAAAACAGTGGAATATTAAAAAAAACAGTAATTTCTTAACAGAAAAAAAATCAACGTTTTAGGTGCATATATGCATGTTTTGTCAAGTGCATATCTATAACGTCCCAAAATTCAAGGCACATTTTTCATTTTTATTTCATTAAAACATAAGTCTTACAACCCATTACAAAAATTGATATCATACATTTATTTGAAAAGAGAGTTCTAGCGGAAGTTTTTAAATATTATGTATTGCTTTCGATGCAAGTATAGTCATGCATGAGCTTTTCCTCGATCCGAAGAAAAACGTGAAAATCAGTTATTCAACAACTGTAAGTCGAGGCTTAGTGAATTCCTTTAAAATACCATACACCACAACATATATACAATTCATACACATATTGGCCTTCAGCTTATAGGTGGTCCACACCTTGGCCTTCAGCATATAGTTGCTCCACCCTATATAGCCTTCAACATATAGCTCGTCCGCTTTCCTTCGGCTTTTACCATAAAGCTATTCCACCCAAGTTTACTGGCCTTCAGCACAAGGCTGGTCCACCCTCAAATTAACATATATAACAACATACATATATCAATAGTCCACATCAGAGGCAACTAACTATCCTAGTATAATATCCTAATTGCATACTACATGGCAACTATATCCTAACATACAAAAGGATACATACTGGAGTATACAATATAGTGAGAAGAACTCACCTTGACAGTTGATAAAAAGGTACTATCTTTGTATCCTTAACACATGAAATATATAGTGGGACTTAAGTATAGGAAGTACTGTGCTTTGATATGGTTAAACGCTGATCATTAACCGGGCAGTTATAAAAGCCATTTTAGGTATGGTGTGAACTATTGAAGAGGCTCATGTAGTAAAAATGGGATTCGTTCCTCTTATGTGTTGAGAGTCAGACATCTAACGCACGTTACCCTAAGTTGACTTACAAATGAAATTGATTGTGATCCAAGACTCACGTTCAACAGGATGTCTGTAACAAGGGATAATTGATAAACTTACCTTAATACATTAATTGATGCTTTGAGCTTTTGGGAATTGGATGTGGATGAATGACATTCTTCGTCATATATTATTAGAGGCAGTGAAATGTTGCTAGACGTTCACTACTGTCTATATGCAAGTGGGAGATTGAAAGATCGTGTATGCCCAAGTGTCATTATAGAATGATATTGCTAATAACGTATGATCCTATAGGGTCACATCACATAGCAAGTTATCATCTATTGATTATTTATTAGTATAATTTGATTATTAATAAATATATCAACACTTATTTAATGGAAATAATGTTTTGCTAATTGGGAATTTATTATTTATGTAAATAATATTTATTGGAGAAATAACAACTTATGAAATATATCAAAAAGTATGATTATTTATAAGTTATATTTATATCTTGATAAACTTGTAGTTGTTATTGGATCGAGTATGCAAACAGAAATCAGAGTAATTAATGAATTAAGAATACACGATGTAAATATGATCTGGTTGGCTCGATTATGCTCTTGAAGAATACAGAGAAAAATAGAGTACAAGTCGAAGACTCTCAAAGACTACTCTAACTCTAGTATCCATCCCATATTTATAGGGACTACAAAAGCATACAAAAAATACAAAAGGGACTAAGCGTTACAGTTTTGAAACTAACAATGCCCCTATGCAAAACATACAAACTAGTCTTCGATACTAAGTCATGACCCGGAATGCTTTGACACCTCACAACCAATTTCGACCGCTACAACCCCCACCCCCTTTGTGAGCAGTGTCGAACCTAAGTCATCAGCATCTGGACCGCTTGATGTATTACTCTCCTTATCTCAGCATACCAATTGATAGTCTTTCGAATTTTTGCTTTATCGCCATCGTTCTTTTTCTTGCAGCTATTCATTCGAACAAGCAAATTCGTGTATTGAGAACTCATATACTTTTCCACATCACAAACTTGGAAAATATACTTGGTGTTTCTTCCTTTCTTGTTTTTCCCAATAAAAACTATTCCCAGAGGCTTCAAACAGATTTCACCATCTTCATAGTTTTTCAAACTCCTTGTTCTTTTTAACATTGATATAGGCACATACACATGTTTTCCCACTGCTAAATCTAATTCGACATCAGTCATTGCAAGATTCTGATGGGTTTTGAGCATTCTAACACTCCTATGGTGTACATGCAACCCTATAAACGTTGGATCTATGTTTTCTCTATTATACATGCAAATATTTAATATTCCAAGGTTTTAATCCTAACTAGCTTAATATGAAGCAACTATACTACAAAAGCCTAGTTAGATGACATACCTTTTGATAGAGCTTGAAGTCTTGAACTTTAAGAGCTTAGCCCCAATAGTGTGGAAGCCTCAAGTGGAATCATAAATCACCAAAAACACCTTGGAAAACTTCAGAGAATAGTAAGCACTTCTAGAAATCAGCCCACTCTCGTTTTCTCACATACTAGTGCCATTTTATGTGCCAAAGACCTCTTTATATAGTATGGAGGATTAGGGTTACATTCATGTAAACCCTAATATCCATGACCTTTCATTTCCATAGGATCCATGGGTTGAAAACTCCATGGACTATCTGTTGGGTTTTGAGCATTCTAACACTCCTATGGTGTACATGCAACCCTACAAACATTGGATCTATGTTTTCTCTATTATACATGCAAATATTAACTATTCCAAGGTTTCATCCTAACTAGCATATTATGAAGCACCTATACTACAAAGTTCTAGTTAGATGACATACCTTTTGATGTAGCTTGATGTCTTCAAGCTTTAAGAGCTTAGCCCCAATAGTGTGGAAGCCTCAAATGGAATCACAAATCACCAAAACACCTTGGAAGAACTTGAGAGAATATGTATGCACACTAAAATCGGCCCACTCTTATTTTCACACACTTGTGCCAATTTTGTGAGCCAATGACCCCTTTATATATTATGGAGGATTAGGGTTACATCCATGTAAACCCTAATACCCATGACCTTTCATTTACATAGGATCCATGGGTTAAAAGCTCCATGGACCATCCATGAAAGCTTAGCCCAACCTAAATGAACTTGGCCCATTCCATATATATAAGAGTCCATATTTAATTAGTTCTTTTTGATCACTTAATTAATTCTAAATTAATTCTTGATCAATACTAATTAAATAATATGATTCCATATTAATATATTAGAACTTATAATATATTAATATAAATCATAAATATACTATTCTCAAAAGACTATCCATATAAATTGTGCCGGTGAAGTGCAACCCAAATGGACCATGCCGGGTTGGGTCAAGTCCATACCAAATATAGTTATGGACTTAGACATTAATCCAACACTATCCATGCAAGCTTAGCCCAACCTAAATGAAGTTGGCCCATGTTATATATATAAGAGTCCATATTTAATTAGTTCCTTTTGATCACTAAACTAATTCTAAATTAATTCTTGATCAATACTAATTAAATAATATGATTTAATATTAATATATTACAACTTATAATATATTAATAAACCATAGACATACTATTCTCAAAAGACTATCCATACAAATTGTTCCGGTGAAGTGCAACCCAAATGGACCATGCTACTCTCGGGTCGAGTACATACCAATAATAGTTATGGGCTTAGACATCTAATCCAACAGTCTCCCACTTGGATAAGTCTAAAACTATTATTGCGTATGACTCCAAGATCCCGACTAGCAATCGTAGCTCTTAAAGCCGCTGCCGAACTCTGACCTTGCCAAATGACGTGTCGATTAGATAAGGGATCATATATTCCTCCATTCTAGATATCATATGGACTGAGACATGGATTATAATCATTCTCTCTGTCCATTTGTTGTTTCCCGATTTCTGATTTATGACGACTGACTAATTGAACAAATCAAATCAGTCCAGGCTTGGCCAAGCACTTAGGTGTGTTATCACTAAATCATCAAGGGCCCACAAATATCGCTTTTATCCCTCCAAGGGTAAAAGGAATGGATAAACTTCAACCCAAATGTTCGCTTGTACTTACTCATCAAATTACACACAACGATATGTTTTATAACAACCAAGTTACTGGTTGCGTTTACATATGTCAATGTGCAACTGACGCGCAACTACAGCTCACACGTCTCCGTTTGAAGAATATAAGATATTATCGTCTCATGATCACTCGTGATAAAATCCATGAAGTGATACAAATGAGCGTGGGTTGAATCCAATACTCGAATCTCATTCCAGGAGCACTCATGAATGTTGTAGCAACTTTTTCTATGCCTAAACACTTTAGACATCTACAAGCCCACTTCATGACAGTCTTCGTTCATACCTACTTCCAAAGTATGATTGACTGTGGAGAGTTTGAATAACCTAGTTATTCGGGAAGTCAAAACATGTAAAGTGAAACACAAGAATAATCGAATCCAATATGGTCTCAGAACTTATGAATATAAATAAAAGACCTTTTATTTATCACCATATTGATTACACATTATTCATTGCATAATGTTTCAAATAATCAACTTAATACTTGAATTAAAACAATAGTTGTCCCATGCTCCAAGCATGCACACTATGTTTTCTAAACAATAGTCATGCCATACTCCAAGTATGTACACTATGTTTGTCTATGATCCTTACTTTGTGAAATAGACCAATTGAACATGATTCCAATGATGCTCATTTCACAATCCCAAATCCTTACCGCAAATGTAAGAATACAATATTCTTTGCCATTTACCGAAATCTGTTAGATTCTAAACTTATATGCATTGATCCTCTTGTAATGACTATGCACAAAAGTCACAAAGACTTGGCAACAAACATTACAAAGTATTCCAATGGAGATCAATTCCATGGAAACGAAGTCTCATATTTAAAGTACATTCCTTTGAACATCCTTCTTGCATTAAGTTTTCTAATCCTACACAGATCGAATAACTTCCACCTATGGAGACATTTCCATATTCCCATTTTGACTATCACTTCTGAACAAGAGTTGCCTCTTTTCAGAATATATCAATATGGCCCTTTCCAAAAATTTACACCATACTTCCAACTGTCCATGAGCAACCAATCTTTGGTAAAACCTCAGATTGTCCTCAACAATTGCTTAATCATTTTAGTCATATCCAATTTTAGACCTTTTCCCCTCTTAATGCCCTAGGCATTTGGAAAATTTAGAAAGGATAAATATTATAGCACGTGTAATCGATCCTATATTTGAAGCATATGGGACACGATTCATGATGTCTCACATAAAGACATGATCCTAGATGAGTCTTTTGCTACAATATTTTTTTTATTTGCCATGTTTTCATAATTTGACTAAGAAGAGGGATGTCAAAATCATAATCGAATTTGAAAACGCAATATATACAGAATTTCCTTATGTTGAACCATTCCAACATAAAATTCATATATATATCCTTGACTAAAGATGATTAAAATCTCAATCTAAGCTTTTAGAATTGAAACGAAGTATAATTTCCTCTCCCTTAATTATAGAAAACAACTTTTCCCAATTGAAACTTTTGTTTTCTATAATTAACATTGCTAACTTGCAACACTTATCATAATTATCATGCTCCCACTAACATGATAATTGTTAGCAGAACACTTATGTTTCCACTAGCTTTGACATGTATCCAGAAATCAGCTGGACTTCTAGAAATCAATACTTTATTGACTTTCTTACCAAAGTTTAAATTTCTGATACGAGATGCTTTGATAAGACTTTATCAAAATCATACACCTTTCCTTAGATAGCTCACACGTGTGTCTAAGCAATTTTTAGAACTATGAAAAGGGATGTCGTAATCATAGTCTCAATTGTTTAGACCTTTGCCATTTCTCACAAGTCCATGTTAGTGTGCCGGTTAACCACACATGCTCCACTAACGACTTTGAGAATGCAAATATCACAATTGCTATCTACTTAAAATCTACTTAGTGAAAGCGTTTCCTCACCATCATTTTCATGAATCGGAGAGAAACCTTATGACACTTAGATTTTATGGTGTTTGTGTTCCTATCCATGTGATTTTGTCAAAACCATAATCACAAGACAAGGTTAGTGACAAATCCAAACTCATATGGGCTGAACTTGTGCAATCTTAACTTCTTGCCACTTGGCAGCACAAGGCCTACCATTGCTTCCAGGTTGTTATGCAAACAATTGCGAACTTGTAGAACTCAGATGCATAGTCAACTTTAACTGGAATGGTCACAGAAATAAGAATATGTCAACACGATAGGTTACAAACCTCAAGTCGTGCACTAGTGATAAACTACAGGTTTTATTCTTGGTTAGTTCTTGAAACTCTTCCAATATCTTTAAAACTCCCACTGACCTCTTGACATATAAGATTCTCTTGTCAAGGATCATTCCTTGACAAAACAAATATTCAAGAGATAGTGCGGATTCTTTATCAAGACAAACACTTTCACACAATTGGCCTTAGTTGGTCTTTGTTTTATCCAAAACATCACAACTTACCAATTTCAAATGTACAAGAGTAGAAATCATTTTACTCTTACATTTGACAAGTGTTATAAACCTTCTTTAAGATGTGTCACTCAAGTTACAATCTTGGAGTATGACTCTAAGAATTGTTTTCGAACGAACTATGACTCATCTTCTTGATTTAACCACTTCAACAATTCATGACTCCTCTTCTTAGCCATTAGAATGCACTAAGATGTCCTTAGAGGACGAATTGTGATATGGTTTCATAATCATTAAGATGATCATAAAACATGATACTAAAGTACTCTCCCATCTTTTCAGATTCGAGTAACTTTTATCTTTCTGCCTAATTTGATTCTTCTCATTCGTTCTGCCATACATTGAAACTTTTCCAATGTTTCAGAATTATACTTAAACTTGTAAGTATAACCATATTTACTAAACTTTAGTAAATCATGACGAATAGTCTTATCGATCTTTTGTGGTGGACTTTGACCAGTGCACAAGAATGTGTATTCGATCCCTTAGTCCTTCACTTGACTCACATATACATGTGAACAACGAATTAGTCTTAATTTTCCAAAGATGAAAATTCTCATTCGTCATACAATACAACTTGCATGATTCCAAGTTTCGGTCCAATTGAAACTTGGGTGATGAGAATCTTTCCTTATTTGGTAAATTTAGACACTACAACAAATGAAAGAATCAAATTCATATTTCCATTATTGCTAGAAACATGCAAACATCAATTTTTCATAAATGCCATTGCAAGGAGATATAAAACAAGAATTTTATTTATTTATAAAATGTGGAAAAAACTTTTTCCTTACAATGCAACTTTAAATGAAAACTATGCTATTACATATTTCCTCGCAATCTATCATAACCCCTAAGTAGTAGCTCAAGAATCCGATCTTCGAACCATGCGATTGAAATCCATCTACGCGATCAGATTCAGCATACTCTTCTTTTAAGCTTCCTTCCATTTGCTTGATCCTGCAAAACATCAAAATGCAACCTAGTCACATCATGTATTAAGAATCAACAATTAGGAACTTAACAGAGTTAGATAGTGGACTTACCTGAAGCAGAGTCAAACTTTTTGATTCTTCCTTCTCTCAGATCTTCCAGGTAGTTAGGGCAGCTTCGCAACCAATGCCCCTTCTCTTGACAATAAAAACATATAGACTCTATGGGAATGGTACACGAGACTATCACATACTTAGCCTTTCCCTTTACCTTTTGGTCAACCGGGTTGACCAAGGTCGATCCCTTTCCATTGGGAAGAGAAAGCTTTTCTGGATTTCCAATGTTACCATTTTCAATGTCCATGGAAGTTTGGGAAGTCAATCTTCCAAAAAAAATTTCTTTACAGGTGCTCCAAATCATTGCTGATTCAGCAGCATCAAGAAAATAGGTAAGATCATTAAGGGTCATGTCATGGTCTGTCATATAGTAGTCCTAAAGTAACTCACTATGTGACTTAGAAAGTGATTGAAGAACCTAGTCAATAACCAACTTCCTCAAGACTATGACACCCAACTCTCCCGGCTTGTCAACATGTGACTTCATCTCCAAGATGTCAGCCCACATAGACTTTGCTTGCCAATAGGGCTTGAGTGACCTTGAACTATTCAAGAACTTGTGGGTTAGGGAGAATAATTGGAGGAAGAGGAGGAATAGAAGTATGATTTCCATGTGCCATCATCTTCATTAGGAAAACTTGTTTCAAGAGATTTGGGAAGATCATAGTTGTCTGAACCAGACATCTAACATGGGAGATATTCAAGTTAGTTGATTTAAGTCCTTAATATAACACCCAATATGAAATATTAAGGCTAGGACCCAACACAATATTTTATAACTTGGAAGAGGGATGTCATAATCCAAGCTATAATATATTTGAAGGTAGGCGAATGACGATTCACCAATTTCCACCATGAAAAACGAAATAAATTATTAGGTTTTAATTGGATTTGAAACTCCTAGATCTTTTGAGATTCATTGAACTTTTCAATGGCATGTTTAAATCTCGATTGTGCCCTCTCAAGTTTATGACTGGGATGTCGAGGATCATAAACAAGGTGTGAATAACCATGCAAATTAACTTGGTGCCCTTAATCGTTATCACCTAATCGATGTGCTGGTTACCCACACGCGCTCCACCGATCTATGATAAACATTAAGTCACCCTTTGCCACTCTTACTAGTCCATGTTAGTGTGTCAGTTACCCACACACGCTCCACCAACGGCTTGGTAAGGTACAAAGTGTAATTTCATGGGTTAGCACCAAATTCACATTTTCCTAAAGTAACTAAGATTGGGAATTTATAAAAGGTTTAGTTACTTTATATTTATCATTATACTTATAATGAGAATTATAGTCATTGTCCTACGCGTTCGGCTAACGAACCTCCACCAGTCAAGGAAGTGGTAGATGAGAGTGGACACCCATTAAGCTGCCATTTTATAGGCAACAACCTTATACCCCCCTTATAGACCGACTTCGTGAATGAGGCCTACTAACGGTAAGACTGACTTGCTCTTATACATATATATATATATATATATATATATATATATTATTAACTTATAATACTATAAAGTATAAGGGTTGAATTTTAACTTTTAAAACTCTAGGGTTTGGAATTAAAGTGTGTATGAGACTTTACAAATTCCAAAACTTGAGGGCAAGTTTTGAACAATTCAAAAAAACTTTTGGATTTTCATAACTTATGAGTTTAATTAAGGTTTTAAAAAAAACTTTAATGAAGAGACTCTTGAACATCCATAACTTGAGGACGAGTTATGGAGTCCATAAAACTATTTATGAGAAAGACTCTTCAATTATGTAACCTATGAATCTTTAATGGATCTTTAAAAGAAATGACTTTTGGTAATCCATAACTTGAGGACAAATTATGGACTCCATTAAAAATATTTAGATCAAGAATTAACTAACAACCAATTTGCAAATAATTCCTATGATCTACCAAAACTCATAAGTGTATGAACAATCATATCAACAATTTCAAGAATCATATAAACACATATAAAACTTGAAATTTTGATAATAACCTTGAAATTGGTTTACCATAATCATTACCACATCAAAAACAGGTTTTATAAGTCCAAAACAGTTTAAGGTAATGATTCTAGACCAATTCCAGCCTTAAAACACGAAAATCTGCAACCTGGAAGACCAACTCGTCGAGTTCTATAAGGAACTCGTCGAGTTCATGCTTTAACACATGAACTCGTCGAATTTTTGGCCAGAACTCGTCGAGTTTTCAGTCTGGGCAGATTCTTGGTTTTGAAAAATAAGTTGCATCAAGTATAAATGAAAACATCCCTAGGCTCTGATACCACTGATGGGTTTTGAGCATTCTAACACTGCTATGGTGTACATGCAACCCTATAAACTTTGGATCTATGTTTTCTCTATTATACATGCAAATATTTAATATTCCAAGGTTTTAATCCTAACTAGCATAATATGAAGCAACTATACTACAAAAGCCTAGTTAGATGACATACCTTTTGATGGAGCTTGAAGTCTTGAACTGTAAGAGCTTAGCCCCAATAGTGTGGAAGCCTCAAGTGGAATCACAAATCACCAAAAACACCTTGGAAAACTTGAGAGAATAGTAAGCACTTCTAGAAATCGGCCCACTCTCGTTTTCTCACACACTAGTGCCATTTCATATGCCAAAGACCTCTTTATATAGTATGGAGGATTAGGGTTACATTCATGTAAACCCTAATACCCATGACCTTTCATTTCCATAGGATCCATGGGTTGAAAACTCCATGGACTATCCATGCAAGCTTAGCCCAACCTAAATGAACTTGGCCCATGCTATATATATAAGAGTCCATATTTAATTAGTTCCTTTTGATCACTAAATTAATTCTAAATTAATTCTTGATCAATACTAATTAAATAATATGATTTCATATTAATATATTACAACTTATAATATATTAATAAACCATAGACATACTATTCTCAAAAGACTATCCATACAAATTGTTCCGGTGAAGTGCAACCCAAATGGACCATGCTACTCTCGGGTCGAGTACATACCAATAATAGTTATGGGCTTAGACATCTAATCCAATAGATTCATCAATGGGAAGTCTGCAACTAAGAAATTGAATGCAACATTATTTGCTCGAACTGCATGGAAACGAAAATTTCGCAACACTCCTTCGAATAAGAGATCCTTGGAAATATTTAGAACTCTTACTATATTCACCAGAGATCAAACTTCCTCTTATTTCTTTGCAAGGACTGCATGGAATCGAAGCTTCAACCTCATGAATTCTTCTTTATCTTGAAATTTGTGAACAATCTGTTATTGACTAGACTTGAACATCATCTTGTTAACAGGGAAGTCTAATTGATTGAAGTCAGAGTTTTCAGTAAAATAACTCTTCTAGAGAATCTTCTGGAAATCATGCATTTCTCCATATAACACCGTAGCTTCAATTGTTTCATAGAAGTATTGTTTCGTAAGATCACCCTTTTCCAAGCCAGGAGGGTCACCTTGTCTTTGAAGAAGAATGCTTTGAATTTGTCTTTGCCTTTCCATTTCTTTTTCTAAGGCAGCCTTCTTCTCTTCAGCAGTTTGTTCAACACTAATACCCTTTACCTTTCCTTTATCTTCTTCAGTTGATTGAGGTGGCTTCAATGAACTTGATTCCCCAATGACAACTCCTTTCATTACAGGCCTCGTTGTAACTGTAGTGGAAACAGTTGAAAATGAAGTCTTTGGCAACGAAGTAGGAATTTGAGTAGACATTACTATTCCAATGACCTTCGCATCACTTCCATCTTTTAAAGAACCATTTCCCCCATACTAGCTTTCGACCCCATGCCAACACTCACACCTCTTTCTCCTCCTTGCACCCCTGGGCGAACAGGAGGAGAATCAGTTGGCATAAGATTAATCAACTTCGTAACTGGAGCTAATTCGGCTTGAAGAGTAGACTCCAACAAACGAAACTTCTGAGTTAAGAAATCTGGAGTAAGCAATGAAGATGAAGAGGATCCAAGATTCAAAACATACTCCTTGAGATTATTCAAGAGTTCTTTCGACTATGCAACTTCCTGAGCATTAGAATCAGCCTTCGAATCAAATTTTGTAAGTAAAGAATTATACCACTTAACCACATTTGTGACAGCATCAGCAATGATATCCACTTTGGTGTGAAGAGATGAATAATTTTGATCAAGAGCTGCAACTTCCCTTGCCATGTCAGAACGAAGTTCCTCAATCTTCAGGTTCACATCCTCACAAACCTTTTTGACATCTTGAACAAAAAAATGTGCCTTTCTTTTGCAACTGCTTTCAACTCCTTAATTTCATGATTGACAGAAGAAGACCGAGCCTTCACTCGCAACTAACTGTTTCTGTCCATTTGATCCATCGTATTGTTCAAACGAAGCTCTTGTGCCTTAAGCATCGCATCTACTTCGATCCCAGAGACACGATTTCTACTCCCAGCATCAGCTTGAAGTTGTAACAACAAATTGAGTTTCCTGCTAAGAATTTTAAATTTCTTACCAGACATAAGCATATCTGGTATATTCTCTTCTTCTGGATCAAACTGAATGTCAGCAAAAGAGACCATTTCATCATCACCTTCAGTGGTATCTGAAGCGTTTTGAGCATTCTAACACTCCTATGGTGTACATGCAACCCTATAAACCTTGGATCTATGTTTTCTCTATTATACATGCAAATATTCAATATTCCAAGGTTTCATCCTAACTAGCATAACAAGAAGTATATACAATAAAAGAATTTAGTAGAATGTCATACCTTTTGATGGAGCTTGAAGTCTTGAACCTTTAAGAGCCTAGTGCCCCAAGTGTTGCACCTCAAATGGTTCACACAACACCAAGAACCCTTGGAATAACTTGAGAATAAATATACTTGCACCAAACTCAGTTTTGCCCTCATGTGTACACACACTAGCACCATTTCATGAACTAGGGACCTCTTTATATAGTGCGGAGGATTAGGGTTACATTCATGTAAACCCTAATACCCATGACCTTTCATATCCATAGGATCCATGGGTTAGACACTCCATGGACTATCCATGAACGCTTAGCCCAACCTAAATGAACTTGGCCCATTCTATATATATAAGAGTCCATATTTAATTAGTTCCTTTTTGATCACTAAATTAATTCTAAATTAATTCTTGATCAATACTAATTAAATAATGTGATTCTATATTAATATATTAGAAATTATAATATATTAATATAAATCATAAGTATCCTTTTTTCTCATTTTGTCTATCCAATTGTTCCGATGCCATGCAACCCAAATGGACCATGCCAAATCGGGTCAAGTACATACCAGTTACAGTTATGGACTTAGACACTAATCCAATAGTCTCCCACTTGGATAAGTCTAAAACTATTATTGCGTATGACTCCAAAACCCAACTAGCAATCGTAGCTCTTAAAGCCGTTGTCGAACTCTGACCTAGTCAATGACTTGTCCATTAGATAAGGGATCATATATTCCTCCATTCTAGATATCATAAGGACTGAGACATGGATTATAATCATTCTATCTGTCCATTTGTTGTTTCCCGATTTCCGATTTATGACAACAGACTAATTGAACAAATCAAATCAGTCCAGGCTTGGCCAAGCACTTAGGGGTGTCATCAATAAATCATCGAGGGGCCCATAGATATCGCTTTTATCCCTCCCAGGGTAAAGGGAATGGATAAACTTCGACTCATATGCTTGTTATACTACTTGTTGAATCATACACAAAGGCACGTTTTATAACATCAAGTTACCAATGCGTTTTCGTACAATCAATGTATAACCAACTCATAGTCAACAACACATATCTCTAGGTTTGAAGAATATAAGATATTATCGTCTCATGATCAATCGTGATAAAATCCATGAAGTGAGTCAAATGAGTGTGGGTTTAATCCAATACTCGAATCTCATTCCAGGAGCACTCATGAATGTTGTAGCAACTCTTGTTATGTCCAACACCTTAGACATTTACAAACCCAATTCATGACAGTCTTGCCTTAATACCTACTTCCAACGTATTATTAACTGTGGATGGTTTGAATAACTTAGTCATTCGGGAAGAAAGACCTAGTTATTCTGGAAGTCAAAACATGCAAAGCGAAACACAAGAATAATCGAATCCAATATGGTCTCAGAACTTATGAATAAAATAGAACACCTTTTATTTATCACCATATTGATTACACATTATTCATTGCATAATGTTTCAAATAATCAACTTAATACTTGAATTAAAACAATAGTCATGCCATGCTCCAAGCATGCACACTATGTTTGTCGAAACAATAGTTATGCCATACACCAAGTATGCACACTATGTTTTTCTATGATCCTTACATTTGTGGAATAGATCAATTGAACATAATTTCAATGATTCTCATTTCACAATCCCAAATCCTTATCGTAAATGTACGAATTCCAAATTCTTGCCATTCACCGAGATCTGTTAGATTCTAAACTCAAATGCATTGATCCTTTTGTAATGACTATGCACAAAGTCACAAAGACTTGGCAATAGACATAACAAAGTACTCCAATGGAGATCAATTCCATGGAACCGAAGTCTCAAATTCAAAGTACATTCCTTTGAACATCCTTCTTGCATTATGTTTCTAACTCTCTCATAGATTCTTAATATCCAACTCCCAATGTGGAAAACATTTCCACATTCCCATTTTGACTATCACTTCCGAACAAGAGTCGCGTCTTTTCAGAATATGTCAATATGGTCCTTTCCAAAAATTTACACCATACTTCCAACTTTCCATGAGCAACCAATCTTTGGTAAACCCTCATATTGTCCTCAACAATTGCTTAATCATTTTAGTCATATCCAATTATAGACCTTTTCCCTCTTAATGCCCTAGGCATTTGGAAAATTTAGAAAGGGTAAATATTATAGCACATGTAATCGATCCTATATCCGAAGCATATGGGACACGATTCATGATGTCTCACATAAAGACATGATCCCAGACCAGTCTTTTGCTACAATATTTTTAATTTGCCATGTTTTCATAATTCGACTATGAAGAGGGATGTCGTAATCATAATCAAATTTGAGAACGCAATATATATATATATATATATATATATATATATATATATATATATATAGAATTTCCTTATGTTGAACCATTCCAACATAAAATTCATATATATATATATATATATATATATCCTTGACTAAAGATGATTAAAATCTCAATCTAAGCTTTTAGAATTGAAATGAAGTATAATTTCCTCTCCCTTAATTATAGCAAAACAACTTTTCCCAATTGAAACTTTTGTTTTCTATAATTAACATTGCTAACTTGCAATACCTATCATAATTATCATGCTCCCACTAACATGATAACTGTTAGCATAACACTTATGCTCCCACTAGCTTTGACATGTACTCAGAAATCAGCTGGACTTCTAGAAATCAATACTTTATTGACTTTCTTACCAAAGTTCATATTTCTGATACGAGATGCTTTGACAAAACTTTATCAAAATCATACACCTTTCCGTAGATAGCTTACATGTGTGTCTAAACAATTTTTAGAATTATGAAAAGGGATGCCGTAATCATAGTCTCAATTGTTTAGACCTTTGCCATTTCTCACAAGTCCATGTTAGTGTGCCGGTTAACCACACACACTCCACTAACGACTTTGAGAATGCAAATATCACAATTGCTATCTACTTAAAATCTAATTAGTGAAAGCGTTTCCTAACCATCATTTTCATGAATCGAAGAGAAACCTTATGACACTTAGATTTTATGGTGTATGTGTTCCTATCCATGTGAATTTGTCGTAACCATAATCACAAGACAAGGTTAGTGACAAATTCAAGCACATATGGACTGAACCTGATCAATCTCAAATTCTTGCCACCTGGCAGTACAAGGGCCTACCATGTCGTCCAAGTTGTCATGCAAACAATTGAGAACTCCTAGAACTCACATGCATAGTCAACTTTTAACTGGAATGGGCACAGAAACAAGAATATGTCAACACGATAGGTTACAAACCTCAAGTCGTGTGCTAGTGATAACCAACATGTTTTTTTTTATTCTTGATTAGTTCTTGAAACTCTTCCAATATCTTTAAAACTCCCACTGACCTCTTGACATATAAGATTCTCTTGTCAAGGATCATTCCTTGACAAAACAAATATTCAAGAGATAGTGCGGATTCTTTATCAAGACAAACACTTTCACACAATTGGCCTTAGTTGGTCTTTGTTTTATCCAAAACATCACAACTTACCAATTTCAAATGTACAAGAGTAGAAATCATTTTACTCTTACATTTGACAAGTGTTATAAACCTTCTTTAAGATGTGTCACTCAAGTTACAATCTTGGAGTATGACTCTAAGAATTGTTTTCGAACGAACTATGACTCATCTTCTTGATTTAACCACTTCAACAATTCATGACTCCTCTTCTTAGCCATTAGAATGCACTAAGATGTCCTTAGAGGACGAATTGTGATATGGTTTCATAATCATTAAGATGATCATAAAACATGATACTGAAGTACTGTCCCATCTTTTCTGATTGGAGAAACTTTTATCTTTCTGCCTAATTTGATTCTTCTCATTCGTTCTGCCATACATTGAAACTTTTCCAATGTTTCAGAATTACACTTAAACTTGTGAGTATAACCATATTCACTAAACTTTAGTAAATCATGACAAATAGTCTTATTGTTCTCTGTGGTGTACCTGACCAGCGCACACTCAAGTGTACCCGATCCCCTAATCCTTCTCTTGACTCACATGTACATGTGATCAAGGAATTAGTCATAATTTCCCAAAGATGAAAATTCTCATTCCTCATACAACATAAGTTGCATGATTCCAAGTTTCTATCCAACTGAGACTTGGGTGATGAGAATCTTTCTTTATTTGGTAAATTATGACACTACCACAAACGAAAGAATCAAATCCATTTTCCCATATTGCTATCAATGGAAGCAACAATTTTTCACAAATGCCATTGTAAGAAAATATAATAAAATAAAACAAAATTTTATTTATTTATAAAATGCAAAAAAAACTTCTTCCTTACAATGCAACTTTAAAGAAAACTATGCTATTACATATTTCCTAGCAGTCTATCATAACTCCTAAGCAGCAGCTCAAAAATCCGGTCTTCAAACCATGCGATTCAAATCCATCTTCGCGATCAGATTCAACATACTCTTCCTTTAAGTTTCCTTCCCTTTGCTTGATCCTGCCATACATCAAAATGTAATCTAGTCACATCATGTATTAAGAATCAACAATTATAAACTTAACAGAGTTAGATAGTGGACTTACCTGAAGCAGAGTCAAACTTTTTGATTCTTCCTTCTCTCAGATCCTTCAGGTAGTTAGGGCAGCTTCGCTTCCAATGTCCCTTTTCTTGACAGTAAAGACATACAGACTCTTTGGGAATGGTACATGGGACTGTCACAGACTTAGTCTTTCTCTTTACCATTTGGTCAACCGGGTTGACCATGGCTAATCTCTTTCCATTGGGAAGAGAAAACTTTTCCGAACTTCCAACGTTGCCTTGAGAGGCAGACCTTCCAATCAAATTTGCTTGACCATTGTGCCAAATCATTGTTGATTCAACAGCAACAAGCAAATAAGAAAGGTCTATTAGGGTCATGTCGTGAGCTGTCACATAGTAGTCTTTAATGAACTCGCTATATAACTCAGGAAGTGACCAAAGAACTCAGTCAATAGCCAACTTCCTTGGGACATCGACACCCAACACTTTCAGCTTTTCGATATGTGACTTGATCTCTAAGACGTGAGAACACACAGGCCTTCCATCTTCATGTTTCATTGCAAGTAGGGCTTGAGTGATCTTGAACTTTTCAAGTGTTCGAGCTTGTGGGTCAGGGAGAATAATTGGAGGAGGTGGAGGAAGAGAAGTATGATTTCCATGATCCAATTGCAAGACATCATCTTCATTAGGAAATCTTGTTCCAAGAGATTTGGGAAGATCATAATTGTCTGAACCAGACATCTACAATGGGAGAAATTCAAGTTAGTTGATTTAAGTCCTTAATATAACACCCAATATGAAATATTAAGGCTAGGACCCAACACAATATTTTATAACTTGGAAGAGGGATGCCGTAATCCAAGCTACAAAATATTTGAAGGTAGGTGAATGACGATTCACCAATTTCCACCATGAGATTCATCCAAGCTACAAAATAATTGGCTTTGAAACTCCTAGATCTTTTGAGATTCATTGAACTTTTCAATGGCATGTTTAAATCTCGATTGTGCCCTCTCAAGTTTGTGACTGGGATGCCGAGGATCACAAACAAGGTGTGAATAACCATGCAAATATACTTGGTACTCTTAATTTTTATCACCTAATCGATGTTCCGGTTAACCACACACGCTCCACCGATCTATGATAAACCTTAAGCCACCCTTTTCCAACCTTGTTAATTCCAAGTTGGTGTGCCGATTAACCACACACGCTCCACTAACGACTTAAGCAAGGTGCAAAGTGTAATTTCATGGGTTAGCACCAAATTCACATTTTCCTAAGTAACTAAGATTGGGAATTTACAAGTGTTTAGTTACTTAGTATTTATCATTATACTTTTAATGAAGGGAGAGAGTGGACACCCATTAAACTGCCATTTTATAGGCAGTAACCTTATACCCCCCTTATAGACCGGCTTCGTGAATGAGGCCTACTAACGGTAAGACTGACTTTGTTCTTATACATATATATATAACTATTAACTATTAATATTATAATAGTATAAGGGTTGAAGTTTAACTTTTAAAATTCTAAGGGTTTGACTTGGAATTAAAGTATTCATGAGGGGGAACTTTACAAATTCCAAAACTTGAGGGCAAGTTATGAACTATTCAAAAACTCCTCAATTCCATAACTTATGAGTTTAAAGTAGTTTTAATGAAAAACGCTTCAAGTTCCATAACTTGAGGACAAGTTATGGCAGAATTTAAAGCATTTAAAAAGAATGAGACTCTTCATTTTATAACTTATGGAAATCTTATGAGTTTTAAAAATCATAAATGTGACTTTTCATATAACTTGAGAAAAAGTTACAAAAACACATATTATGAACAACTTTTAGATCAATTTGGATTGAAAACACATTATCACATAACTTTTCTATTAATCTAAATCAACTCATAAGAACAAGATAATTCAAATCAAACAATTTTCATGAAATTAGCCTAACCATTAAACTAATACAAAACATGAATCTATTGACAATTATCTTTGAAATTGGATTAGAATGAACATTACCACATCAAAAACAGGTTTACAAATTCAAAAACAGCTTAGGGTAATGTTCCTAGTCCAATTCCAGCCAAAAACCTCGAATGTATGATGTTAGGGGGTCCAACTCGTCGAGTGCTTGAACCAACTCGACGAATTGGATGAATTTGCACATGGACTCGTCGAGTCCCTCAATGGACTGGTCGAGTCCCCTGTCCAGATAGCAAAAAAAATCGATTTTTCCAGTTTTTTCCAGCAAATTGCATCAAGTATAATTGAAAACAAGCCTAGGCTCTGATACCACTGAAGGGTTTTGAGCATTCTAACACTCCTATGATGTACATGCAACCCTATAAACCTTGGATCTATGTTTTCTCTATTATACATGCAAATATTCAATATTCCAAGGTTTCATCCTAACTAGCATAACAAGAAGTATATACAATACAAGAATCTAGTAGAATGTCATACCTTTTGATGGAGCTTGAAGTCTTGAACCTTTAAGAGCCGAGTGCCCCAAGTGTTGCACCTCAAATGGTTCACACAACACCCAGAACCCTTGGAATAACTTGAGAATAAAGATACTTGCACCAAACTCGGTTTTGCCCTCTTGTGTACACACACTAGTGCCATTTCATGAACTAGGGAACTCTTTATATAGTTTGGAGGATTAGGGTTACATTCATGTAAACCCTAATACCCATGACCTTTCATTTCCATAGGATCCATGAGTTAAACACTCCATGGACTATTCATGAAAGCTTAGACCAACCTAAATGAACTTGGCCCATTCTATATATATAAGAGTCCATATTTAATTAGTTCATTTTTTATCACTAAATTAATTCTTGATCAATACGATAATATGATTCCATATTAATATATTATAACTTATAATATATTTATATAAATCATAAGTATCATTTTTTCTCATTTTGTCTATCCAGTTGTTCCGATGCCATGCAACCCAAATGGACCATGTCAAATCGGGTCAAGTCCATACCAATTATAGTTATGGACTTAGACACTAATCCAACAGTATCATCATGGACACATTTAGGGCCTTCAGTTGATTGATAAGGAAATAACGAAGTAATTGGTTGTTCCAAGATGTTTTGATAAGTTGGTGATGTAGTGGATTGAGGTAATGTTGAAAAAATGGGAGTATGAAATGGTGGTAAATAAATAGTGATATCAATCGTAGATGTGTCGAAAGTGGATGAAATAAGAATAGTAGAAGTACCTTGGGCTTCGTTATTCAACACCCCATCACCCTTGTTGACATTTGCGTCCATATCAGATATGTTCGTAGGGATTCCTGAATTTCAAACCTCCTCAGAAACAGATTCGGCAGTCGAAACTTCAGGTGGTATGATTGTAGTCTGCTGAAGGGCGGATACTTGCGAAGGATCTCCTTGATTGGTGGTTGTGTCCACATGATATGTTTCCACATTCCCACCAGTACATACAGTCTCCTCGAAATTCGACTTGAGTGGAAAGCCCCTCGACGGTGATGGAAAGCCCATATCATCTTGACGAATTGGAGACTAAGAGTTGCAACTATTTTTGGAGGTAGTCTCAACAACCACTTCGTCCAACGGATCTTGAACACACTTTTTCTTCTTTTGAATACTCTTGATCATATCTCTTGCCCTTCGCTTTCTAGATACTGGAGAAACTGGAGCGGGAATCTCACGAATCTTGACTCCTTTGCGAGAAAATTGAGGTTTTCGAATTCGTTTTGTACCAGAAATCCCTGTTAGTGAGGACAAGGAATTTTCAATAGTAGCTTCTTCGATAATAGGCTTCTCAGGAGAGTGTCGAGGCCTATGAGCCATTTTCTTTAGACGCTTGAGAACCCCAGACTTCGAAGGCACAACTCCTTCTCTGATTTTTGAACAACCTTTTCTTGAACAGGTTTCTTTGTTTCCTTCTCAGTAATAATCTTTTTAAGAGAAGGATCAGGATTCGATGGACTAGTCTTGGTAACCTTCTTCGAAGATTTTCCCTTTTTCACATTAACCCCCTTTGCCAATAACACCCCAGTTTCAATTGACGGATTGATAGTTTGAAGATAAGCAAGAAGAATAGGGTTAGCCGGATCGAATTTGCCAAGCATTGCATCAGGAATCCTCATAATATTGGGAAACATTTCAAGATCATCCTCGACAACCTTAGGATGTTGGTAAATGCCAAATTCAGCCTTAGGATCATCAACACGAACCATGATCCCTTCTTTTTCGTAAACAGTCTTTAGTATCAGACTCTAATAGCGAGCACAAGAAACTCAATCAACAACAATAGTATTAGAAATACTATTCACAAACTCCTGACATAACTGAGTTACATAATCAACCTTTAAATCATAGTATAAGCCTGCTACCATAGCATAAATCTCGAGTTTCGCCTTATTCAATCCAACAGTTCGACCAGAGAGGCATTAAAGAAATATCCCAAAAAGAATGTTCCATATACAAGGAAGAGATGATTTCTTAAAGTCACTTATATTGGTAAGCAGTGGTTGATGACCCATTTCATTGAACATATGAACCACCTGTTCATTTATAACCTCATAAAAAGGTTCTTCGTTGGGTATGTTCATTATCTGAGCAAATTGCTTCTTTGTTAACTTGTACTTCTTCTCACTTGTCAACTGAAAAGTAATCACTTTGGTCGTCTTGTTGAATACATCAGTGGAACCAGCGAGCGATAGCCATGTCATTGGAATAGAAAAAGAGGCAGACATTGCAGTAGATAAAACAGAGTGATTCAAAGCGACAATAAGCATCTGCAGTTCTTCAGGATACTATTGAACATCAGGTTGAACTTGGTAATTAGTCCCCTAAATCTTCAGTAATGGCTGAGAGGTGTTATCATCGGTGTTTTGAGATGGATCAATGTTCACATTTGTGGCCGCCATTGTTAGGGTTTGAAAGTTTTGGAGAAAACAAAGCGTATATGGAAAGAGAATTGGGATAATCTGGATTTTGAACGCATAAAGTTGGAATGAGATTATCCAAAACCCTTTTATACGTAAACCCCACGTTTGAATATGAAGCGGTTAACCATTATAATCGTGCCGCATGTTTCCTTGTAAATCGAACCTATAGTCGTAATAGTAGCCACGTCTGAAAAGTAATGAACACTTTTCCTTGAAAATCGTGAAGCAAGCAAACCGTCACATCAATCAGTCTTTTCGCGTTCTCCAAGTGGATAAGAACTGTCATAAAACCTTTGGCATGGAGGTTGGGCTCTTTCGCTTTTGGGTTATGAAGCGAAGTCATACCAGACCTTTCGAAATCATCAGCCTGAGTTGGTATTACCCAGAACTTCAAGGATTTCGGTGTGTGCTTAAGTGTGCCAAAAATTGGGATGAGATCAAGATTTAAAAAAAAAATAGATTTGTGATGTCAATTAAAAATCGACATAAATGCAGTAAGATCACAGGCAAAGATCACTTTGTTCTACATCAAGAAAGATGTCAAGCAGCTTGTGTGGTTTCCCGTGAATTACAATCGAATACTCATAGAGGAGTATCGAAGGGCTTCTTTTATAAGGCTTCGCGGGTAGACTGGATTTCGTTACATATCACAACTCAAAATAAGTGTGAGGAATTGTAAACAAAATTACTTGTTTAACCACCGTAGTCAGTGACAAGTATGCGTTGGAAAATATATCTAGTAAAGAAGGATCAAACTGATATTCAGACTGAAATCATATCCAAAAAAAAAAAGTAATAGACCTCGTTGGGCAAAAATGTCATGGGTGTCGAACATTTTATCAAGATCACTCAAAACAAAAGAATATGATTTTGAATATCGAAAAGATGTACTGAAACAGGTGTTTCATTTAACATCTTGAACATAAAGTTCACCGTCAATTCCTTAAAGAGTTCGAAAGTGTGGGTTTCACCATCATCACGGTCTCATGAATCCGGATCATTAACACAGACTAAGTACATGCCTAAATCTTGGTTGGTTCGAACCAGAGATCTCTTGGGCATATGTCATTGTGTGTGATCGTGAAAGAATTTTGTGATGAAAAAGATTGGTATAAGAAACAAAATGTACCTATGTTATTTGTGGACCAAGCAGGAAACTCTTAACTCAATATGAGAAGAGTAAGGTAGCTCATTGACTAATGCGAATATAGCCTAATTGGAAAGGAGTTCTCATGATAAGAAGTCCATTAAGGCTTCGAAACACATTGAATCGTGAAGGCTTGGGACAACATGCTGCAACATGCTTCTAGGGACACTTAACTAGTGCAAAGGATCGAAATTATACATTTCCCTAAAGCGACAAAGCATGTACCACCAGAGGTCTTCGCTAATAAGCTGCACAAACATATGAACTAACACAAAAAGAATGTAAAATATTTTTGGCTTTTTGTTTTGAAAAGAAAAGAACAAAAATAAGAAAATCTTTTTGATATTTTTGATTTTGAATTGAAATAACAAAAGTCAGAAAATCTTTTTGATGTTTTTGTTTTTGAAATGAAAAATGTAGTAGGCAAGCGAAGTGTAAAGTACCGACAAAAAGATATAATTCATCGACAGATTTGGTGTGTCTTGACTAACGAAGAGTGTTCTGAATCATTCAGAGGAATGTCGAAAATGAAGCATGTCGAACACTAAACAGTGAACAGTGACTTCTGAATAAGTCAGCAAGAAGTCGACACAGCTTGATTTTAAGACGAAGAAATGCTTGGAACAGCACTTGCGTCGATCATGCCTAAACCCGACAAGATCCTTAGAAAAGTTTTCTCATCCAAAGGTTTGTTGAATATATCAGCAAGTTGATCTGTGGTCTTTTCAAAATGAACTTCAATGTTGCCATCTTCAACATGATCTTTGATAATGTGATAGCAAAGTGCAATGTGTTTAGTCTTCGAATGTTGCACACGGTTATGGCTGATGCGAATAGCACTTTGTGAGTCACAATTTAATGGAATTTTCTTCATGCTGATTGCATAATCATGCAGTTGACTTTGAATCCATATGATTTGAGAAGTGCAAGCTGCAGCAGCAACGTATTCTACTTCTGCTGTGGAAATCGAACCACATGTTTGTTTCTTTGATTACCACCTAACAAGCTTCCCATCCAAAAGTTGATATCCACCACTTGTGCTTTTGCGATCTAGTTCACATCCACCAAGATCTGCAACCGAAAATGCTTGTATGAAAAACCCTGTTTTCGAAGGATACCACAAGCTTAACAAAACTGTACCTTTGAGATAACGAAAGATGTTATTGACAGTAATAAGATGGGGTTCTCTGGGATTCGACTGATACCTAGCACAATTGCACACAAAAAACATAATGTCAGGTCGACTAGCGGTTAGGTATAGTAACGAACCAATAATGCTCCTGTATAATGTGAGATCAACAGCCGGCTTATCCAACGAAGGACCAAGTCGTGTGCGAACTGCTATTGGTACTCTCAGCTTTGAGCTATTCGCCATTCCAAACTTCTCAAGCAGATTTCGTGAATACTTCTCCTGATTGATAAAAATTCCTTTTCTGCTTTGACGAATATTCAATCCCAGAAAATTATTGATCTTCCCCATCATACTCATCTCAAACTGAATCTCCATCATATGTTCAAACTCATTCAACAAATTAGGATCAGTAGAGCCAAAAATAATATCATCAACATAAATTTGAACAAGTATGAGATGATTCCTAACTTTCTTTCGAAAGAGAGTAGGATCAATAGATCCTTGTTTAAATTTTGATGATTTTAAGAAATTAGTAAGAGTGGCATACATGGCTCATGGTGCTTGTTTAAGTCCATGAACAGCCTTATCTAAAACATAACAATGATCAGGGTTTTGAGAATTTACAAAACCTGGTGGTTGCTCAACATATACCATTTCTTCCAGCACTCCATTGAGAAAAAGCACACTTCACATCCATTTGATATACATCGAATTCCTTGCGTGCAACATAAGCTAAATATATTCGAACAACCTCTAGTCTTGCGATAGGGGCAAAGGTTTCTTCGTAATCAATACCTTCTTGTTGCAAATATCCTTTTACAACAATCCTAGCCTTATTTCTCACTATGTTCCCTTCTTTATCAGTTTTATTTTTAAAGATCCATTTTAAGCCTATTACTGATACATTTTATGGTTTCGGAACAAGTCTCCATACTTTATTTCGTTCAAATTCAGCCAATTCAGATTGCATGGATACAATCCAATCTGGATCTTCCATAGCAGCCTTTACTGACTTTGGTTCAGTTTTCGAAATAAACACATTGAACATACAAAATTCTTGATTTGCATTGGGTACCTCATTCTTCACACGTAGCTGAGCTCTAGTCAATACTCCAACGTGAGGATCACCAAGAATTTGTTCTCGTGGATGACTTCGAATCCATCTATCCATTGGTGGATATGCAGGATCAAAGTCCAACGGTGTATCTTCGAACATTTCTTATGTTTCAGATCCGTCACCTGCATTCGACATATTATCATTTACATCAAGAAATACACTAGTTTGAATATTCGAAGAATTTGGTAAGGATCCATTTTTCTCCACCTCAACAATTGGATCAATGTGATGATGCTCCCCCTCGACATCATTAATCGAATTCAAGTGCTCCCCCTCCACTTGAGCATTGGGTAAAACTGGCATACTTTCGTTGTTCATTGGAGAACTCGTTGAAGAGGTCAAATCAACATCATCCTGTGTGATAGTCGAATCATCAGAATGCTTCGAAGCTTCAGGTACTTCATTATCATGAGCATGAATTTCAGCATCAATAGCCCTGTCAGGAACACCAAAGATTAAATCATAATCAAAATCCAAAGAATTCAAACGTTGAGATTCATCATTCGATTCAATAATAATTGGCTTTTGTTCAAAGAACTTTTCGACTCTTTTAACAAAGTAATCATCAAAGGTAAGATTAAATGTTTCTTCAATCTTCCTTGTTATCTTGTTTAACACCCTATATGCAACAGAATTATGAGAATATCCCAGAAATATCCCTTCATCAGCTTTTGACTGAAATTTCGAAAGGTTATCCTTAAGATTCATAATGAAGCACCTACAACCAAAAACATGGAAAAATTTGATATTTGTTTTCCTATTGTTAATGATTTCATATTGAGTTATATTAAAACGACGATGAATGAAAGATCTATTTTGAGTAAAACAAGCCGTCGAAACAGCTTCAGCCCAAAAATATTGTGGAAGATTCGCATATGTAAGCATTGTTCGTGCTGCTTCACAGAGAGACCGGTTCCTCCTTTTGACAACACCTTTTTGTTGACGTGTGTAAGGAGAGGAAAAATTATGTGAAATTTCTGTATCAGTTAAAAACGAATTAAGAATCGTATTCTTGAACTTCGATACATTATCACTCTTGATCTTACAAACCTTTTTCTTCAGACTCAATTCTATTTGTCTGATGAAGTCGATCATTACTTGAGCTATTTCCTATTTTACTCATAGAAAATACACCCAAGTAAACCTGGAAAAATTATCAACAATAACCAAGATATACCTCTTCTTGTTTAGAGTTTCAAAAGTCGAAGGGCCACAAAGGTCAATATGAATAGGTTCCAAAGGTTCAATGATCTTCGAATCAATGACAATCGGATGACCTTGTCTATATTGCTTCCCTTGTTCGCAAGTTGCACATAAAGTATCATTATCAAATTTTAATACGAGTAAACCGTAAACAAGATCATTTACCACCAACTTATTCAAATTCTTGAAATTCAAGTGAGACAATCTTCAATGACATAACCAGCTTATGTCTGATGATGCTTTTGAGAGTAAACAGACAGAGGGAACACCTACAATGTGTTTGATGTCAATAGTAAACATATCGCCTTTTCTTTTTGACTTGAGAAGAACTTCTTTAGTGTCTTTGTTTGAAATGACACTTCCCTCTTCATCGAAGACAACTTGATTACCAGTTCCCACAACAAGTTGCGAAACACTTATCAAATTGTGTTGAAGACCTTCGACGTATGCAACCCTGTTAACTGTGAACTTGCCATTCGTGACTTTACCATAACCTTTTACTTGATATTTGTGATTGTTGCTGAATTTTACTACACCAACATTATCAAGACTTCGATAGTCTCGCAAGTTTTCCTTCCTTCCAGTCATGTGATGATAGCAACCACTATCAATGTACCATTTGTCATCATATTGCTCGTCACATAAAACCTGCAATCAATGAAAGAATTTAGGTTCCCAAGGCTGTTTGGGTCCTTGGTTATTAGAACAAAATGCATGATGAAATGAAGATCCTAAAACCCAGTTTCGAACTTTTGATTTCAAACTGTGAATTAAGTCCACTTCGTTAGACAAGGGTATTGAAATGAAATCATTCGTTGGTTTAGGATCACCACCGACTTTCCCTTTTTCTTCAATGGTTCGTTTGACCTCAACTTTTGGTTTCAAAACAACTCTCCATTTTCGAACCGAAGGATTCGACTGCGTTGATGAATAACATCCATTTAATGGACTCATTTAAATAGCTCTTATAAGCATGCTTGATTTCTTCTTGAGAGAATTTTCCAAACAGAAAAGTCTTTCCCTTTCCCTCAAGCCAGTGATTGATGTTCTTCACATTGGATTTTCCTTTGATAAACGACGCTTTAACTTTTTTCTTCGAATCTGGATTGGGAAATTGAGGTGGAGTAGGTTTGAAAGGCTTATTTTTCTTGTCTTTGACTTTCATCTGATTTTGATTTTGAAACTGCGGTATTGCTTGTGGTTAAAAACATTTTTGATAACCAACTTGTGATGCATTCGAAAATCGTTTTTTACTTGAAAATTGAGTACAATTCCTTTGTACATTGGATTGAAAATCATTGCTTTGAAAATGATTTTGTGAAAACTTATTGTTTTGATGATTAGAAACAAAATTCTTTGAGCGTTGATTTTACACAAAATTTTCACTTCTTGGTTTTTTAACACTTGATTTTGGTGGTGATTTTGAGTCATTTGAATTTTTCTTTGAAAAATCTTTTTTTTTTGTATTACAGGTTTTGAAATGGGTTTGTTTACAACGAAAGATTTATTTTGAGACTTGGTCTGAAAATGTTCAGTCTTTTCTTTTTCAGATGTTTTTGGTGATAAAACATGTTGTTTCTTTTTGGACTCAAATTTTTGCCAATAAACTTTCTTTCGAGCTTTGGTCTTCGAAATCCCATTTTCTTTTGAAATATTTTCAAATTGTTCTTTGAAATTTTGAACATTGATTAGATTTGTGAGAAACTTTGTCCTTTGTGTGTTGTTCTACCTTTGGTTTTTCAGATTTAACCACCCAACTTCTTTATGGTTTTTGTCGTTGGAAAGTGGATGAGTTCTTGTTGAGGTTATTTTCGACTACGCTTTGGTTTGAGAAAAATCCTTCTTTCGAAACTCTCTTGTTATCCTCCTCAATAATTTTGTTGATTTCAATTTTTACTTTATCACCGTTTCCTAAAGTAACAAACACCTGATTTGGAAAGATAACTTCATCTGTGCATATGAAGTTGGGATAAATGACAGAATTTGATTCAAGGTAATGAGAACCTTTTTCCTTCATTATTTCGTCGAACTTCTCAGTTTCCTCATAAACTTGATATACTACAACCCTGGGTATAATCGTTTTGATAGGAGCATCATCTTTCTCATCATCACTATCTGTTTGACTATCTTCGACAGTCACATGGTCAAGATCATGAACTTTAGAAGTTGAGGGTTGGTCAGTGTTAACTCTAACCGAAGAATCATTACATATTTCTTTACCCTTAGCCATAGAGGTGACGTTAATGACAGATAATTTTGAACATTCAACAACTTCCTCCTCCTCAATTTCACTGATATTATCAGAATCATTTTCAATATTAACAAAATTGTTTTGAGAGTCAGATGTCGAATTCTCAGTTCTTTTTTAAAATTTTTATTTGTTCAATTTTGGTCAAGGTCTCATTCACAATATCAACAAGATTATTTGCATCTAAACATTCTTTAATTCTAACAACACCATATGCATATCGATCTATTGGGACCTTGTCAAACTCAGATATTTTCCTTTCACATTCATAGGAAGTTGAATCCATTTTCTCCCTTTCGAAAGCTAAAAAAGGCAAAAGCTTCCTTTGTTGTTCTTTGCTAATGTCCGACGAATGATGCAATGCAGTCAATTTTTCAAAAAAACTTTAGCCGAATTACAGTATATATTTCGTTGTTTAATCAAAATACTATTATCAGTTCTAAGGCTATCTCTATCACACATGATATTTGTCATTTGTAGATCTAAACATTCTATTTTAGACTTCTTGACCTCCAAAATCCTATGAGTTTCTAGCAATAAAGTTTTGGACCTTTCAGCATCACTACTAGCAAAAATAAGTAGATCATTAACATATATAATGGCTTCATCAAACTCATATAACATCGCATTATAACATAGGAGACTTATGAGCAGTGGTTGAAACAAAGCATTTCCCTGTGACATTCTCATCATCCTCTTCCTCAAACCTTGCAAACATCGCTCGATAATTCGGGTTTTGCATCTCCTCATCATCTGATACAGAAGACCAGATTTGATACATCACTTCCTCATCATCCATTCCCTTCACAACCAAAGACATTCCTTTAGTTTTCGCTCTCACCTCTTCAAGCCTCTCCGCATAATAGGCTTCGTCCTTGATTCTACTCTTCTTCTCATTTCTCTTCTTGAGCATGCAATCACTCGCCATGTGGTTCGCACCATTGCAATAATGGCAGTTAAACCCTGAATCTCCCTTGAGTTTCTTCTCTATCTTCGCTCCCTCAGTCTTCACTTCCTTCTTCTCTACTCTCTTCTCCTCATTCATATTTTTCCCAGAAAAACTTCCTTTCATCTCATTCATTCTTGACTTTGAATTAAATGGATTTTTGAAGAATTTCTTCACTCGATTGTTCGAATAGAAAGCCACAACTTCATCATCAGAATTGACGATCAATACTTCATCTTCCGAGCCCTCATTCTCAGCAGTCTCTTTCTCAGCTTTTCTACTAGCAACCTTCGATATCAGTGCTAAAGGACCACCCAAACCGGTTCTTGTTTCCTCGACTATCTCATTCACTTCACTTTCATGCGCCTTCAACATATTATAGAGATCATTGAGAGAAAAGTAGTCAAAGCTTTGTTGATTTTTTATCATTAAGCTGACATTGCGCCATTCCTTGCGAAGCCCCATGATGAAAGTCAATTTGAACTCCATTGTTGACCTTGTGACTCAATATATGTTGCATTTATAGATTAGTTCATTCAGACGGTTGTAATAAAGCTCAATGGATTCACCATCTTTCTGCTTGAATTCTCCCAACTCTAACACACGCTGCTTAACAGAGTTTATCTTTGTCTTCTCACTACCTTGGTACTTCTCCTTCAATGTGTCCCATATTTCCTTTGATGTCTTGCAACTGCGGACATAGTTGTATATAACCGGTGGAAGAGCACCACGGAGTTCACGCAAGCATCGTTTCTTGTTTTTCTTCAGTTTCTCTACTTGTTGAGCAACATATTGATTGGTAGCAGAAGTTCCAACATTTTGTAACATAGTAGGAGAACAAACATCATCAACAATACATTTCCAGAGATCCTCATCGATTACATTCAAATAGTCTTCCATTCGATCACCCCATTGATCATAGAATTCTGGAATCAACATAAGAATTTTTGAGGATGAACCGAGAAGATGAGAGTATGAAGTCATGGTGTTCATGTTAAAATTTTCCAATGTTGTACGGAATAGATTTGAGAAAAGCTTCAAAAACTGAGATCTGATGGTTAAAACATCCAGAAATCAAACACCGAATACTCGATTTAACAAACAAAATGCATATCGAATCAAAACAGATGATATGTTATGATTTTCAGAATCAAAAGAGTGGAATATTTTGAATCTAGAACGAGACTCAAAAACTTTTGAAAACTTAAGAAAATCATATCAAAGCTGAATGAATCCTGCTCTGATACCAAATGTAGTTGTTATTGGATCGAGTATGCAAACAGAAATCAAAGTAATGAACAAATTAAGAACACACGATGTAAATATGATCTGGTTGGCTCAATTATGCTCATGAAGAATACAGAGAAAAATAGAGTACAAGTCGAAGACTCTCAAAGACTACTCTAACACTAGTATCCATCCCCTATTTATAGGGAATACAAAAGCATACAAAAAATACATAAGAGACTAAGCATTACAGTTTCGAAACTAACAATGCCCCTATGCAAAACATACAAACTAGTCTTCGATACTAAGTCATGACCCGGAATGCTTCGACACCTCACAACCAATTTTGACCCCTACAAAACTAATTAGAGTTTATTTATATTAATTGTATATATATATATATATATATATATATATATATATATATATATATATGCTAGAATCACTTTATATAAATGATAGACTTTTATATAAAGTTGGTATATAAATATATATAGCATCTAGTCATGAATAAAGAAAGCAGCACACCATCACTTGTCCCTTTGACCATGGTGGACAAAAATCAAGAGGCATGGGCTTTGGTTGCTTTTTCTTTGTTTAATATATATCTCATACTTGTTAGAAAGGTGCTCCATGCTTTTACTTTACGTCAACATCAGTTGTCTACATTGGATGGATTATAAAAGGGTGGTCTTGCAAGTAAATGAGACTAGTTCTTGGAAGCTTAATACCTCTCCTTTTGAAGATGAAAACCCGAGAGCATGAAGGCTTTAGGGGGCTGCCAAATTTCGAGCTTTACGAGCTCTCTTTCTCCTCCATTCTCTTTCAAATTGGTGCTAGATTTGTGTCCCTTAGTTGCTTTACCTTAGAACATATATTTGGTATATATTTCTAAGGCTTATGAACAACTAATACAAGTGTATACTAGCATGTTTTGATGGTTCTACTCTTGCTTGGTGGATACTTCTAGAGAGCTCTTAATTTAGAGCTTAATGTCATCTTCATCAACTTCCAGTCTCCCATGAGGATCAGAGTCTTCAAAGGTTTTTATGCTTTCTCTTCTATGGTTATATTTTAATCTTTCTAACTCTTGCAAAAGATCCTTGGTGGGTAAAATAGTTTTAGTTTTATTCAACAATTTTAAAGCTTTCGTTGCCATTTTTACCGTTTGTGAAACCGGATAGTTTAAATAAAAACCCAACAATTGGTATCATAGTCATTTTTGCAAGATTAGTTAGATTTTTTTTATGTTGATGAACTATTTGCAAGAAAAATCTATACATATTTTCTATGACAACTTTAAAATGTTTATAATTGTTATTTTTGACTAAAAGTTTACATGCATCTTTTTAATCATAAAAGTTGTCTTAGAAAAACAAAGAGTTGGTTTGTATAATTTTGAGTATATAAATGTGTATGATGTGCATAAACTAGTCATGAACATTTGTGTTGTTGAATGTGTTGATTTATTTAAAATGATTTTAATTATTTATTTATCCATATGGTATGTAATAATTAAATAGATAGTTTTCGTTTGTTATTTTTATAAGTAATAGATTAGTTTTTAGAAATATTTTATTTTTATAAAAATATAACAAGAATGAAGATGGTGGCCATTTTGTAGACTAAAAGTTTATAAACTTGATTTTATTAAAGTTTCTCAAACTTTATAAAATTATTTTTATAAACTTGCTACAAAGTGTTGAAGCAAGTTGGAGCACATGAAGAATACACAAGATGAAGGTCCCTTATGTCCCTTTAGGAATGGACTTAATATTTTTGTGATGGCTAGCAAAATATTACTAGTTTATGGCTTGGTTTATGCACATATGTTATAATTGTTATGCATGCTTGTGTTGTTTTATGTTTGTGTTATTATTATTATGTTATGATTGATAAATTAGTTTTTCAAATGCAAAATAATATTTGAACATAAATAAACATCACAAAGGAGTTTGGTTTTAATGAAATTTACCTTTTAACATAAGATGGTAAAAATAGTTTTAAGAAAAAACAAGCTTTATCGTTAAAACTAGTAACCGGTAAAATTTCGGGATTTAAATTGTATAAGTATAAAATAGAGATTTGTAAACTTATCAAACTCCAAACCTTAATTTATAAAAGGAAGTTTTATTAAAAGGTTTAAAAATGTTCTAAAGCGCTAAAGCATCGACTTAATACTAGCTATTAAACTTTGATCGCATCAATTTTATAAAACCGGGTTTTATAAAGGAACATTGTTAAAATGTGATTTTTCATCAAATAAGATTTTTTAAAGTATACCATGGTTTATTGGATGCATGCAATAACCATGATAAAATATGTTTTTTTAAACTAGAATTATAAAAACATCAAAGACCCCTTACAAATCTCAAATCTATGCAATACTTTTTGAAGAACACTCGCACATCTCTTGTATGCACTAGTGGGATAAAGGTCACCTAACCTCTTAGTGTTATCTTTTGATGGCCGAGGTGTTTTTGTGATTTCTATAACCAAGTTATAGGCCGATTACACAAGTTTTTCAAATTAGATGATTTGATCGGAAATCTTTTGTGATAAATGTCACCTAAGCAAGAGAGTTTCGAGACATAAATGGGATCAAACATGTCTAATTAAATTTTGTTATTAGTGATCCGTAAATCTAGGAATTATATAGTAAGGTATAACTAATAATCGATATCTATCAGGTTGAATTCAAAGGGATGGGATAAAGGATACCTAACCATTTGTTTGTTTTGCAACTTGGATCCTAGACTTTGATAATTAATGTTTTTGGAAACTAAAGGGTATTAATTATTAAAGATTAAATATTGAAAATACTAAATGAATTTTGTTAAAAATTTTTGGATACATATAATCCAATCTCATAACCATGAATGTCATTTTCTTTAAATTACTTGATAAAACAATAAAGTTCAATACATACAACTTCAATGAATGGGTTCATATCTTGAGAGACAATCTCGTGAAAATGTGAAATTATATACACTTAAAGGTCCTAGTCCTAAAGAACTTGCTTTGAGAAATAGACATGAACATGATACCTAGTAAAGGCATCACTGTGATGCTAAAGATGTTTCTAACATCATACTAGGAATAGTTATTCCTGACTTCCAGAAAGTCTTGAATAATTTAGAAATATATCTGATGATGTAACAGGTTAAGCAATATTCCAATAAATATAGTGATATTTGTTCAAACAATGGAATAATGCAAGGCTAAAAAGATTCACTTTGTGTGATCTAAGAAGTCCATATTTTATGGACTGGACACCTTTAAGCCCAAGAAATTCAAGAAGGCCCACATAGATGGATATTGTCTCTTTTATGGAGAAAATAGATACCGGAAGAGAAATTGTTTCCTTAATCTGAAAAGAAAGTCCGGAAGAGACTAGTACTTCAGGTATCTACTAGATAGTACTTATACTTCTAATATAACACTCAAGTACTTGGTACTTGAATGTTAATCAAATATTTGTAACTTGTTTACATATCTTTACAGAAGAGTAACCAACTGAGCATAAGCAAGTTGAAACTACACTCCCAGAGTTTAGTTTAACATTTATAGTTAGAACATAAATTACTTGAAATACAAAACATTGTTTGTTTTGGAACAATGTATGTCTTAAATTTAGGATGTCTAAATATTTATGTCTCAGTTATTTATTTAAATGTTTGATTATTTACTTGATCGTTTTTTCATAACGATAATACTCATATTCTGCAATGAATGACTTATATTTATGAGACTAGATCTCTTAATAGAATTATAAAGTAAATATCAACATTTTATAAATAAAATTAAGTTCTATATGCAAGCACTTTTGACTTCAACTTGTTTTAAATCAAACTTATCCATGACATTGTTATCTTTATTGTATAAATGAAATCCACTTATTCCAACTTCAAGAAAGGGATCTTTGAAGGCAAATAATGTAGTTTTTTTTTGACATATATGAATCTTATTTATATATAAAAGATTCCTAATAATATATTCACTAAAATTTAGAGAAAATAAATATTAAGGAACTATACACTATGGTGTATGACTTCCTTTCTAATGAATGTCTAAGATTAAGCACAAGATACCAATGAATCCAACAAAACCATCTAAATCTTTAAGTGATAATAAATGATGAATTAGACCTTAACGGATAAAGTTTACTTTCTAATCGGTAGAAATTATCTTCCTTTGTGCTCTTGGGATTATACTTTAATCACTATTAACTTTATCTTTAATACAAACACCAACAAATTACATGTATATATAATATTCTAAAAGGCCATTTAGATTATTAATACAAACCTACAAAGAATAAGTTCTATTATTCTTCTGAATGTTGAGTCAATAGAAAGCAAGCTTTTAGTTACAAAGCAAGTGGGAGGCACATGGAACTTGAAGAAGCTCAAGAACCATAGCCTGATGTAGCAATTGTTGGAACTAGTTTCAACAAGGAATTGTTGAATTTGAATAACAGTTATTCACAAACACAAACTGTTTGCATTAATGGTAGAAATCATCTTTAACTTGAGAAATGTGGAATCTCTTATTGACGAATTCTTCTTGATGGTTTTCTGGAAAATCCATCAACTGCCAACATACTACATCAAATCTTGAATTTGATGAATGACTTAGAGTCATGAACATTGAGATGTAATTCATGTATAATAATCAAGCATGGGCTTGATTTGTCTTCTTCTCTATAGCAAGGCTAGAAGGAGTAAGAGATTCCATTAGAAAGAATATATACATGGATATCATGCACATTTAGCAAGACCTGTCATAAAAGGATTTTATCATACTAGTGTCATTGACTATGGTCCTTAACATACTCATGACATTGACTATGATCAAACCTTTTCATAAGTAGCTATGATTAGATCAACAAGGATATTATTTACTATAACTTCATATTCTTAATATGATATATAGCAAATAGATTTCAAGAAAGACCGCTTTTCTTAATAGACATCTACTAGAACATATTTATATAGCTTATCCTGGAGGTTTTCTTAATCCATGTTATCATAACCAAATGTGTAAGGCTTAAGATCCACTTGTGGATATAAAGAAAACATCTCAAGGTTGGAATAACCATTTTAATATAAAGATACAAGGTATGATTTTATATCATAATGAAAAGAACATGTGTGTTTACTAAGAAATAATGGGAGGATAGTGATATTCCTAATCTTGTATGAATGAGACATACTTAATCATTTGAAATAACATTCTGACTATGCAAGGTCGTTTTCACCTTGACTCGGAAAGTATTTCTAAAATGAAAGACTTAGGAATGACAAGATACATTCTTGGAATGTAAAATCTATAGAAATAGATAAATATGAATGTTGAAAGTTTTAAACTCTTTTACATGAATTAACAATATCTTGAATGAGGTCAAGATACAAGATTCCTTTGGATGATTATTTGTATTATCACATGACACCTTTTTTAGTCTGTCTCAAAAGGACCTAGCACATAGGTTTGAGCAAGATGAAATGATTTATATTTTGTTTATTTGGAAAATGAATCCATCATTTATGTCACATCATGAGATACAAAATTGAATACATGGTTAAATCACTAGATGACTATGAAAACATTCTAAGAGTACTTAAGAAGTGCTAAGAGAATTTATATGAGATAATTAGTTTAGAATAAAATCTTAATGTTAAGAGCTACATATGATTTTGATTTCAAAATAAGTATAGATAATTATGAATTATAATTAGATTATGACTTCATTGTAGAATGAAGAGTAAGTTTAATTGGAATGAGGTCCAAGCAAAACATAATGACACAATCTACTACATAATAAGAATACACAACTTTTAAAGTTGAAGTCAAATACGATTGGATGAATGAGGTCATTGAAAAGTTATGTTGATTTCTTCCATTCAAGGATTACATAGAAATATTTGTGACTTCGAGAGTTCACTTAATCAAGCTAAGAGACTCCATTTCACGAAAGAACACCAATCATATTCTCCAAGATATTTAGCTATACCTAGAGTAAAAGTCAAATATGGAGATGATAGTATTCATGAAATTCACACAAATTAAATTTAATTGAACCCATTAATAAAGTCTTTACTTTTAAGCTAAGTATGAGTGGTTACACTTCAACCATAGGACTTTACTATTCTAGAAATGTGATTTTGGTTTGGATTTAGTATTTGGATATCGGAACATTGTAACAACAACTATTACCTAATGTTTTGATATACTGGGATATGATTATCACATTATTACTTGTTGTGTTCTTTATTAACATGTTTAATCCATGAATAATTTTATTATTCTAAAAGTCCATAGTCTGTTGTAATTGTGGGAGCAATTATGAAGTAAGACTAATATGAATTGGATTGGTTGACTCTCACTAGGTGAAAGTAGGAAAGTGGTTGTAACTAAGTTTCATAGGTACTTGTTAGAGAACTAGTACTGAGCGGACCCGCATCAAGATCAAATCATAGATCGCAGTCATGAGTGACACTTGATTAAAAGGTACTATCTTTTTATCCTTAACACCTGAGATACATAGTGGGACTTAAGTATAGGGAGTATTGTGCTTTGATATGGTCAAACGTTGATCATTAACCAGGCAGTTATAAAAGCCATTTTTAGGTATGGCGTGAACTATGCAAGAGGCTTATGTAGTCAAGATGGGATTTGTTCCTCTTATGTGTTGAGAGTTATACATCGAACTCGTGTTACCCACAGTTGACTTACAAATAAGATTGATTGCGATCCAAGGCTCACGTTCAACAAGATGTCTGTAATAAGGGATAATTGACAAACTTACCTTAATACATCAATTGAGGCTTTGAGCTTTTGGGAATTGGATATTGATGAATGGAATTCTTCGTCATATGTTCTTAGGGGCAGTGAAATGTTGCTAGACGTTCACCACTGTCTATATGTAAGTAGAAGATTGAAAGATCTTGTATCCCTCAAGAGTCTTTATAGAATGATATTGCTAATAACGTATGATCATATAGGGTCACACCTTATAGCAAGTTACCATCAATTGATTATTTATTAGTATAATTTGATTATTAATAAATATATAAACACTTGCATTTAATTGGAAAATTATTATTTTATGGAAATAATGTTTTTCTAATTAGGAATTTATTATTTATGAAAATAATATTTAATGGAGAAATAACAACGTATGAAATATATCATAAAGTATGATTATTTATACGTTATATTTATATCTTGATAAACTAATTAGAGTTTATTTATATAAAATGTAGTTTTATAATATATATATATATATATATATATATATATATATATATATATATATATATATATATAGCATCTAGTCATGAATAAAGAAAGAATCACACCATCACTTGTCCCTTTGACCATGGTGGACAAAAATCAAGAAGCATGGGATTTTGTTGCTTTTTCTTTGTTTAATATACATCCCATACTTGTTAGAAAGGCGCTCCATGAATTTACATTATGTCCACATCCTTTGTCTAATTGGGTGGATTATAAAAGGGTGGTCTTGCAAGTAAATGGGACTAGTTCTTGGAAGCTTCATACCTTTCCTTTTGAAGATGAAAAACCAAGAGCATGAAGGCTTTATGGGGCTGCCAAATTTTGAGCTTTACAAGCTCTCTTTATCCTCCATTCTCTTGCAAATTGATGCTAGATTTATGTCCCTTAGTTGCTTCACCTTAGAACATATATTTGGTATATATTTCTAAGGCTTATGAATAGCTAATACTAGTGTATACTACCATGTTTTGATGGTTCTAATCTTGCTTGGTGGATACTTCTATAGAGCTCTTAATTTAGAGCTTAGTGTTATCTCCATCAACTTCCAACCTCCCATGAGGATCAAAGTCTTCAAAGGTTGTTATGCTTTCTCTTCTATGGTTGTTATTTAATCTTTCTAACTCTTGCAAAAGATCCTTGGTGGTTAAAATAGTTTTAGTTTTATTCAACAATTTTAAAGCTTCCATTTCCGTTTTTACCCTTTGTGAAACCGGATTTTTTGAATAAAAACCCAACAGGAAATACCCTAAAATCGGATCGAGAAGGGGGGGGGGGGACGAAAGATGAGGAATGAAGAGGGAGGGCGAATGCTATTTATAGGAAAAGTTTCGGAGGTGTGTGACACACCCAGACAAGGTGCACACCGCACCTTGTCTTGGTCGGAACTCCCCCCCCCCCCCCGAGACTGCCACGTGTTCGCTCCTGATCCATTCATACTCGGTAAAATCGCTGATCTTTAAAAATTCATATATCTCTCATACAATCGCTGCTTTTGACGTTAAATCCATGTGTAGGTATTTTCGAGTACTACAACTTTTATTTGGACTTCGTTGGCTAATTGTCGTCCGATTTTAAATTTAACAGTTACGAAGACTATATTGTTAATGACATTGTAAATTTCATAATTTCATACGGATTCCGTTCTCGACTTTCTTTATATCGACGGAATAATATTGATGAGATGTTCAATTCTCATTTATATTGTTTTTCCTAACAATCAACCGATCTTGATTTCGGTTTCTGTGTCGCACACTGCTGTGCTGAAACTTAGAAAAATCACAACTTCTTCATACGAAGTCAAATTTGGACTTTCTCTATTTGTATGCTCTCGGTTTTATGACTACAACGAATTTGGTTTAGATTGCTTACGCTAATAAGCAACCTATCTAAAATCACTTTTTACAATACCTTGAGCCGTGTCGGTTTAATCGCGAAACTTCGAAGAAGCATAACTTCTTCATACAAAGTCGGATTTACGCGTTTTATATATCTACGGAAATCGTATCGATATTTTCTACAAGTTTATGATGATTATTTTGGCTCAAGAGTAATATATTTTTATTCTTATTTTATAATACTTACAATCTGCGGCAATAGTAAAAATGGGGTGTTACAATGTATGCATATTTCTTATATTATAATATTCATAAGTAAATCATAAAAAACTCATTTTTATTTACTAATCTATAAACACAATTGTACAAGTATTTTATTTGAGACAAAATAAAATATAAAAATCAAAAAATGTTACAGAATTTCAAAGCGTTTTTATGTTTTCGATCACTCTTCACCTCTTCAATATTTTCCATAAACTCTTCACAATCTACAAGAAAATTAAAAAAAATTGATTAATGCAAGAACACTCACAAAAATGAATATGTATATATAATGTAAGATTCACATGTGATTATATCATGTAATATTCATACGTGATTGTATCTTTTACGATTCAAATGTGAAATTCATAAGATTTTTTTAAAAAAATTAACGAAGAACACTCACACAAAATGCATGTATGAATATAGACGTAATTCATATGTGATTCACTTGTGATTCACTTGTGATTTACAAGTGAATCACATGTAGTTCTTATGTTTGTGATTTACATGTGAATCACATGTAATTCTTATGTGATTCACTTCTGATTTACATGTGAATCACATGTGATTCATATGTGATTCACTTCTTATTTACATGTTAATTACATGAGATTCATATGTAGATTACATGTGAATCAAATATAATTCATATGTGATTAACTTGTGATTAAATGTGAGTCACATGTAATTTATATATGAATTACATGTGATTTACTTATAACCATCAACACCATGATTTAGACAAATACAAAAATTCAAGAAAATTCCAACATGGACCATTATCAATTATGATTGACCGGGTGGAAGAGTTGTTGGATGACACTTGGAATCATATCCACATGGCGGCCCTTGTTCTTCTTCCGAGTCTTGTTCTTCCATTTTTATAGTTGAGTTCTCATGCATATATCGTTATATACATTAGAAAGTGAACAAATAATTATGATTTAAGATTACTACAATAATATTAATAACAAATGAGATTCACCTGAGAAAGCTAGTTCAACGAAAAATATTTGTTGAAACTTATCTCGGTAGACAAATTAGCCATAGGATTCATCACAGACCGCCTAAAAATAGAAAAAAGAACATGATTATTAACAATGAATTTCACTTATAGAAATTGAAATCACATTCATACTTAACTGCATAAAGAATCGACTAAAAAATTTATGCTGGAAATGAGAAATGCATCAGTTAACCACTTTGCTATAATCTTTCCATTGTGGTTGAAACATGTGAATTATTCTAACCTGAGTCTAAGTTCCCCTATGAACAACCAACACACAAAACAGATTGTTGGATTACAAGTTATAGTTTAGCATAACATAAAAATATAATAAAATAACAGATGTTTTAGATGATCATGTAATCTGGGAAGCCATGACAACAACCATCAACAAATAACATAAAGAGAAACAAAATAAAAAATAGTGGTGAAGAAAGAACAATAAATACCATATGCAGCAGGTCATCAGTAAGATCCATTCACAGTGTGATCAGGTGCAACTTCCTGTAATATAATAACATATCAACTTATTTCATGCCATATGAAATACATAGAAAAAAATCACATTTTTACTTACTTGATAAGTTAACTACAATCCGGGAACCTAGACCTCAACAACATGGAAGTCATGCAACACCCTGCTCTCGTCTTCCAATTGCAAAAAAAGCAGGAAACTGATCCTCAACATTACTCTGAAGAATGTTTTTCCAATGTTTTAACCTTTCAGTCAAATCAGATAAAGTAGCTGGAAACGTAGCAGTGCTTTATGGATCTCAACATGTTTGTTAACATCATCAGCTAAAAAACAAGCCCTACAAACACTCGAAAGCTCCTTTTTAACAGACTGGGGAACCTCTATAGTTGTAGCAGTAGAATAACGATGATAACATACAACTTATGGATTTCATAACCGCTTAATGTTACAATAACTTACAATACGTAGAAATTGCCCTCTATCACTTGCTACAAACACTGCTTTTAGAGTATCATTTTCTCTAATAGTGATTTCAAATGTAAACTTGGAGTTTATACCAATTTTGATTCTAGTTCTACTAATGGCATCTTGATTCTCTTCATGAATTTTATCGATCATCAATAAAAGCCCTAATACTTCTATTTCTCCTTTTACATAGGTATTGGTTTCATCTAGTGGACTTACAATACACAGAAAGTAAAGGCAGTAAGTATGATCGAAGCCAACAAGATTAAATAAAAAAATCAGAAATCGATATAGATATGAAGGCATTTACCAAATCAGATCGATGTGTAGGAGAAACATATCTGGTGATGAAGGTGCAGCGACAGACGAAGAAGAGAGATTTCAATCGGAGTGGAAGGAGTCCAACAATGGTCGAGAAACAGGGGAGATGAATGTGCCGATAATAGCGGACAAAGCGATTCAAAATCAAAGCATCTTCAATGGAGATTTTTCTATTTATTCGTCGATTCGCTTCGCTGATCTGGAGATCAAGGAGTGTGGCAATCGACAAAGGTAGAGGTGGCTGGTGAAGGCAGGAGGGAGGCGATCGACGACGGGTGAGGGAGGAGGTAGTCGTCTTTGATCGTCAGTGAAGAACATGTAAGAGAGAGAGAGAGAGAGAGAGAGAGAGAGATCTGATGAGGAATAGAGAGAGAGAGAGAAAAATAGTTTAAGGAAAAGGTTTGACCAGAATCAAGTATAAGTTATCTTATCCCTAAAATGTCCTCCGATTAATTTAAATAAGATACCCCTGTGTTTTTTCCAACTTTTTACAAAAATTTCATATATCATTTTGACCTTCTAATATTTTGATCTAACGGTCCTTGTTTGGTTTTCGGGTTCTCAAAAAACTATAGGCTCTCTCTCTCTCTCTCTCTCTCTCTCTCTCTATATATATATATATATATATATATATATATATATATATATATATATATTCGTATTCTAATATTCTATTGTATTGAAGAATGAAAAAATAAAACACACATATGTAATAAATATCAACACCGTAGAAATAATTATACTTTGTAAGAAATTCTTCATTTCATTCTTTTTATGAGACGGGTTCATTTTGTCGTATTGTTGCATTTCTTTCTCTCTTTCATTATTGCATACAAAACACTATCTCTATTTTTTATAAATATACTATTTGTTTGAAATTCATGTTTTAATGAAAAATCATAAGGCTCCTGATGCTAAAAGAAATTTGTTTCTTTAAATTTACCAAATTGCACTTTTCATATAGACAATTGTCAAACTTCTAAATTATCTGTATACAGTGGTCAATGAAATTAATGTGATCAGTTTACTGAAACGGATTAAGATTTGTATGCACAAGAAATTGCTATGAAGATAGGGAAAGGAAGCACAGATGGCCAGATGGGGACCATAATTTTGTTAGAAGTTATGTTACATTCTACTTTTATATTTATAGGTTGCAAATGGGGTTCACGCTTGTGCATAAACAGTTTAAAATTTGGGTTTGACAACTATAGACTATCTTTTTAGGGTTCCATACTTGCAAGTTGATCACTTAGGGTGGCAAGCAAGATTCGTGAACAATTATGTATAAGTTCTAACCACATAAAAGTCAGCAAGTAGATGCATTCATCTATGCAATTCATTCAGACTAGAAACATATTATATGTTAGTAGTTACGATTTGTTCATGATATTAGTCATTAGTTGGGATTGTGTATATGAATATTGTCTATTAAAGAATAAAGATACATAAATAATGTAAATATTTAAAAATACATATTGTTAAGATATATGTGTAAAAAAGATTAGCATGAAAGTAAGCGAAGTGAAAATGAAAGATAGACGGCTCTATTTCTTTGAAAGCAGCTTTAGCTTTTGACATGTCCTTGTTTGCACACATAAAATGAGATTTTGAGGGAGACTCAAATTCATGGAATCACGTTACTCCACATGGATATGCACTCATCAATCATAAGATATGTCTTCTAGTATTAGACCTGACAAAAGTATTTGCTACTTATTAGTATTTATAGATGTATATATACAAAAATTACATACATTAATAGATGTGACACTAAAGTATTTAAAAAAACATTCCAGGTATTCTTGTATTTGTAGACAAGGCCCACCTATGGAAAATATTTAGATGAAGACAAACTCAAGTACTAAATGCATTTTATATTATCCTGGCTAAAACCAAATCTATAAAATCACATAAAAACCACTAACGTTTATATGAATATGATTTAACCATCGTATTTTATTTTGATTTATAAAACTACTCATGATTGGTAAAAGAAGTTCAGGTCGACCACTGTGACATGTTGGTGTCGGTTTTAAAGGTTTTGCGGGCTTTTTTAGTTTTAAAAAAGTCACTTATGTTTTAAAAAAAATCCATCGCCGCCACTACTACAAATGGTAACATGAATGCACTTCTTATGGACCAAATAATAAGATATTAAGGTGAACATTCTATTATTTAGTTTCATACAATGTTATTTTTTATTTGGTGCACAAAAATAAAAAAAAGTATATTGGTATGTAGGCACTTTTATGAATGCGTTTATATTCTTGATAAAAGATACTTAATAGGTGAAATAACATCCTATTTACTATTTGTTTATCTTTTGAAATAACATAATCGTCAAAAGTAGTTGAAATAACATTTTATTTTTAAATCAACTGAAAATTGCTTCCAGGATGTAATTTGAATCGATGGTTAATTGTTTTTAAGGCGTTGTTGGATTGGAATATTAAAACGTTTAATTATCATTTTTGCAATAAAAAAAAAGAATTAGAGTTGTCCAAAACAATGTTTATAAAAAAAATTAAATGCAATTACAAGATAAATACATTTTACTGTTTTCGGGTACATACAATTTAAAATATTTTTTTCTAACTATGCATTATTATTTATTTATTTATTGGAATGGAGGTAGTACATAATAAACGGTTAAAATACTTTTATATTGGTTTACACCCAAAACGCTACCACTCTCCAGATCGGGTTATTTTGTGAAGCTATAGATTTTTAGTGTATTTTATGCACTTCTCATGAGTTTTGGGGAAATGTGAAAATTGTGTGTATGTGCTTATGTGTGTGAGGGAGAGAGAGAGAGAGAGAGAGAGAGAGAGAGAGAGAGAGAGAGAGAGGGTAGTTTTGTTACTTGTGAGTCTTTGCGATTAGTATTCAGTAGTGATGAACATGAAACAGGCCCGGTTTAGGGCATGTGCAAGTGCAAGATGGGCAATGGAACAGAGCCCACAATTTTAAGGGGACCAATTTTTTTTTAAAAGTATGTATGATGTATCAGAAGAGGCAGCGTCATCGGAAGAAGCAATCCAGAATCATCGGAAGAAGCAACATCAAACTGAAGCCAACAACGATCAATACATCATGTTGTGTTCGATGTCGTTAAAACAAATCGATCGCAACCTTCCAGGCGTCCAAACTCCAGCGACAACAATCAGCAAATCAACCGATCAGGGCATCAGGCCTCAGCGTGCGAGACACCCACAACAAGTCAGCAACTCATCGAGACAGGTGAGGGTCGATTATCCTGTTATCACTTTATCAATGATTCTTCATTCTTGATTATTGGTCCTGTTAATCATTAATACAGATACTGTAATAGATTATTAGAAATTAAGGAATGAGGATTATCAATTTATAATTGTCAATTGCTTACTTGAATGTCTGAGAAAGTATCCAAGGACATAAAAACCCATTCAAAAGAGATAGCAAATTATGTAATCCTCTTTCTTCCTTTGATATCTTTCAATGGAGTAAGCCAAAATGTTTTCAAGATATCAAACAACAAGATGGATGCAAGGTTTCAAAATAAAATTAGAGAATATGAAATCAAAGAGGAAATTGAATTGGTAATTAGAAAAAGGAACTAAGATGGCCTACACAAATATTTTTCTTGTTTCAGTTGAAGATGTGATTGATTTCAACTGAGTAATTAGATTTGAGACAAATAATTAAGAACTTAATCATGAAACGAAAAACATGGGGTCAATAGAAGACTTGTTAATCATATCATGACATTCTATAGTATGGAATAAGAAAATTCCAAGGATATGAAGGTTGTTTTCAAAAGTGGCAGAAGAGGATGTGGTGGTATGGTGGGGTTAGTGAAATATTACTCGATTGTTGATGTTGATGGTTCTTGGTTTAGTGAATAGTGAAATATTACTCTAGTACTCTATCGTTACTAGATTATGTTAACTGTAAACTTGTTTATCAGAAAGGCATAAGGGCCTTTTTTATCCGCCTCGTCCTGGGCATTTGAATCCTCAGGACCAGCCCTGACGGGAAATACGGCGGTAAGCAGCCGACAGGCACTCCATCATTGCCATGGCTGACCGTTGTGGTGGTTTCATTGCTTTCTTGTAGATCCATCGTCCATAACATCTTCAAGCCTGATTTGGCTTGTTTTTTCTCTTTGACATCTTGTTTTGTTCCTCTTATTTGTTTGTGTTTTAGATGTTTCGGTCGCAAGCTTAATTTTTGTCTAGATGTTGCATATTTGTCTTTTTTGACAATTCATATCAACTGTTTGATAAAATGTCTCAATGAGGAAACATAATGTAATGCTCCTCCTGACATTCATTTCTGATTGATCTGCAGACATTGGCTCCAATTGAAGGTGTTAAGGCTATAAGGAGTGATAGCAAGCTTAGCACCTTGCAACATCACATTTTTGACCTGCCACCTAAGATTCATATATACTTGGATTTTGGGGGGAAAAAAAACAAATGAAAAACAACTAATTACAATCCTTTGATTTTAAAAAACAAAGAAGGAAATCGACCAATAACAAACCTTCTTCTCTTTAACCTCTTTCTCTTTCCTCTCGCTAACCACGTAGCGAGGTCATATTAGCGAGTAATCTAGTGAAGGTTATTTGGGTGGTGTTGGCGTCTTGTAGCGAACCGGAGGTGAGCTTGGCTAGCAAGCCACTCCCTCCAACCTAACGTGGATAAGATGCAACAAACTGGTAAAGAATTATCATTTTTCTCGAAAGTTTGTGTTTATTGATGATGGGTTTCTTTTAGATTTTGTATTTGGAACAAATTTGTTTGGATCTAGTATCAAAAATAAAAACTGAAGTTTCTTCCTAATTTCATTTGATAACTTGAGCGGATGTTTACTATAAGAGCCTAGTTAATTGCTTTAAATTGTTTTTTTTTTCTGGAGAAAGTCTCAAAGTTTGTTGCTATATCTGGAGAATATCTCAAAATTCGTTGTCATTCAAAAAAATAAACTAAAACAAATAAGTGGCTATATTAAATATTTGATAAAAAAAAATCACATATTCCATCAGTAACATAATACTAATGGGCATTTGTAGAGTTTTTTTTTTACCAAAATAAGGTTATTGAAAAAAATATTTACCAATCTAGTCTAGTTTCAAAAATATTTACCAAACTTGTGTTTTTCTTCATTTTTCCTATATTTTTCAGTTTTTTACTGTTTTTTATTTATTTTAAATATCAGTTGTTTACTATTATTTTATTTTATTTTTAAATCAGTTTTTTTTTTAAATATACATTTTACCTAAATGTATTAATATTATTTATAAAATTATACAAATATTTTTGAACATCAAATTTTAGCCATATTAAATTAAAACTATCATTACACATTCAGGTTCTCCCCCGCTTCATCATGAAACGTATTGGCCACAATCACTGTTTAATGAATTATTTCCAAATTTAGTGAATCATAATGATCGTTTTAATCTTTATTTTTCCTTTAAAATGACAATGTTACTCCTTGAAGAGAGAATTAATATTTAATATGATGTTTCAACCTTTATATTGGAGTTCTAGGATCTTACTTTAATAAATAAATAAATAAATAATTGTCACAATCCATATTCTCATTCTTTTTGCAACATATCATTTTGTGGTTATTTTGAATTGAATTTTTTCCACATGTCGTTCTATAGTTTTTATCCATTTTAGTAAATTCCACATAATATTTAAATGTAATCATTGTAATAAATGTATTAATAAATTGATATCAATTTCATTAACTCAAC